>NC_052021.1:20770987-21135980 GCF_015832195.1 Motacilla alba alba
GCCCGCCCGCCCGCCAATCGCCGGCCGCCTTACAGCGCGGCCCTCACCGCCGCCAATCGCCGGCCGCTTTACAGCGCCACCGGGCCGCCAATCAGCGGCGGCGGGCGCGGGCCGGAGGCGGGCGCCCCCGGGCCTGGGGCAGGGGCGGGCGGCGCGGCCCGGCCGGGTCCCTGCGGCGGCGCGGGGAGCTCAGCCGGCCGGAGCGCAGCTGTCGATGGGCCCCAATGAGCTCCGGATAGCACCTTTTTTTTTCTTTTTTTCTTTTTTTTTTTTTTTTTTTTTGTTCTCTTATTCCCCTTTCCATCATTTCCCCCGGCTCTTTCCCCGTTGGGCTCCGCTGTGAGGTTTCAGCACGTGGCGGTGGCAGCGCCTCGCTCAGCTCTTGCCCTGCGGGCGCATTGTCCCGGGAGCAGTGCGGGGTGCACACTCCTCCTCCGAGCTTTGAGGCTCCAGTCCCGGATCGGTTTGGTTCCCGCTGGTTAAATCCCGGGAGCAGGTTTGCAGGAGCGTGCATCCTCCCTGCCAGCCGGTGCCGCTCAGCTGAGCGCTCGCCGGGGCTCCGTGCCCTCAGCTGGTGGCTGAGAGCTCCCACCCGTGCCCCCGGCTTAGCAGCGGTGCTCTGCACCCGCTCTGCGTTCACAGAACCTTTTCCTTCCTCCTTTCTAGTCCCGGTAACCCTCCGCTACGGACACCTTGCAAAATAAAACTTAGTGCTTCGTAGTGCTTTACATCTTTGAATTTATAAATATTGAAGCAACTAGTTAATGAGAATATAAAGCCTGGTACAACAGGTGATGCAAAGTGATGGAGAAGAAATGCTTTGGGTGCAATTTTTTTGTTGAGGGAGTTGGGTTTTTTCTTTTTCTTTTTTTTTTTCTGTTGAGGGAGTATATTTAATTTTTTGTTTCTGCCTTTGCTCAGACATGATTTTTTTCCGTTTAATTAAGAAAATAGAAACCAACTTTTTCACATAACCAGTTGAATGACTCTGTAGTGGGAACTGTCAAAGCCTGTTCCTGTGTCTAATGGGTAATCCTATAGACTACAGTAGTCCCTTTCATCTGAGGAGGTGTGCTCATAGGTGGAAAGCTTTTGTTTTTGAGGACACATTTTTGGACAGTTTCCATTGGTAACAGATGTCATTATAAAATGCTACATCGTTTCCTGAGCAAAAAAACCCCAAAAGTTGGGGGGGGGGGGGGGGTTGGTGCATAATTGCAAAAATATTTTAACCATTTAGATTAGCTATCTGAGATCTATGGACTGTTGACAAATTATTATTATTTTCCTGGTCTGATGGCTTTTTGTCTCATTTCTGTGTATTATTTTACAGGCAAATGCACACTCAAGCTAATTTTTATACTTGCAGATATATTGTTTTTAAATTGTTTATCTTTGAAGAAAGGTAATACCAAACTCTGTGCTTCAAGGATAAGTCTCAAAACCAGATTCCGAATGGAGACGCTGTCTTTTATTACATCTTTATTGCCTTCAAAACTGTGTTGTCTGCTTGAAGAGAAGGCTAATAAACACCCACATGCTAAAACCTGTTCCAATGGGCCCAAACAGGGAAGTGATGGTCTTTCTCTTACTGCTATTAGCAGTGCTGCCTCCCCCTAGAGCTTTTAAACACTGTGTGGATTAGTCTGGTGCTGAACTGTTAAGCAGGGGAAAAAATACTGATGCTTGCTGGCTTATTTCTAAGATATGCTTCATTGACTTGGGTAGGAAACACCATCCTCATAAGGCTATGTGCTCTGAGAACTAGTCCAGTTATATATAATCAAGAAAGCAATGATGTCATTGTTACTTGCCACTGCGAGGTGGAGTGAGCTGTGGAACTCCCTATTTCAGATTCTTTTTCCCATTACAATCTATGTTAATTGAGTTGTTGGCCCTGTTACATCTGTCTGCTTTTCACTTTTGTCACTTTTGCAATGAAAACACGGGTTTGGAAAGAGCTTCATCATCCTGCCCAAGGCCAGGATTGCTTCTGGCATGCATTTTTCTAATCTTGGAGACATTCGGAAAATCATCCTATTGAAAAAGCCAGAGCACTTAAGTACTGCCTGGTTATCTGCAGGAAGCCTACATCCTATCAGCTGTTAACAATCAGCCATTGGTGTAATCTCCTCAGGGAAGTAAGTGCTGGATTCCCCTACCTTGGACACCTTTAAGATTCAGTGGAGTAGGGTGTTGGGACATCTTGCTTTTGCCAGGAAGGTTTGGACAAGATTATGCTGGAGCTCCCCTTCCAACCTGGTATTCTGTGACCTCAGTTTATGCCTTAGCCCCAGCTGGAAGATTTGACAATAATCCTGGAGTGCCAAACGGAGGCTGATTGCTTTCAGAGTTTGCAAGATCACACTTTGGAAGTTTGAATGGGAATGGGAGTAGCACAACTGTAATGAGAATAGGTTAATACAGCTTCTGTACATGCCTTACAATCAATCCTAAGTGTACTAACACTGGAGTTTTTTTAGCTAGTCCAGATTTCATCTACTTTCAGTTGTCAAGGCTGTGTACAGTTTTTAAAGTATTCCTACCTTAGTCCCCTGTATGTAAGTCAGGGTACAACAAAGACAAGCTCAGCAAGTCTTTAGAATAAACAGAGGATATTCAACATGTCTTTCAGTGGCGGGAGTTACATTTTCTTAGCAAGAAACTGAAAGCATGAACTATGTGTAGTATGTAGAACCCGAGAAAACAGCAGAATTAAATGTTATGGAACCATTTTGAAATTGGTATCCTCTTTCTGTAAATGACCCTGGATCACCTAAGCAAATATGTGTCTCGGGATCCGGGAGGGGGGTTGGGGGGGGAGAATGAAATTGGCTGTGAGAGCTGCTGTCTGTGCTTTGAAAAGGTGCCAAGTAGCAGGAAATACCGTTATTCTTGGAACTCACCAGGAAAAATTATTACCCTGAACTACATCCAAAATAGGCTAGAATGTAACCTGTGAAATCTGGACTAAAATCCCTGTAACATTTTTGTGGAATCTTCTGAAGAGGATGCTGCAGAAGTCTTACAATTTATGGACTTGTAATTCACAGGTTATAGTCCTAACACAGTTTCAGACATGGTGGGTGAGCTGGCTTCTCTTTGTAGTTACTGGGAGGTTAGATCTGTATCTCAGGAGTTGATGCATGTATTTATGTGTTTAAGCTGTTTTTTCCTCCCCTAGTTTTCTTCTGATGGTTGTTGGCCTATGAAAAAAGAAATGTGCCTTTTAAAATACAAATTAAGAACTTGGAAGTAATTGCCAAGTACAGCAAATGCTCTGATCCTGCAAACCACATTAGAACCTCGTTTACTCCTCCCAGTATAAAAGGATCTGTTTCTGGTGTACTGTTCTTAGTTTTAATGGTACATCAGCCACACACAACAAGTTTCTAAAGACTGACACTTCTACTTCTGTGCCCCTTGCCATAAGATGCATCTCTGAAGTTTGGATTTATCTTGACTGGCAGAATGGGATGAATCAACACACAATCAGCACCCAGGATGGAAGCTAAATTCTGGGGTGACACAGCACTGAAGGAAACATTTAAATAAGGGTTCAATTGCTATGTTAATTGTGGGTTTTGTTTATTGGTTCTTGCTTTTGTTTTGTTGCTCCTTGGTCATTTTCATCTGAATAAAGACATGGTAATTCCTTAAAAGGCATTTCTGAAGGACTTAGATTTTGAAATTAAAATGTAAGGGAATCTCAGTTTTGTAGAAATGAGAATAATTTAACCAAAAAAATGTGCAAACTTAGTTCCTGAGTTTTTTGGGCCTGAGAAAGTTCTGCTTTTGTTCTGTCCTTCTTGATCTTATTTTCAAACAAAGGCTGCATCTGATGACATTCATAGCAGTAATATTTCAAGGGCATTTAATTAAAGGGAATGAATCACCCTGAAGACAGAACTGTAATTGCTCACAGAGCTCTTTTGCAGCATGGTGGTAGATGAAATGTGCCATGTTGGTAGAAGGTCTTAACACTTCAGAAGGATTAATGAAGGAAGTCTTGTACAGAAAATACTCTGGGGTTGTATTTGTAAATCCTGTATTGAATGCTAAAGGTACTCTGTGGCTGGGATTTTCAAAGTTGTCTGGGGATTTGAATTCCCAGAATAGCTACTGAAATGTGATTAATAGATTTGATCTGAGCTGGTAAATATCCTTTGGAGCTGTTGACTTTAGTTGTTAATATGGCTGTTAATACAGAAAACATCTGAGAATGCTCAGGCCTGAGCGATACATGCTTTTAATGAAGCATTTTAATGAACAATTTGGCTTTACATATTTTCCCATCTTCTGGAAAGCTATTATAAAAATGTGCACCCATGAATGTTTTATTTGGCATTAGGATGAATGTATATGTTTTTGATAATGTGTTGGATGAAGGAAACATTCATATATGTGGAAGGGTGTTTGTGGATATGAGTTGTACTGGGGGGTTGTTCTTTTCTATAAGTTGCACTCATGGTTGTCAGTAACTAAAAGGATGGAGGAATTTTGCATCTAAAGCAAATGTACTTCCTGCTTGGAGGGCTTCAGTACATTTGAGTGGAATTTAGTAAAAGTTGTGCAGTTAGCTTAGGGATAGGACAGGAGCAGTTAGGAATACTCAGTTGTTCCTGTCAAATGTATTATATCCGCAGAATTTAAGTAGGGCGAACTGGCCTATTCCTTTTCATTTCAAACTTGAGGTCCATCCCTGATTTTTGTTTTTTTAATATACTGTCTAGGGCTGCCAAATTAGGAGCCAGCCCAGGCAGAGCACCGCAAAGATAATGCTTTTGTCTGCTAGGGGTGGCCTAGGAGGAGAACTGCCTGCAGACTGGGACAGGGGCACTTAACTCTGTGGTGCTTGTTGTTCAAGTACTTAACTGCTGGGGTTCCATCTCAGAAGCAGCACAAGTGGAAAACTTCACACTTCCAGTTTATTCCTAATGAACAGCCAATTGCTGCTAGTGAAAGTAACAAAAAAATATTGTCTGTTCAGAGGACTTAGTAATCTAGTTTCCTCTGTTGGGATTTACATGCACAGGGGTAGGGCAGAAATGTGAAGAGCGCAGCACTTATTTTTAGGTTAGGGAAGGCTACTCCTGGAGCTGCATCTTCTCTGGGCTGAACAAGTCCAGATCACTCAGCGTCTCTTCAAAAGGCAAATGCTCCAGTCTTTCACCATCTTGGTGGCCCTCTGAGGGATTTGCTCCAGTTAGTCAGTGTTGTTATTGTACTGGGGGGAGGAAGGTATCCCAAAACTGGATGCACTATTCTAGATACGGTTCAACAAGTGATAAGTAAATTGTAAAAATAGCTTCTTTTGCTTCTTAGCTATGGCTCTGTTAGCACAGGCCAAATGCTGTCAGCCTTTTTCAGTGCCAGAGCATACTGTTGACTCTTGTTCATCTTGCCACTGTAGGAGTCTTCAGCTTCCCTGCAGTGCTGGCTGGTCTGTGTTGTGCTCCCTCCAGGATGTTTGCCAGGGTCACAGCATGGTTTACTCTGTGTCCACAAAGCAAGCAAACAAAAAAAAAAAAAAGCTGGCCAAATATGAAGAATTATAAATTTCAGCAGATTTGGGGCTGGGGTAAATCCTGCCAAATCCCACAGGGATAATATATTCAAAGTGTTGTGCTCCTTGATCCATTTTTCAGAAGTACTGCACCTTAATCAGTTGTGTTGTTAGGGATGAGCCTGTGGTTTGGGGCTGCAGTAAATAGGAATAGTGATTCCCAACATGATGATAGATGACAATGAGATTTGGGATCTCGTTCTGCATCAGTAGCCCATGCATGTGGCCAGTTCTGCTCCTGACAGCCAGAGACCAGGGGCTTCTAATGTAATCTTAGCATCTCACTATGCTGAAAGAATTTGAGAGTTTTATATGTTTGGGACACATTTTACTGTCAGGCACATGGTACATGTTGAATAATAATATCTATAATAATAATTGATAATAATATATATATAGTGTGGATGTACCTTTATTGAGGTTTATGTACAAGCAGACCTTCATTTCTGCTTCCTAATATCCTCATGCTATTCTGTGTGTAATCACCTACTCACCACACATCTAGTCAAGACATGTTTTAATAGACATGAGTCAGTACTCCTTATTTTCACTCATTGCATTGTGACTCATTACACCCACTGCATTATTAAAAAGACAGAAACATACTTCCATTTGGATATTACTGAAAGCACTGTGATAACTGGTTTGACAAGCATGTTAAATGATCAATACCTTTGAAAGAATCTCTGGATGGAAGGGTAAGGGAACCTAAAATGTTTGGTTTTACAGCTCGTTGCCAGTGGTGCTCCCATCTGAAATTGTGACCCCCATTTTGAGCTAGACTCTGGGACGTGTATTTGATGAATGCATGCAGAAAAGCAATGCCTTTAATGAGCAGTTAACAACCTGTGGGTGGAAGGGTTCAGTCGAATGTGTTTTTTTCTGTTGAAATTAGTCAGCACTGACTGGTTCTCTGACAATAACAGACAGTATTAAGATTGCCCTTCTCTTGGAGCAGAACCTACCTCACAACTGCTGTGTAAGAGATGGGAGGAACTGGTGAGGCATTGCTCATTTTGCGCTGTAATCAATGTCACAGCGGGGGACAAGTGCTGTCAAGAGTCAGTGTGCATCTGTGGGCTCTGTTTCGTTGCTTTGCACGTTGTGTGATCATGTGCACAATTTCAAAGGAACTCATCTATTCATTTTCTTGTCCCATTCAGAAGTACTTTAAAGGACAATGTTGAAGAACCATGTGTTTTGTGCTGCTTGCAAAATGGAGTCATGTTTGCTTAGCATTTTGAATGCCAAACACTGCATATGAAAAAATGATATAAATCTCAGGCTGAAATTAGAGCTAGCAATATGGTAAATAAACAATATCTGTGAAACACTCACACACTACCGTATCTTAAACTTGTACAAGATTCTCTTTGGCAAGAAAATAAACTAGCACTTCATGTTTCTCTTCTCACTAATGGCCTCAGTCTTATGAAATGCCAGCTTGTGTTTTTCTTTAAGTGGTGGTCCAACGATTTCAAAACAGATGATAAAAGTCAATCTTTGTGCTTGAATCATTACTTTGCCTAGTATGTGACTATGATTAGAGTAGGTATTGCTTGTAAGAAATCAGATGATTGATACTGATGGGTGTTTGTTTTGTGGATGTTTGCTTTTGAGAGTAGTTTGTAAATTACTCTTTGCTTGAAAATGTCTGTAGAATTCTTTGGAGTTTGCCATTTGAAACTACATCTGCAGTTGGTCATTTAACACATTACTTAGCTGTAAAAGCCAAGTGCTGTTATTGTTGGTTCACTGTTGTTTTCTCTAAATAACCATCAGCACTGAATTGAACTGAGTTCTGATCTTCCACTAAAGGTTTCATGGACATAAACAGCGCCTTTTAAAGTTATCCTGAGCATGTGTTAGTGTGTTTACTGCTCAAAACTGGCTTTTTGTATCTCCATGTTGTAGTAGGGGAGCAAGAGCTCTGGACTGCAGAAGGTGAAGAGAAATGCATCTCAGCAACGTTGGTGTGACTGCAGATGATTGGGATGGGGGCATATGGTGGGATGGAGTTGGAGAGGAGCAGAAACAGATGATTAATAGGATTGACCATGAGCTGGTAAATCTTTAGAGACTGATATTCAAAGCAGTGCTCAGACACTGATATTGTGCTTGGTTGGGGTCACCATGGAAAAGTTGGTGGTTCAAACAGCTTCAGGTATTCATTGCTAGATCAACATGTCTGTTAGATCACAGGGGCTAAATGTGGAGGGGAAAAAAACCCCATGTCAGATTAGACTGACTTTTCCAATCTTTACTGCCTCATGATGTTTATTTAACGTTTCAGATAAGCACTTCCATGGTTATAAAATATAAGTGAAATTAAAAAACCTACCCACATTACTTATGAAAATCAGAGATATAATGCTGCAGACATGGAGTCACAGATGCTAGAACTAGTTTGGGTAAGGGTTTAACAAAATATTAAGTTTAACTTTTGAATTAGTACAAGTAGTTTAAAAATGTGCTGCTGCAGAAACCCAAAACTTTGATCTTTGGCATTAAGTTTCTTGGATAGTTCAGCTTTGTTTAAAATACTTATTGGGTTACTCTTGTGCTGTTTATATCAACAGTTGTCACTTACTATGACACTTACATTATACAAGAACAGGAATCACCTGTCCTCTCACAGACCCTGAAAACTCATGTAAAAATATAAAGCCAGTATAAGCTCTGTAATTTATATTCTTACTATTTCTATCACATCTAAATGTGATCTGTGTAGATCCTTCTATTGTTCAAATTTCTGCTGCTGACTGATCCAAAAGCCACAGATCTGTGGTAGTGCCTGTGGAAGCCTGGTCTTAGCTATGGATAAGAACATTTGCATCCTGGGTATTTGAGTTTCACTTCCTTGTTCTAGGAAAACTGTTAGTTAGCTGTGGCCCAAGTAACTTGTGACACTTGTGCCATATAATCACTGGATGCAAGTAATCCCTCAAATCATGCTCACCTGAATACTAAATTGAAATCAAATTAATAACATGAGGTGGCAGACTACATGATATAGAGCAACTATTAATGTAGTTCCTGGAAGCAAAAAGACAATGAAGGCTTAGATTTATTTTTTTTTACCATCAATGGAGGAGGTTGAAAACTGAAATTATTTTTAAAAGATAAAATTGCATCCTTATTGATCAACTTTGTAGATCTTTTATACAGATTAACTGAATTCAAAGAAAAAACACAGGAGAAGTAATAAAAGAATCTACTGGGTTTGTGTCTGAGTTCAGATGAGGTCATACTGAATATTATTTCATGGCCTTTCTCTAGTGGTTTGTGAGTACTTTCCAAAGCCAAAATATACGTTTTTGACTGATTAATGATCTGCAGTTAAATGAGGTCGAGAAGTGAAATACTCTTGAGGTTGCAGAACACAAAGTGAATTGACAGAGCTCTTCAGCATAGCTACAAGATCCCCCTCACAACAGGAGAAACATTCTTTCACTCTCCTCATTCCCTTTGACTGGGATTTTATGTTTCTCATGAAACTACTGAGGTCATGATGTAAAATTTAATAATGGTAATGTACATTTCACTTCTTAAGACATACTTTAGGCAGAAAAAATGAGGGATCAAGCCAGCAATATGATCAGAACAATCTCCACAAAATAGGAAAAGTGGATAAATGGATGTAGGAGAAGTTGAAAACAGGTGCAGTGCATGTATCTGTTTTCAGCTGTTTTCAAATGTGGATTATTTGCAACACAAATGTATATAAATGTATCATGATTAATTTTATAGTTTCATGGAATCATCACTTTTATTTAGCTTTATCAGGAGGAGCAGGTAAATGAGCTGAGCAGCATTGTAGAAGAACACAGCATTTGTCTTGCCTTCCTGTTTTTAGCTACTTTCTAAAACAGAGGAATAAATGGTACAATTACAGCCAGGGTTTTTCTATGAACACCTAAACTACTTAACTAAGAGCCTGGTATGGAGAGAAAATGTCCATTTGGAAAATGGAGTTTAACATGGGCTATTTTTCACATAATTTAGAAAGAGTTCTCAGGAGTAAGATTCCAGGGTAATTACTCATGTCTGGCAGGAGCCTGCCCTGGAAGCATTGCCTAACTTTGACCTGCTTTCAACCAGCTGGGAAACAGCCAGGTTGCTCAGTGGAATTGATAAAACATTCAAAGGCTGTATTAGCATAATTTAAACATGTCATAAGCATATCATCACTAAGGTCTCATTGAGGGCTACCCATAATCCAGATTTTTAAAACTGATTCTAGTAACTGCAATAGTTTGGTTCTGTTCCCGCTGAAGTCAGTTGTAGTTTTGATACTGAGATTTTTTTTTTTCTTAAGTTGTCAGACCTGTACAGTCTTTACTAAATAATTTATTACTTTCAGTGCCACATGCAGCAGAAGCAGTTCTGGTACCATTCCTATTCCCAGTTGCAGAAATAGCTGTAATCTGACTGTAGCTCTCTCTCTCACAGAGTCTACTTACCTGGGATGTTAATGATATAATTGAAAAGAAATCTTTTAGAAACAGAAGATTGAATAATTTTGTATGCATGCCATTTAAAAGGTTTAGAGACTGCATCAATGGCCAGATCACTAAGGGTGTCCCACCTGACACAGAGCAGTTACTTAGAAACCCTAAGGGGGCTGTTTGTGTTAGTGTGGCTTGTGGCTTTAGTGCATCTTCCTTCCATCCTCCATCCTCAGTATGTTCCCAGACACTGTCACAGTAACTGCCTGCAGGCTTTTTGCAAATGGATCAAATGGATTTCAGAGAATATGAGGGCTACTTTGAGGATCAGTATTTAGGAAGAGCATAGACAAAGACATCTGTGAGAACTGTTGTGACCTCTACTTGTGAACCCTGGCTGAGAATGATGAAGGCTCTGGGCTGAAATTTGCTGAACTTGCCATGGCCCTTTTCCTGATGATGTAATGTTTCTGTTTATGGAGATGTCAAATCTAGCACTGCCACTTGCTTTCTAATTCTCCAATAGTATCTAGTGATGCTGTCCTTTCAGTGGTAGTCACAGAATGTCCTGATTTAAACAGGAGAAGGAAACAATTTATTAAAAACAACAAACAAAACTCAAGCCCTCTTCCTAACTCTCTTTATTCATTGCTGCAGGTTTGTTCCTAGTGACAGAGCCTTTTGAGGTGTTTATCTAGAATTAGCCCCATTCACATATTTTAAAAGAAGGCATTGAATGTTGTTAGCAAAAGTAGCTGGGTAAATTAATATGTACATGTATTAGTTTCCAATAAACGAGGGAGTTGCATGCAGAAACTAAGGTCACTCAGCAATGAATGACTTTTGCAATGAGAATAAGGAGAGAGCAGCAAAAGCAGACAGCTTTTACTTTGCAGTAATTTGATGTAGACCCACGATTTTTTGTATGCTTCTTAGGGATTTAAATTCCAAGACTCAGCTTAGAGTTACTGAATAGGAAGCTATGACAGATTGCAGGTCGTTTGCAGGCTCTTGATAATGCAGTGTGATTTAAAACTGCTTGCCCCGGTGTAAAAGAAAAGTCAGGTGTCATCTATGTGCTGTGAACAAAGATTTAGCCAGGTGGATGCTGCAAGGAAGCCTGTCAGGTTTGTTTGTGTGCAAAGAATTTTGAAGCACCTCACTTGAAACGGGGTTACAATATACACAGTGCTATTGTAAAAGAAACAGAAATGATTAAGTGCTCACAAGTTGAAAGTAATTTGAACTCTGAGAATTCATGGGAATGTCTCAGGTTCAGGATCATCTTCAGACATAAGAGAATTGGTAGATTATTGAATTTCTGTCATTCTAGGTACAGAACTGTCCTTGTATTTGTGGATATCTTGTGTATGCCATTGGGATTAGTCGCTTCAGCTAAAGGGTGCTGGAGAATTTTCTGGCTTTTTATGAATTTGTCTAGTAGGTACCTGTGCACAAACGTTTGATTTTGCTAGATAATGAATCACATATTGGTTTGAAAAAGGCTGGTATGGATGTCTGGCTCCAGAACATACATCCTGGAAAGTCTCCCACAATGCTTAGATTGGTTGGGATTTAGTGAAGGGCTGTGGTGAGAAACTAGTGCTGATAGCAAAGACTCAGGTTTGGAGCAATGCAGCCTGGGACTGAGTAGCTGCACTCCCAGAGATATTGCCACAGCCTAGGTAGGCACAGTGCAAGGCACTGGTCTTGGGCTTGTGTCAGCTGTGGCTTCCAGGTTTGTACGTGTACATTTTTTTCTGTAGTCTTCACCAAGGATCCAGCTCAGTTCCCCTGAAATGCAATGGCAAAATCCTTTGCAAGGCCCTTGGGTGCCTTGCTGATTTGGACTGCACAGTTCATTGGTAAGAGTAAGTGACAAGCTGGTGGCTTAGAGCTCCACTGACTGTGTGCAACTGCAGAGCATAGGCAAATGTGTTTGGGTGTATGTGTGTGAAATTGAGCATCCAGACTGTGAAATGCTGTCAATTGGCAGCAGAGCAATCAGACAAAGAGCTTTTGTTGCTATCTCCTCTCTTGAGGAGTTTGTTGTGATCAATATATAATCACTGTGAGAAAGAAGCAAAAGATCTACCATTCCTTATATATTTTAATATATATATATGTACACACATGTGTATATATTTTTTTCATTAGAAATACTTGGATATTTTTCCTGACCATAATTAAACAGGTTAGATGATATTAAAAAGTCAACAAACACTGTTAATGTCATTTTGTGTATTCACATAACAGTCCTCCTTTAAATGATTTTATTTTCCCTTTAATTCAGACATGAATGCTGTAAGGGGAAGGGATGAAGGTACAGAAAAAGAAGTAGCCCATCAAGCATAATCATTCTTAGTATATTGATACCTTCAGCCTCGGAGTTTCAGGAGCTGGGGGGAGCAGGGCCGGGAGCAGCAGCAGAGCCCGTGCTCAGCTCCTGGCTGCGGTCATGGCGGTGCCGCTCGGTGCCTACTGCACCCTGATCGTTTGTAGCAGCTCAGTGAGACCTGCTCGGATGCGTGCCCACACTCCTATCCCTGCTTGCCAGCCCGACGGGGATGTCTGCAGAGGAGCAGGTTCGGGACAAGGCTGCGGTTTCACCTCTAGAGGGACGCCCAGGACCGGAGATGAGGCTCTGCCACACGCGAGCTCCCTGGCTCTGCTTCCCTCCCGAACCTGCTCGGCCTCAGGACCAAGCGCCCCAGGCTTCTCCAGAACAGCGAAATCCTGAAAGGAGGGGAACCGCGGGAAGCGAGATGTTTACAGGAATGACACTGGACGTGTAGTGTTCAGGGCGGTGAGAATTCCTCCTGACAGGGTTCGAATGTCTTCTGCTCCGTTCCCTTCCTCTCCCTCTCCCTGTGAGAGAGAGGCGATGATTGCACTCGTGTTTCACGTAGCCAGTGCTACTGCTTTCTCTCTTTGGTATTTGCAGTTCAAACGACTTTAAAGCACTGTTTCTCTCCAGTATGACCTCTTCCACCACCGCCAGGGCAGGATGAGCCCTCAGAATATGCTGGGTTACGTGATGTCTGGACGTGCCTGTAGCATTTTTGTCTCTGCACTCAGCATTTGTGCAGTGAAATTTCTGCTAGGATCAGTTAGGGTAGAAAACAGCACTTTCACAAAAGATGAGAAATCACTCATTGGCCTCTGATTCAGAATAGAACAAGGCGACCGTGATTTCCTTGTTACTGTCTCTCCAAACTAGTCTGAGCTTGCTCTTCAGCATGACTCTTTCACGGAAAATCCTGAACGGCTTCCCCATACTCTTTGCCAAATGTGTCTCCACGATCTTTGATTTACTTACTTTTGATAACTACTTAGAGTGAAATGCTTTGACTACATTTTCAGCTTTTTGATCTTAAACCTCTATAAATGGGGAGCTTTAGGTACACAAATGTAGTTATGTAGATACATAGAAAACACTGTATGTAGCCATTTAAAAGAATACGTAGATTGAAATTTCCAATAGGCAGAGTCCTTCCTCTTCAGCTCAGAGCTCTGGGCTGTGGTTGGATGATCACACAATGCACATTTTTTAAATTATGTTGCTCCATCCTGTCTATTGACATAGTTGTGTTCTGCCTAAGATGATTTGGTGTTGAATTTACTGATATTTGTGGAGTTGAAACGTCTGTTTGCTCTTCGTATGGAAAGCCTGGACTAAACATCTCTCTTTAGATTTGCACTGAAGCGTGTATCTGTGTTAAGGGAACTCTCCGGTCCGACCATCAGGAGCCGCTCCGGCAGTCCCAGCCTGAGCTGGGGCCGAGGCCCCTTCCCGGCGGGAGGCTCCAGTGAGCTCCCCGAGCTCTGCCCGGCTCCCTCCACCCGCCACACTCACGGTCACACCAGGTTTCCTCAGTGGCTCGACTCCAGGTTTCCCACAGCAGAGCCTCAGGCGTCTGAATCCTTAAAAGAATTTAATCTTGGCTCAAGAGCAGCATAACAGCTCCAGACTGAGCCTTCGAGGGGGAAACCCTGAACAAGGGAAACCCTGGAGGTTTTGTGCCCTTAAAATCCATGCACGTGCAAGTCCGGGGCCAGCGGCTCCCGCTGTGTCTGTGCCGGTCCCCTGGCCGGCGCCACGGGACCCCGGGCCCTTTGTTATGCAAAGGGAGCAGTTCACGGCCTCGTGTCCCTGTCTCGGGCTCTACCTGCATCACCCAGCTACCTGCATCGAATATACTCCTCAACATCTGCGAGCCCGCAGGATGGTGTGGTACCTGAAGCCGCTCTGCATCTGACTGGCAAAGATTGAGGGGCCCTGGAAAAAATGGGACAAAACTTCTACAGTTCTACTCCACCTTCAGCGACAAACTCTTGAAAAAACTGAAGAAGAGTGACTTGATTATTAAGATGTTAGACTAGTAATGTGATGGTTTGGATTTACAAGTTAGCTTTGCAAGATATCACTTACCTGACCATGGGTAGGTCATTTAATCTCTCTGAGGCTCCATTTGCCATCACTGCAATGAGAATAATAATACTTATTTTCTGCTGTCTACTTAGGCAGGCTTTCAGACACTTCTCACCTCTTCTCGAGGTAAAGAGGAAGTGAAGGGATGGCTGTAGTTGCAGAAGAGAGTTGGCTGACCAAAGCTCTTTTTTGACTTTCTTTTTTTCTGGAGAAATTGTTCCACATAATATAGGCCACCCTCCTGGTCTGTCTTGCTGCTTCCAACAGTGGGTGATGCAATGTGTCTTTTCTGCATGTCTGGGGAGTTGCTGCTGCTTTCCAGCAATCAGTGTCTTCATGGAATGAGCATTGTCTTCCATAGAAACTTTGAAATTGGTTAATTCCTTCCATGAAATAATCAATTCTTATTTTAATTTTTTTCGGATCATAATGCTCAAGGGACTTCTTTTTGCAAGCATCTACAGTTCCCCCCCTGCTAAATTGTAAGAATAGCTCAACATTTTCTTTCTTGAAAACAGCCTCACCCTTTCCCCGTGCTACCTTTTCATCTTCCTACAGCTACTGTTGCAGGTAGTCACTCTCAGAAGACAGTGGCGATGAAGGTGGCTGGGTAGGGTTGGTTTTTTTCGGTTTTTTTCTGCCATCCTGTTCTTGCATCCTGTAGATAGAGAGTAACCAAACAGCAGGAAGCAGTTTCATAGCAACCATGCTACTTTGCTGTCTCTTTTCTGAAGGTTATACAAAAGGAAAGTAGCAGAAAAATGCCAGGGACAGCCCTGGGTAACGGCTTTGCTATTCTATTGGAGTGTTCCTTGGGCACTTCTCTGCTTTTAATCTCTTATTCATCCTGCCACACAAACCAGTCTTTCACCTCTCCCACCTTGATCAGACCCTTGGAAAACCCCAGACAGCATTACTGTCCATTTGCTCTGAATCTTTTTGGGGGGCTGGTGGTTTTCAATTGTTTCAACTATTTTTAAACAAAAGGACATTACCCTCATTTAGGTGGCAGCAATGTGGGCATCACAACCAGCAGTTTCAGAGAGCTGTTTTAAATCCATTCTTGGCAGCATATCAAAATGAAATGGGTGTTAGGGATGCCAAAATAACCTGTTCTATTGCCCAACAGGTTTGAAGTCTTCATTATCGTGCAATGAATTTGTTACCTGCATTGCTGAGCACACAACTCATGCAAGCTTTTACTTGCATGAGTCAGCTTCTACACTCTTGGAAGCATCTGCAGAATTATGTTCTGTATCAGTTACATGCTCACAAGATGTTATTTCTCATTGCTGCTGTAAATGAAAACCATGTAGGCATTTCTGATTGCTTTGAATTTTATTTATTTTCATATTTAATGTTATAGTCTTGTAATTTTTCAGGCAATGTGCCCAGATTTTTTTTTTTAATTTCCTTGTTACAGAACACTGCATAGAGGTTAATTTCCCCCAGCAATCTCTGAACTTTTAAATGCCAAAGTCACTGCTCACAAGAACTGACTATTTTATATTGATCTTCCATCTTTAATGCTTTTGCTGTTCTCCTCTGGATACACAGACCTCTTAGAGGGATTAAGGAATCCTTAATGCACTTTGCCTTATCTCTCTTTCTTTTTTTCCTTTTTTAAAAATTTTTCTTTTTTTTCTTTTTCTTCTTTTTTTTTAGTGGTTCACTTCTTTTTCCTGTACATTCAAGTGCTCCTGGTGGCTTTTTTTGTTTGTTTGTTTATATGTCTAATAGACTATAAAGCAAATGTCTGCCCGATATGAAATTACATTATGATTTGCTGGTTTTCCTTTTCACAAAACCCAGACAATTTAGAGGAGGTTACCATAATTTCATGTTCATTTTTGTCCAGTATACAAAAGTAGACTTGGAGTTAAAACTGGGCCCAGTGACCATGGCGCTAAAATCTATATGGAAATGCTTTATTTCCACTAAAAAAATGTGTCACAGTCTAAAACAGTCTGAAAAGAATTAATATTCAGGCTTCATGCATAGACACACCCTCTTTCACTGCTGTTAATCCATGGTTAATACTTCTTCCCTGGAGGATTTCACCCCCAGAACTGAAGTGTCAAATTGCATTGACACAAATGATTGCCAGTGGACAGGTCATGGTTCAGCCACATGGTCAGTAACCCCAGAGGGAGCAGGGGATGGATCAAACACATCAAATTAACTTTTGCAAGAGGAAATCTGACTACATTTCTGAGACACTTGTTTGTGCTGTAAAATCTCGCCCTACTTTTTAAATTTAGATTTTGGACATATTCACAAGTCACTTTTCTATTTTGTTATTTGATGTTTGTAACACAGAGGTGCCATGGGAAGCTATCTATGCCCAGTCACAGACAAGGATGGCATTATGCTGGATACTGTATATATACAAGCTTGAGAAGGGGCTTTGAAGAGTTATAGTACATTTAATTTTCCATTTGTTTGTTAGTTATTTAAATGATCTAGTTATGAAATGCCTTAAATCTGTATTAGCAACTTTCAAGGGAAATGAAAAAGAACTCTGCAGCCTAAAATTTGCCTTTTCTCTTCAACAAAGCTAATGAAGTCAATGCAAATGTATTTTCCATAGGGGAAGCTACATTCACTTTCCTGCTGACCCTGTTTTCACATTTTTTCTAGTGGTCTGTACTTGTTTCCCATCTGCTGCCTGCAGACCCCCAACTTTACTTAGGTTCCTGGATCAGTTTTTTTCTTCTCTCTTATTTTTTTTCCTTTTAACAATTACACTGAAAGCAGTAGTCAAAACTTTAAAGTGAAATCGTTATATTGGGGGTAAAAATGGAAGAAGTAAACTATAGTCTGGTTGAGAAACTTTAGAGGCTTGGGTAGCTGGATGACAAAGGAACCAGAAGAGGAAGATAATGTTAGTTGTAATTGAAAAGTTTGTTTTGCAGGTTTGAGAGTTGATTTAATAACATCCAATTTCTATAATAAGTCCTAAAAGCAGCTGTGAACACATCCCCAGGGAGTAACACATGCACTCCTTTACCCCAATTATAACACAGTGAGTGGGTGCTAGGTGGGAGTGACACCAAACTGGCTTTGATCCGTCCAAGTGGCACTGCTGAAGCAGAAATTCCCACTCAGTCAGTTTTATTGTTTTGTGAAACAGAGCATGGCCCCTGTGAAAACGTATGAGAATTTTTACTGTGGTTTGTATGGCATGATTGGGCGCATTGGGAAGGTAGAGTGGGCCAGCTGGAGACACACCACAGCAGTGGCACCAGGAGTGTGTCACCGGGAGGGATATCCCATGATTTAATGGTGAACCAGACCTGCCTGTAGAACAAGCCATGCAAAGGGACCAGACCTCGTGTCACCAGCCAGTGAGAGGAGGAGTGCGTTCCACCTCACCTGGTGGTGAGGGACATCTGGTGTGTGCCACAAAGCCAAAGCCTCACCAGCATCTCTGCAGAGCAGCTCAGTGTGCAGGCTGCCTTGCTGCTCAAGGGTAGCTCTGGTGCTGGCAACGCAGGACTTGGGGCTGGAGCTGCCCTCACTCCTCACAGGCAACGCGGGCTGATAGCTGAGAAACTGCTGGCCTTGGGGAAAGGAGAAAGGAGTGGCCCAAGCCAAGGCTAGATAGCAACAGAGTAACAAGAGGGACTACAAGACAAAGATGTGAAGGGGATGGGGGGGACTGCCTGTAGGTGTACATTTTCAAGGACAGCGGCAGGGATCTGCAGAATGAGGCTGAAACTCTCAAGTAAGGATGTAGCCAGCAAAATGAAAGCCAGTGGGGAAGGAGTAAAACAGGGGTGGTTGGTTATTTAAGGTGTGTGTGGGGAAGGGATATAAAATAAAGCAGACAGGGCTGTGGTAGGGTCTCTGTTGAGCAGCCCCATACCTGATCACTGTGGCCTGGAGCAGGACAGACCACACATCCCGACAGACTTGCTTTTTTTCCCTGCAGGATTTCTGCCTCTGTTCACTGCAGTTTAGTTACACTTTTGAAAAGATAAGTTTGAACTTTTTCATGAGTCTCTTCATTAATAGTCATCTTCACAATATCTCTTTGAGATAAGTGTTGTCTTCCTGGTATAGAAGTGGATCTAGGTCATGAGGAAAATCAAATTGAAATTCATGCTGGGTGCCTGATTCAAGAAAATTGGAAACCCTTTGGAGAATTCAGCATGATATTTCACTGTGCATATTGACTGTTCTCCACTGGGGTGGGTGGCAGATTCTGTGTACTTCTGCTCACTGGGATTGTAAATAGCTTTTATTCAGAAAATGAGACACTGAAATTCCAGAGGTAACATGATGCTTCAGTGGCCTAGTCAGCATACCAGGGGACTTCTAGAAAAGGCAGACATAAAACCACGTTCTCCAGCATCCCACGCAGCTGCATCTACTGTGCAAAGCTGTTCTTACTATTGCAGTAACCCTGTCCTGTCCACTTCGTGCTCCCTGGCTGATCAGACAGCATCCCTAGTGAGGGACACTGCCCTATCCAAATCCATAGCGAGCTGTTCTCTGGAACTGGAGCAAGAGCTGCATATGCACAGTGAAGCTAAATTAAGGGGGTCAGTGGAAGCTTAGCTGCTATTTTCACTTCAAGGAATATAAATAAGCTGACAGTAGGACAAAATAACACATTAACCAGCACAAGCATAAAATCCTGACCAAGCATTTCTGCCACTCCATCCAAGGAACTGATCGTACCTATATCAGCAATCCAGCATCTAATTAGCACTTAAAAGCAGAGTTGGTCCAAATGTTGCTATTATCAACTACTGTTAAACTCACACTTTTTTAAAATAAAAAAATCTCTTACAATAAACAGATTTTCATTGAGATGGATGAAATAAAACGTTTTAATAAGTCTTAGTCCTGTTACTCTTCAAGTTTTTTACTTAGTTTTAATTTTAACTAAGTAACTTCTATAAACATAATTTTCCATCTTTATTAAAAGTTCCATAGGTAAATGAATCTATTGGATTGCAACATATTGACTCACTTATGTCATCAGCTTGTAGTGTCAGCCTCACACACAAACTCTTTCCTGTGTCTCAGGCTTGCCCCTCGGTTTGTTCACAATACCCTTTCCAGTTGTCTCCATCCTCAGGCTCCTCATCAGTAAGCTTACCTCTGTTTCACACATTTCTCAATATAAATTTCTTATCTAAGTAATTTGTCAGCCACAATGCCCCATCACACAAAGCTCTATTGTACCTATGGGTTGTGGTTCCCCTCCTGCATTCCTCAACAATCACCAGTCTTAGTTTGCCACCAGTAGCTCCTAACAAAACCCAAGGGGCTTTTCACAGTCCTTTCTCTTCTTTTGCATCTTTCCCAACACACCCTTGGTCCTGAACCGGCTTCGAGCTTGATACCTACTTCTCAAAAAAATTCACACAATCTTTGTTTTCATTTAACCTTCATTTTACAAAGTTAAACAAGATGTCAAATAGTAGTATCGGTGTAAGAGGGAAATGTTATAATTCATTATGAAGAAAATTAAAGTGGGAATTAGAAGGCTTTTTGCTATCCATGCAATGAAATTCTGCAAGATCCTTTGAGAAATAAATGAAAAGAGGTATGCTCAAATATTTTCATCTGTAGTTGCAAGGAAGTTTAATTCTGTTCAGGAATAACTATCTTTGAATTTTCACCTATTATTCTCTAATAAAATCCCACTGACCATGTGTAAAAATAGATATCGTATAAACTTATGGATTTTAAGTCCTTGCAGGACTATTGATCAGGAAGGCAACAAGATTATCCTTGATGGTTTTTTTTGCCTTTGTTCAGACTGAAAAAATCACTGAAATAGTGAATTTGGAAGGGAGCCCTGGAGATCATCTAGTCCAAAGACTTTGTTATGCTGAAGTTCTTGAGAATCCTGTCTGCCCATTTCTCCAGCCTGTCCAAGTGTCTCTGAATGGCAGCACAACCAGTGGTGTATTGACCACTCTCCCCAAGTATGGCTGGCAAACCTGCTGAGGGGGCACTCTGCCCCATCATCAAAGCCTTTTATGAGGAGGTTACACAATACTGGACCCCATATTGTGCCCCTGAGGATTATGTGGGACTCTGATCATTTTATTGCCAAAGTCACTGAGCCTTTCTTCACCATTCCTTTCTTCACCATAAAATTTTTTGCTTTCTTTTTTTTTTTGTGTTTATTTATTTTCTTTCTTTTCCCTAAATTTAATAATAGAACAAAGTTTGACAGAAGAAAATTTAAGTTCAGTTCAGGAAAATAACCTAGTAGCATGAAAGGACTTTGGGATACAGCTGGCAAGAGGAATTTCCTTGATGATATAAAGTCACTGGTGTAGGATAATTGCCAGGTATGTTTGGGGTAAATGTGGCCAAAATAGTACTTCACCTAAGGGATTATGAGCTCCTGGACTTATCTCTTCCAGTTGCATAGAACTGATCTCATATTAAAGGACTGCACATAGTTCATCATGGATGCAGCCAAGAGTCTGGGCCCTATAAATCTAATCTTTCTAATCAGTTAATCTGATAAATGTCCTTTCTGAAAGTGCAGAAGAATGCTAGATGGAAGGGAAGAATTGGAATCCTTTTAAAGCCTAATTGCCTCATGATCACCGTTATTTTCATGTATGATACAGCCAACAATTGGCCAGGATATGTATTTCATAGGCCACCTCTTAATATTAGTTTATTCCTGTCAGGAAAGGGAAAGAAGGTCCTTGGCTGTATTTATGTGCATAGTACTCCACAATAATAATGCAAGCCTTCTCACCATTATTCTAACAATGCTAATTGGGAGGAGTTCAGCAGACTGTCTGGTATTCTCTGAGGTCCAGCTGGTATCCAATTTCCAGCAGAGTTTGCAGAGAAACATGAAGGTCAAGTAACTTCCCCAAGGTTACACTATAAATGGCTCAGCTGGGATTAGGACCCAGATTGGCCTTGCTCCTAATCTTTTGCCTAATTAATCACTGTAGTCTCTTTCTGCAAATACTGAACAGGTTCATCTTTGTAGTTTCACCAGCAAAAAGTTGTGGACAAACTCACTTAATTTGGGGGAATAGATTTCATGAGAAGGGAAATAATGAGATAGCATTAGCAAAGCTAACTTATAACTGAAATGGAAAACAATTAGGACTGCATTTTGCTTCTGGGAGATACTATTGTAATGGCTGTGTTGTGCTTCTTTTCTTGATCTCTTATGTTTCAAAACTGTGCACATCCAGCCACTCTCCCCTATCAGCTGTCAGTACGTATGCTGTTGAGAGCATGATATTTGCTGAAATTTTTGGACTCTGCATTTATTTATCTTTATTGTAACTCAAGGAAATCGGCTGACTGGAAATGCAGAAGCAGTAACAAGGTGGTTGTCACATGGTTTATTTATCCTTTTGTAAAACTCTCTGCAATGCAAATACTGCAGCATTTAGGATACAAAACCAACTGTTACAGTGCAGTTGTTTTACTCATCTCTTGTGTGGGATGGAGTAGTCTAAGAGGAAAATCAGCAACCACAGTTTTTAGGTATTTTCTCTACCTCTAACTGAAACCCGTGGTCAGTATAATGGAGCACCAAACAGTTTATAAGCGCCAGCTGGTTTTAATTAAAGGCTTAGTTTCTCCAACACAAAGACACTTCTTTACAAACCAATGAACATGTTCACACCAGCACTCTGCCTGTTTCTGTAAATAGGAATGGGTACAATGTACAAGTCTGGAGAACTGCTTGGAAAGCCTTGTGGGGCACAGAACTAAAATAATAGCCCACACATGGATTAAGGAGCCAGAAAAACAAAAATAGCTTTATTTAGCCTGTTGCTAAACTACATCATCACAGTGTAACTGATCTCCTGCTGTTAGGCAGTGAAACCCAAAGCCACTGAGCACAATTAAAAGGCAACCTGACACCTGCAGTCTTCAATAAACCTTTTGAAATAGGTAGAAAGAGAGTATGCAGCTTATCAAGAGGCTGAAGATGGTATATGAAGGATTATCTATGGTAGGTTCCTACTTTAACTTTAGTCCAGTATTAAAGGCCTGGACTCTTACATAAA
Organism: Motacilla alba alba; assembly: GCF_015832195.1. Classification (NCBI taxonomy): domain Eukaryota; kingdom Metazoa; phylum Chordata; class Aves; order Passeriformes; family Motacillidae; genus Motacilla; species Motacilla alba. The sequence continues at coordinate 20,793,455 of NC_052021.1, forward strand.
GGGAGTTCAATCTCTATCTCCACTCTTCAGAAGTTACTACTTGATATGAGTAATCTCAGCAAAAGTGCATCAGATGAATGAATATGGGAGTGGGACGTATTTGCAGTGCAATTACAGATGATTAAATGCAATGACATAGTTATGGGGCTATGCAGAGAAACTCTCTTGTGCTGCTGCCTTTGTCAGGCCTGCAGTGCAGCAGAGGATTTGCTAGCCTAAGATTCAAGGTGCAAGATGACACAAAATTTAAGAATTGAAAACTATATTAAACCAAAAGATTGCTAGATTTTAGTGTAAGAATAATAATTTAAAATCAACTTGAAACCTTGTAGGGAGCCAATGAAACAGATAAAAATTGGATAAACTGGGAAAGGTTTCTGCCAATATCTAACTTGCTACCATGATGAGATGTTTTCAAAGCAACTTCTAGAAGATCCAGATAAAATTTAACATGTGGTGATATAACAAAGGTACAAAAAAGCACAAAGGTATGTGAGGAAAAGAAAGAAATTTAGTTTCCCATTGTGCTAAAAGTCAGTATGTATTTTATTAGGAGAAATTTATCAGCAGTGACTGGAATGGAAATTATTGTTCAAGCAGCAGAGCATAAACAAGTCCTGTCCTATTATGCATGGAGATACTTCTGCAATTTCCACAGAATTCAACAGGAAGCAAACATTCATGCCTGAATGTAGTTTACTTCTCTGGTTTTAATTTGGTGTTAAGAGTATGTATCTCTGGTTAAAATGCAGAAAGTCCTGTCAATACTCATAAGAAAAGTATGTTGTATGAGAAATGTCACTTAGTTCTTGAAAAAGAAACTCAAGAATTTCCCAACTGATATCAAAAAATGTACAAAGCTATTGGTCAGAAAAACAAATTAATCTTATAATAACTAATTCTTTAGGAGTACACACCTTCACTCCCACTGATGGATACACTAAGCAGAGAGGGTAAACAGCCTGACCTGAAGTGTGCAGGTGTGGACATGTGCATCTAGATGGTAGAAACTCATGAGAGGGCTCTACTGACAGATACTCATAACTATTAGAAATGCAAAAATGGACAGAAGTTATAGTGTTATGAAATATATAATGCCATGTCTTATGTTATGGCATAGAACAACTTGTTGGTTTTGATATTTCCGTTTATCTGCACCTTCCAAAAGGGAAATGAGTACCCGCCTTGCTAAAGAACACCAGCCCAGTATCCAGGATGTATTTTGCAATGTTGCATCAGGACAGTATGTGCAATGGTGTGTGGTTTCTAGTTTGTTTGCTACCAAGTGTAAAATCTTCCCCATTTTCAGAAAGGCATGAGGTTAATCTCACTTTCTTAGCATTCATGTGCATTAACATTATTGCAGTTTGCCAGTCTCTCTTGTCTCACCTGGGCAATCGTGATCCAGCTCACTGCTCACATGTCACTTGACTGCTGATAAAAAGTGTTGGGGTCATGACTATCTGACAATGAGGAAGATGCTCATGTCACTCAGCTTGCTCAGCTGCCACTGAAAATTGTGAAGTCAAGGCATCTCCCAAAGTCAGCTCAGACACCTCTTTATTAGTCATCTGGCCATAACTAGTTTTCCAAAGGGAAATGGCCTCACCTCTGAGAGGCTGCTATAGCCTGTCTCGGTGCATGTGAAATAGGGCCAGGTACTCTGGGAAGCTTAATACCTTTTAGTTGTACTTGTGCTTTAGAATCTTAATTTGACTGTTACTTCCTGTCTAAAATCCTGATCCAATTTCCTGCTTTCTAGATCTAGATCTTGTTCTAGCTCCTCCTACGGAGTGCTAGATCCTAATCTGCCCTTCATCTGTTCAGCCCTGGTTCCTAGATCTTGCCTCTTTCTTTTCCAGCTCCAGTTTCTGCTTTAAATTAGCTTGAACTTGCTGCAGTGTGGACTGCTCATGATGCTGAAGACACTTGCAAACATTTGAGACTAAAATTATAATGAGCCAAATGGGATCTTCACTTAGCCATGCAAGCCTTAGTTTTCATGAGATTAAAACATTTTCCAAGGATAGTGACAGTGATTAGACAGTGATAGTCTAATCAAGAAATAAGATCTGTAGAAATTCTAGTTCAAGCTACTCATGAAGGTGAATCACATCTTTCAGCAGATTATCAGTAATTGATTGACACCTGGTAGAACCATAAATAAAGTGATAAACCTAAAAAAAAATTGTTTACACATTTCTAATAGTGCTTCTTCCTATTGCTGTTTGGCAACACTTCCCCATTCACAAATTATAACAATAAAAAAGTCTCTTACCCATTTTACATATTGTGAAGGCAGAGAGATGCTTTTTCCACAAGTTTCCAAAGAAGGTTCCTAAGAATGTTTTCTCATTTGTACAACAGACCCTTTGTATGCAAGTGATCAGAAATTGTACTTGAAAAAGTTATGCTGAGAATAAGAGTATGAATAAGGATATTCATTATAACAGGGCCTCTTAAGTGGATGTGTCCATCTGGTGGCTGTATTAAAATAATTAACAGAGGCAACTGATGTACAGGGCCTATTTAGCAGAGCATCATTTGGCCAAAACCAGATTCCAACAGAACTGTAGAAGATGACGGCAAAGGCTGCAATTTCCCAAGCTGGCTTGAGAAACTTACTGTCATCAAATTTTGGCATTGTTTTATTTCACCTTTCTTCCTGTAGAAAGATAAATTAATTTAAATTCTTGTTAGATTGAATGCTGTAAGTTTCATTTGAACTTTTATTCCTGAAGTTTTAACAATTATGGCTCAGATAACTCCAAGACTGATTTCTGCCATGAAATCCAAAAAGAAATCTGAATTGTTGACTTCCTTCATTGTTGCAATATTGCTTTAGATGTGCAGGTGGAGAAATGAAAAGAGTTCATAAACGTTCTGATATTAATAATGACACCTTTAGCTGTCACCATTAAGGCTGTTATGTTTATGAGATAATATATGTAAAAAGGCAGCCTTAACATTATGTTTTCCTGCTGTTTTGCCCTAAACAAAAGTAGGCTGTTTATCATAAGAAATACAGAGTCAAAATTACAGTGACATATGTCACTGACAGTGACATATAGGCAACCATACATTGCTCAATACTTCATTGTCAAAACCAATAATGTAGTGTATTAGGAACTGCTTAAAAAGGCAATTTTCTTATTTTCTCTGTGTACTGATGTTTCATCTTAGAAATATGGGGCTTCTCTTACAGTCCTACAGCTTATTCATATAAGCATTGTTTGAAGTACACTGTACTTCGTGAAAGAAATGAACTCTGCCTAGCCAATGTATTATTTATTTAAGTGACAAGCACAGTTTGGAGATTTTTGTAAGCAGATCAATATAAAATACTAGACTTGAAGAATGAACTCAAAGGCCCCACTAAAAGGCTTTTATGTAAGAATTCACCAGTAAAATGTTTAATACAGAAAGTCAAGCTAGCACCTTTCAAGAGTGAAGTGGCACGGAACAGAAAAAAATGGATGTATTTTCTTTGAACCCTCCATTTGTACTGTGCTGTTTACCCGTAAGATTACACTTTCTATTTATAGTCATTACAAGAATTTGAAACAACCACCTAGCAGTAAGATTACTTGGCTCAGACTTATTGTTACTATCACACCAGATATTTTCTAACTCCTGTGAACCTTATATTTTTAAAAATAAATAGAATTTTAATTCTTTCTTTCTTATCATTCAAAGACTGTCCTGCTGTGTAATCTGCCTACAAGGCTAAGACCTGTCAATTCCTAAATGTAATTTTCCTACATGAGTACGTTTAACCCCAGGTTCCTTCCTCCATGAACTTCCAGCCTCTGCTACCTGTAATATTGCCCACCCAGTTGTACCATGAAGACAGGCATATTTTTTTATACATTTTACACTGACATATTCAGAACTTGCTGTCTTCTGGAGAAACAGATAATCATTGCAGCTGTTCTGGTAACACTGAGTAGAAATTCTAGCTGCCAAGCAGAACATAAGAATATGGTTTATAATCTCATTACATATGAGCCAAGAAAGAAATAGCAATAATTCTATTTTATAAAGTATGTATTTAATATATTTATTAAATGTTGACATAGAAGAATGCATGATATTAGGTTTTATTTACTGTCACTATAAGCCAGAAAGTGATTCAGAATTTTATCTGCTATAATTATGGAATGATTTAGTCCACATCATAACAAAACTATCAGAAACAGGAACTCTTCCAGAAAAGCCATACAGCCAATAGATGAGCACTCAGAATTTCAAACCACTGGAGAAAAACCAAAATGAATTTGCATCTGTAAGAACAGACTTGTGGAGGTTTCTGCATTCCAACTCTTCTTTATGAAATATGTGCAAAAGACTGTCAAATTGTCTCAAAAGTGTCAGTAGAAAAGATCATAGAACAAAATGAAAGCCAGTATGATCACAGCTAGGAGTTTTAGTGTCATAAAGAATGAGGTAGCTGCACGATTATATCTGAGATGTAATTTTTTACTTAAAATTGATGTTTTAAGTGAAAGAATAGAAGAAGACATATGGGACACTGATTTTTTACAGAATTTATGAGTTGAATGAAAGAGCTATTTACTATTAACTCTTATGTCTTTCCACAGCAAAGTCATAGAAACACTAAAAAAGGCATAGAATACATTAATATATTGATTTATTGTATAGATTTTGTAAACTTCATTAGTTTAAATTCATGTTAGATTGAATAAAAAGTGTGAGAGAACCAAGATAAAAATTGCCATATATCAAATAACTTTGTGAAATTTGGCTATCACACATACCAACACTGAATAATGCAAATGTGAAAATCTAACTGAAAAAATGTTCTCACCTTAAGCCAGGTATTTCCATTTTTTTGTAACTCAAATACAGAACACACTAGCAGCAACACTTTATTATTTCTAACTGAGGAAGAAGCTTTCCCATTTGTGACTGAATTCAGTGATTTCAGGCAAATGCACAAGCAAGGTTTTTCTTAGAAAATTAGTTCACAGAATTAGTTCACAGAATCATTTGGTTATTCATGGTTGATGTTTGCCTTAGCATATACTTTTGAAAACACTTTTTTTTTCCCTCAGTGTTTCTGAGGAAATATATCCATCAGTCCCAATTATTTGGTGTGAAATGATTTCTGATAGAAATGATTTCTGATAGTCCAGCAGATTATGAAGTAAATTGTTCCAAACAATCCTGCCATGCAAACCATAAATAAGTTGAATATCTAAAGAAAATCAGGGATGTAGTACTGCTGTGTGTGAAACACCCATATACTAGAGGAAACCATTACATTTTCAATTTTAAAACATCACAAATATAGAACTAATACCAACAATAATAAAAATCACATTATAAAGGCTACTTATTTGCACCTAATTGGCCTAATTTATAACAGACTAATGCTAATGAGATGTAGGGGGAAGCCCTGCCATTGTTTCTAGCTTAGATGCACAGAGTAATATCATGTAATGCACATTGGGACAGTACAAATACCCTTAAAACTTCCAAAATACTACACAGCTGACATATTTTTTTTGACACAATAGCCAAAAATGCTCCAAAAATGCTCAGGAAAAAAAAAAAACCAAAACAACAACAACCTAATCCAAAAAACAAAACAAAACCAAAACAAAAAACCAACAAACCCCAGACCCACCAAACCCAAAACTGACTGCAGATGTCAGAGCAATTTTTTTTGGTGAAAAGTAAAAACTGTTGTGGGATACTGTGTTTTACAGAACACAGACTGTCTTGTGGTTGAACATCATTTCCACAGGATATCCCAAAGAAAAGTGGACCAAATTCAATTTAGCTGCTGAAAAAGAGTGAAAGACTAGAAAATTATGTGGATCTCTTGTCACAATTCATGCTACATGAGGTTCAACTGCCAGCATCAGGATAATTTCTGGACCCCTTGGGAAGACTTTGGTCTTCCTTGGATTTCCTCGATGGCTTTCAGTTTAGTTTCTGCTCTAAGCTTGGTAAAAAGCAATTTTTGTCTTCTTTGATCCTCTCTTCAGTAGTAAGGCAGTTTCTTATGTTGTAGTTTATAGGAGGTTCCTGGTATTCCTGCACATGGGAAGGTTGTAGACTATTGCTATTACTGAGAAACTTTTGGGAGCATTTTTTCAGATGCTTACTTTCATGACTAATGGGCTCTTTAATGAACTTTGGGAGAAGCTGCTACACAAGGTCAACGTTTTTGGTGGGGTTGCCCATTGCTGTAGTTTTTCATTGGATTGCCACCTTTTTCACCCCATATATTCCTACACAGATCCTAATCACAGTAGAGTTTTAATAAACGGTGTGTTTTGATGTAATCTTTTTTGATTCCTGAGCAATGAAGAATCTCAATGGATATGATAAATTAGGCATTAGCCTTTCTTCTTCCTTTCTTGTGTCCTGTTGGTGTTATTCCACACAGGTTTTTTCTGTCTTGTGCTTGGCGCTCATATGTGTTCTAAATTTGAATTACAAAGTAATAAAATACAGATAAAATATTTGTTCCCATCTTACATGTAAATTCATTGGGATTAATAATTGACAATATGATGTATATTTTAATTTAACATCTGGAATACACCAATTTGATACTGTGGCTGCTTAGATTAGTTAGATTAATGATTTTAATCGATCATTCTTTTCTGTTATCTTTTCTGACTTACGGGTTTCAGTCAGAACTATGCTGTTTTTCTTTTTTTTCTTCAGTTGTAGTGAAGTTTTCAGATATGAAAGACACTGTGGATATGTACAATCCCCCGTTTTTACTTTGAAAAATGTAATTAATCAGAAACCAGAAGAATACTTTTCTCTGCTTGCTTTTGGCATAGATTGATTCATTTGGGTGCAGTAGAACAATTATATAATTCTTTCCTTGAAGATATTTTTTAGAGCCAAGGAACCCACCCCAAAATGGCTTCTATAAATTTTCTTTTACAGTCTAGGACACAAGGGAAATAAGTGATGTCAATTGGAAAAAGAAATTAAAAATATTTTCATGTTTAATGTACCCCTAGTGTACACACGCATACTCAAAGACATCAACACTCCTCCTTGTTCTCATATTTAATCATGAGTAAATATTGCACTTATTAAACTTTGTTACAATTAGTAAGATGTCCCAAGATTTGTGGAGAAATGTTTTGCTGAATTGCTCGGCTAAATTGTTCATTAGACAGGTTTCCCAAAGGAAAAAGCTCAAGCTTTCTCCTCTTTGCTTTTGATTTTTGATCACCGTTTCCCAAGTGGAGAAAGGATTTCCTTTGCTATGACCTCTTCATTCAGAATTCATCTTTACAGTCTATTTCTGTCATGGGCATTTGCCCTTTTCTGGCCATGGTGCAGCTCCATTTCCTGCTTCTCACGTGCCTTCATTCTCTTCGGTGACCTTCCCCTGGTGGTGTTCCATGTGCCTTAAACCCGGCACAAACATGAAGAGCGCGCTCCCAACAGCAAGCGCTGTTGATGCCACTCCTCAGCAGGAATGACACTGCGTCTGACAAGACAAGCACTTTGTAGTGATTATCAGCTTTGATTTTTATGTTATTTGGAGCATGTTAAAACAAATTAACTGATATAATGCACGTATATTTTTCCCGGATGCTTCAACTGCTGACATCTCCCACAGACAGCCCTTTAGAGGTGCCCGCTGTTGGGTCCTTTGTGAGCGTTTTGGGAGGGGCAGCAGCTCTCCCTGGCACCGCCATTGGCCCAAACACGCCCTCGGGTGCACAACAACGACGGGTGGAGCGGCCGTGCCACGTGCCCAAGGCCCACATCCAAGGTGGAGAAAGAGGAGCGGGAGCGGGACGAGCGGGCGGAAGGCAGCCGGACCTGCCGGCGCCGCCCCGGCCCCTCCCCCCCTTGGGCCTCGTCGGCCGCCGTCCGCCCATCCCTCAGGTGAACGCGTATCCCTCCGCCGCGGCCGCCCCTCGGCCGGGCTCGCACCCGGCAGTCCCCGGATGGAAACTGTGATGGCGGCCGGCAGCGCCTCGCCGGACGGTGGCGGTACCCGAGGTAACTCCAAGGGGGGCGTCGGGCGGGGAGCCAGGAGGCCCCGCGCGGGGCGGGAGGGACGGCCCGGCGCGGCTCAGAGCGGGCAGGGGGCGCGAGCGGCCGCGGCGGGACGGGACGGGACGGTGCCCCGTGGTGAGGGTGAGACATTAAATAGTCCGCGCTCGCCGGCGGCGGGAGGCTCGCGGGGAGGCCGGCTCTGGGGGCGGGCGGGACCGCGGGGCGCGCCCGGGGCGGCGGGACCGCGCAGAAATGGCCTCGTGAGCGGCCGCCGGGCCGGCCGTGGGACCGTATCCCTCCGCCGGGCTGCGCGCTTAGAGCTGCGGCCGCCCCGGGGCCGTGCGGGCGGGGGCGGCGCTGCCGCGGGGCTCCCGAGGAGGAGCCGGGCAGGGACGCGCCTCGCTCGTCCCGACCCCGGCGCCCGCTGCTGTGTCCCCGCTCAGACGGAGCTCCCGAGCCGCCGCCGCCTCCTCGGCGGCCGCCCCGCGCTTTGTCCCGGCGCTCAGCGGCCGCCGCAGCCCCTGGCCGGCTCCCGTGGCAGCGCCGCTCCCCCGGCGGCCCCGCGGGCGGGGGCAGTGTCAGCCCGCCGGTGGGCTGGCGCTGGCCGTGTGTTGCCGCCGCGTTCAGCTGCTGTGCTTGTAAATGGCAGGTTCGCCCTGTGGCACGGGCGGTCTGTGTGTGTGAGCTCTGAGAGCGCCTCGGTGATTTTTTTTTTTCTTCTTCCTATTTTCTTTTTTTTTTTTTCTTTACCAAAGCACCGTTGTGCTGCTCGGGTTATGTCTGACTGCTCGAGCTCTATGGGTTTCTTAATGTCTAGTTTTGTGAGTTCCTGCATGTGTCCAGGTCTTGGGGGAGAGATTAAGGCACCACTCTAAATTTGCAGGCACATAGAATGGGATCGGACAAGGGATATACTTCAGTATAATTTCATTTATTTATTTAATAAAATTTAAACGAGTCTAAATTTCTTCAGAAGTCTTGAAGATACTGCCTGCTGGGATACCTGTTTTGAAAGTAGTTCGAAATGGAAAAACTGTAAAAGTTACCTAATTTAGCAGTGTCTTAGCTCCTATCTGTAATTTCTCTCTAGACCAAAGTATATAGCTTAAACTTTCTATCTGTACTTTTTAATAACGAAATATGGACAAATTGCAGCATTTTTGGGGGAAGAAAATTGTGGCTGAGAGCCTCAAGTGGTTACTTATCCTTGTTCTTAATGGTTTGGGGATTTTTTTGAGTGAGAGTTAACTGTGGCACATGCTTATGTATTTTCAATGTTGGTACTCATTTTATCTGCATTTAAATCTACTTGTTTCAGATACTGTGAATGTTATATTCTGCCTATTTCCCAGGCTTTTGCAAACTTTATAGGAACTTATAATTATGTCTTTGCCAATAAAATTTTTGCTTGAGAAAAGAGAAGTGCCTTTTGAGTTCATGTTAAAAGTTGATGGACAGAGATACCAGTCACTTCTTTCTGTGCTGTTTTTAAGTTATGTATTTATGCTTCTCAGCCGTGAATGCCTGAGGTGTAGTGGCAAAGCTAGGGTAAAATAGGCAGGGTAAAATATAACAATATAAAATTGTTATATTGTGCATATACAGTATTGGTATTGCATTTGATGGTGTTCTGTGGGAGAGAAGTTGATATGTATTCTTGTCTTCAATGTATTAAAAATCCACATAATGTAAATTTGTGAGGGATTTGGGCTTTTCAGCTTATTCTTTCAGTTTTTGCTTGTATTTGCACCATTTAAAATACCTTTCCTTTTGTTTCCAGAGCTTTTTCTAGTATTTCTCCTGACTGTGGCCTTGTCTGAATCTTGCAATCTTACCTCTTCTGTGTGTGTGGAAAATACGCAGGTGTTGAAGAATTGAAGTCAAGTATTAATGCGTAAGTGAGCCCTCTTTGAAAATATACCTTTAGAGATCCCTGGGATAAAAAAAGCCCTTTTTTGAAATGGTTGTTTCAAGTAAATATTTTTATTTGTCATGCTGCAGGAGCTTGTTGATTGTTGCGTGCTACCCAAAAATAATAAAATTGAGTTATACGGTTAATTAATTAACGGGGATCTTAGATCGCGACTCTTTGCCAAATGTAAATGGTGCCCACTTGAGGACCACATTGGTTTGGTATTGAAAGCCTGAGCCTTGTTCTCTGCAGCACTTTATCCACTTCTGATTTTTATAGTTTTAAGCGTGAACATGCTTCAGGTTTCAGTGTCTGCCAGTATAACCTTTTAGCCTCAAGGATGGGCAGCTTCCATAGGTTGATTTATTGCATCATGCAAGCTGTAATCTTTGTGTTGCACCTGTGTATTAAAAAAGTTATTCAAGCAAACAAATCCAGATCATTTTTAGTTACTTATTCTTTATGAGGAAGTTCAGCTTGCTTCTATTCAAATAAGAGATATACCATTGGAAAGAGAATGCATTTTAATGCAGTACTCTTTGGTGGAAACGGAGTATAAATGCACATGAGTTGCTCTCAGGGCTCAAAGCTGGGTAATATCCCACGTATTAATAATCTGTGTGGAAGGTGGGGAGTGTGTTATTGACTTAAAAGAAAAACAAAAATCCTGTACCCAAAGTGTTTCCATTTGGAGAGATTCCGAGGAGGGAGTGTATGTGTCTGTGGTTGGTTGTTTTGGGGCGTTTTTTGGGGTTTTTTTTTGGATGTCAGATGTGTAGTTGAAGTTTTGGAGGTCTCATATCTGGAGAACACAGTTAAATGAATTTACGTGATATTAGAGTCTGTGTATAGTGTCGAAGTCTGTTGTATTTATTATTTTCAAGAGTTGTGCAGAAGTGCTAGTATCTTCTCCAAAGGAAGGCATTAAAGCATGTGCTTAAAAAAAAGTGTTGCTACATGATACAGGAACATGGACTTGAAAATTTTTCAGTCTCCATTTTCTTTATCAGGTATTTGCATGTCTAATGCTAGATACTTCCTTCTCCCAGGACTGTGGGAAAATACTTGAAAGATCTTAGGGCTAATGCTTACGATTGCTTGGAGCTCTAGAAGCAGCCCTTGCACTTATTCACAGTGAGGGTGTGATCATTCTTTCAGTTTGAATGTGAGAAGGTACGGTGATCTAATGAGTTGCAAGTTCGTGTTGCTTCAGGGCGAGCCCCAGAGTAGGGGAGAGAAATTCGCTAATCAGACTTCAGCTAACAATTTACTGACTTCTGTTAGGAAAGGAGAAAGTGACTTTGTGACTTCTACTGTGGAAAAAGTTTTTTAGTAAAAAGTGTTATACTGGTGAAGAAACAGTTCTTCCTTTCCAGTGTTGCTTTACAGAATTTAAGTTAATTTGGCTGCTGTTTCAATTCTGCTGATTCTGCGTTGACATTCTGTGCAGTAGTGTTGTTCAGGCATAGACTTGAGCTGCTATAAATTGTTGATGCAGCCTGTTATGGAAACACTGACATGAAATCTGTAGTGAGACAGTGATGCTGACCATAACTGTTTAAACCTTCTAATCCATAGAGGGGTACTGCTGTAAGTCATGCACTGGAAATATTAGCATGTACCCAGGAACATGCAATGAGAAACCTGAGAACTTCTGTCTGTTGACTGATTCAGACTTGTGTGGTACTAAAGGTAGGCATGTGAAAAATTCATTGTAGGTCAGTGTGATTGGTTTTTTGGTGTTGGTAAATGTCATCTCTCCATTAGTGAGGTAGATCTTTTGTCAGATTCTGATTTACTTCCTTTCTTTTTTATGCACAATATGTGAAAAATTCATTGTAGGTCAGTGTGACTGGTTTTTTGGTGTTGGTAAAGGTCGTGTCTCCATTAGTGAAGTAGATCTTTTGTCAGATTCTGATTTTACTTTCTTTCCTTTTTAAGCATAATAGTAACTAATAGAGTAGCACACTTGAGTAATAAAAATGTCAAATTCTGTAGATTTTTACTTCTTTCTAGTACTTCAGTTAGTGGCATGTCACAAAGGAGTGGTTTTATTTGCATGAAATCCCAAATAAGTAATAATCACAGGCTTCATTGAAAAAAAAGTAGGTCTTCAGACTTCTTTATGCTCACAGGGTGGGAGAAACGCAAAATTTGATGATCTGTATCTTTCAGTAGATGTTCTTTAAAACATATTTTTCAAGTTTTACTTTTTAATTAAAAAAAAAACAAACACCAAGTAACAAACCAGCAAACACCCCCAACACAAACAAACAAAGGCTATAGTGTAATAGCTTTTTATTGCCTTATCCTTTTTTTTTTGCCCCTTGAGTAATATAAAAATTAACAACTCCAGAGATTGGCATATATTTGTTAGTGAATTGTAATAGGTGTTCTAATTGCATTAGTTTTAAAAGTAATTATTTGCTTTGTTTGTTTTTTAATTTCAGGAGAATGAAATGGGGAAGTTGTAGAGCTTTGAGAATAACTTGGTGCAGTTGTCTCATTTGCTGCCGGAAGTAAGACTAAACCTCAAGAATTCATGTAAAGAAAAGTAGAACCTAAAATCATGTCATCTGAACAGGAACACTTTTTTTGTGACAAAAAGCAAATCAGTTTCTTAAACCACAATGCTATGAAGAATTTTTCTACAGACATTACTTTGAAAAAAGAACTGGTGAGTGATCCTTCAAGTATGACAATTCAACCAGCAATTTTAGATGTCAATCTCACTTATGGACTAAAAAACGTGAAGATTGAATTGCCCAAGGTGAACATTCCAAATGAAGTATTAATGAAACATGAAGTTGATAGGTTTAGAAAACTCTTTCAGTGTAAGCAGCGAACTGCTAGGAAATCCTTAAGTCTTGAGAAAATAAGTGGAAGCAATCTCAGTTGTTCAGAAGAAAGCCACTTGCAAATTAAACCAGAAGTGCAATTTGAAGAAGGGTTGAAAACTGCAGCAAAGATACTGAATTTCACTTGTACGAAGTGCAAGGATAACATTAGATACAGCCCGAATGACCTACAGAAACATTTTCAGCTGTTACACTATGGTGAGCTGCCTCTGTATCCTTGTGAGATGTGCAACTTCTCAGCTAATGACTTTCAGTCGTTTAAACAGCACAGACGCATCCATCGCAGCACTTTAGTAAAATGTGAGCTCTGTAATGATGAACAGATATACACTCTGTTGGCTTTGACAAAACACTTCATATCAAAGCATTGTGTGAATGGACACTTTCAGTGTGAAAAATGTGGGTTTTCTACCTATGATGTGGGTACGTTTGTTCAGCACATTCACAAACATAAGGAGATTCCCTATAAATGTGGAAAATGCCATCAAGAAAACTTCACAGAGGAGGAGCTCCAAAATCATCTCCTTGTTCATACCAGTATGTTTTCTTTTGGTTGTCCTTATTGCAGTTACAGCACATCACGGAAAGATTATCTTTTAAAACACATCATAGCTTTACACAGAGACCACTTAATTGCAAAAGAAAAACTGGAAAAGGATAAATATGAAAAAAGAATAGTAAAGACTCCAGCAGGACTGAAGCTTGTGTTAAGAAGGTATAAAATGGGAGCATCAAAAAAGACACTCTGGAGACGGAAGAAGATAAGCAGTGGAAGTGACAGTGCTGGAGAAGAAAATACACAAGTTCTAAGAAGTGTGAATAAAATTCAGCCAAATGCTGAGGAGCTGAACCAGTGTATGAGAGATGTGGAAACAAATGAAGAGAAAGATCAAGTTAAATACACGGAAAGGCGTCATTTCATGGGTGGAATGCTCTCTGCTACTACTGCACAATACAATAAGGCAGATGATGGGACAAATTATGGCCTGGGATTATTGAAAAGTGCTGTTCATGGGCCAACAGTGTTGATGGTTAAAAACAATAAAATATCTGTACCAGCAAATTACAGTGCTAAATTTATGGGCTTCAAAATGGTAGATGGAAAACAACATATTGTTATAAAATTACTACCTACAAGTAAGCAAAATGAATATTTGTTGGGTCAGAAAGTTGATCCTCTTAAAGATGGTTCTGCAACTCCTTTGCTACAGACTGCTGATCCCCGTGGCTTGTCTTCAGGTGCTATACCACATGTAACTGATCAGTCGACTTTAAAAAACAATTGTGTTCATCCATTAACCTCCGCTCCGTTTTCTTGTCCTGCTCCTCATTCAGGAAAAACAAAAGTGGACAAACAACATAACTCCATATTGTACCGTAGGAGTGTTTCTGAAACTGTAGCACCTTCTAATATAGCTGAAGGAAAAAGTCCAAATTGTTTGCCAATGAAGCTGGACTCGGCTGTACCTCCACATGAAGAGGTAACAAAAGTTGGAACTCAAACTAGTATCTCATGGGGAAGCTTTTGTCCTTCGAGTCATCCTCAGGTATTATCACCCGCTATTACAAATACCTTTCGTTATGAGCCTATGAAAATGCCCTACTTTCCTGAACTGAAAATGCGAAATGGTGGCCTGAATAATAGCAATGGAACTAATAATCTCTGCTATTCAACCTCAGTGGATTCATCTAATGAAAGGTTGTTGTCTTTTCACAACTATTCCAAAATGGACTCTTTGGATAATCCATGTAGCATTTGGACGTCAACAGATGACAGGTACAGAGAATTTAGCAAAAGAGGTTCTTTTCAAAACAGTGGAAATGAACCTGCATCTTCATATTCAGAATCAATTAAAGGTTTGAAAGCAGAGAAAGTTATGTCAGCCCAATCAAATATTAATAAAACTTACAAAAACATAAACACTAAGAATAACTCTGTGTCTTTTAAAAGCCAGTCTAAATGTGGTGTTGACAGCGAGTGTTTTACAGAGGACAATCATAATGGCCGACAGTATTTGGACACTAACATAGAGGAAGGCTTTCAGAACGTAGCTGAGAAATTCCAGGAAAATGCCTCTGATGGTGTTAACTCTTTCTTAATGCCTAAAATCACATCTGTTTTCTCATTACAAAGTGAACAGGCAGCTAATTATTTATCGCCTGAGATAAACCAGTTACTGCAAGATGTGTTGAAAGTAAAAACAACTTCTCAGCAGGAGTTCCACAGGAAGACGAACTGTGTCAAACCTCGTTCTGATAAGCTGCTTTCTGGTCCTGAGACCGGGAATGCAGCCTGCGTGCATTTAAAAAGCTCTGCAACTGCGTGTTGTTTTCAGAGGCCTCCTCCTAATGTACACTTCCCTTTATGTAAGAGAGAGTTCAACACAAGATGTAGCACAAATGAAGGTACATGTTATGGGAGAGAAAGACAGACACCCAAAACATCTCTTGATTCACAGGATGTGGACAAATTATCCAGAACTCTGGGTGTTGGTACATCGCTAAAAACTCCTACAGATGAGTTTACACAGCAGTTAGTAAAAGATAAAGTACTGTCTGCAGCTCAAAATCCTAGCAGCTGTTCACCAGTTTTGCCTGTTCTTCAGGAACAAAAGAAAGCCCTTTTTGTTCAGTCCCTTCCATCACGATTTTTTGTTCCTTTCCACCTTTCTAACCAATCTAGACAACAGGTCGTGTCAGGAAAATCTCTTCCATCAACCAGTTCATCAGATGGGCATGTTACTAAAGATGTACCTGCATCTTGTGTTTCAAATAAAGGACCTGGAATGATTTTGACTTTTAGTGGGGCAGTTGGAACAGTTGCAAATGTTGCTAATGATAGTTCTCAGGTTTTAGGGAGAATTGCATCCAGAGAATTTGGGAAAATACCAGCTTCAGAAGTGAAGGGGGAAAATGGCAGTTTTAGAAATGCAAGAAGTTCCTGTAATGGGGAAGTATGTGGTACAGTAAATGACTCATTGAATAGTATGCTATTCAAAGCACCTCTTGTAGTTACAAGCTCATCAGAGTCGTCTGTGAAGGCAACTTCTTCTGTGAAGGTGTTACCAGAGCACCAGGATGCTGTCTTTGGTTCTTTGGAGTCAGTAAAACAGCTGGAAATTAAACAGGAACAACATGTTTATGCACTTTCGCCTGATGGACAGCAGGGAGTTTTTCTGAAATGTTTGACACCAAACAAGCCTGTAGTTCATAAACCAATTTTTTTTCAGGATAACGCTCATCAAAATTGTCAACCAAAGAAAACTGGAGCCATGCAACAACAGCCTTTGCTGAAAATTAAGACTGCTACTTCAGATACACTGTCTGATAACACTCAGTCAGTAAGCAACTCGGTGCCCTCACTACAGGTGGATAACTTGCAGTCCCTTACTCCTGCACTAGCACAGAAACAAACTAATCTTATTTTTAATGATGCCTTAAACTTACCGGGTGGGTTAATGCCAGCAACTGCCTCTTTGGCAAGCTCTAATCCAGCACGTCGTGTTCCTCTTGTAGAACCTGTTTATTCTGCTAGATCTGCAGGGACGCGGTTGCAAAAATGTTCCATGGAGAGTATGCAAGTAATAGCTGCTAACAAGAGGAATAACTCTGGTTGTCACAAGTCCACGTGGAGCACTCAAAACAGAACTGCAAAAGTAAAACCTAGTTTGAAACAAGCTGGATCTAAAAGTTCGGCAACTGTGGGTGGGCAGAGAAACAAGAATTTCAAACGTAAAAGGAAGGCTAGTTGCCCAGAACCTCCTAGAAAGAAAGCAGTGTTGCACAGAAAGTGTAAAGAAAAGAATCAAGCTGAAATTGTTAGTGAATCAGGTAGCCCTTACAGACCAAGGGCATCAAAAAAAACTGTGAGGACTTTGAAATTAATCCCTTTTAATTCTAACCAGCTTGTAAAATGCCCTCGGAGAAATCAACCAGTTGTTGTGCTTAATCATCCTGATGCAGATGTTCCAGAGGTTGTAAATGTAATGAAAACTATTGCTAAATTTAAGGGACATGTTCTTAAGGTTTTATTGTCAAAAAGAACCATTGAAGCTCTTCTGCAGCCAGACTTCTGCAATCCTTCGGATGTAACTACTGATAATTTTTCTCAAAAAAGATACAGGACAATAAAACCCCTTAACCCTGTAAAAGAAAGATTTGTCTTAAAATTGACACTGAAAAAGACTAGCAAAAACAATTACCAGATTGTGAAAACTACCTCTAATAATACCTTGAAACCTAAGTTTAGCTGCTGGTTTTGTGGTAGAATATTTGACAATCAGGATAATTGGGTAGGACATGGACAGAGGCATCTGATGGAGGCTACTCGAGATTGGAATTCATTAATCAAACGATGACCAGTGAAGAATTAAAGTTAAAAAAAGCCCCATTTGGATTAGGATACACAAGTTTTGTATGTCAGTATTGTAACTGAGGTTGGAAGAGGAAGCAAAGTGTTTGTGTTTTAAAAAGAAAGTGCATTCCCTATTGCCATCAGATTTGAGAAAGATCAAACAACGTTATGGTTTAAATAACTTGTAACTAACTGCAAATACAATTCCATAAAAAGATTATATTATTTTTATTACTGCTATCATGTGCTATATTTTTATTCTATAGAATGAGTCTTCAGGGCCTTTGTTCTGTACATACTTAAAATCCCTAAACATGTAAATATTTTTATACTTTTCAGTTACTTGGTATAATTCTTGCACAGAAATTACACCCTTCCCCCCAGTTTTTCAGTTCTGTGCATGCACTACTAAAACCAATTTCTAAAATACTTTCAAATACACACAGCTGTTGTCCTGGGATTTTTGTTATTTTCACCTATTAGCTCTTGATTTTGTTTTTCAGGGATTGAACACTATTATTAGCAAGTGCCTCAAAGATGTGAAGCAGTTTACATTATGTTGACTGTGTAACCATGGGTCCGTATAGGGCCATTCCCCCACAGTTTCATTTAAACAAAGCCATATGTGAATGCTTTAAGCTATATTGCTATGCACATGACACTTGTACTATTTCTGTGCAGTTTGTCTACTTTCTTAGTGAAGTATTTTTCATATAAATTAATAAAACATATTATGATTGTGTTAATACGGTGAGTCAGAATGAAATCGATTGAAAATATACAGTATATATATTCATAATGTATATGGTGTTTAAGAATGGTGAACATTCCTAATCTGTATTGATTTTGTCACTATTAAATTTGCTATAACTTGTGTTTACAGCATATGACTTTGAGCATTTATAGAAAATGTTTCTGTCTTGCTATGTCTGCCACAAACCCTATAGGGATGGTCAGGATATGGGGAGGTGCAGAGCACCATTTTAGGCTTGTAATTGCTTCATAGCTTTATTTCAAGTGAATGCAATTTGTCCCCATAATGACTTAATGTTTTCTACTATTGCTTACTCAGCTTTACTGCCTCTTGGGGCACCAGGGATTTGGCAAAACCAAGGCTCGGGTTATTCTTCCCTTATTTTATCAGCCAGAAGGGTAATGTTCTTAGGGGCCTGCTTGCTTTCTACTTTCAGTTTTAGAGATAATGAAGAGAGAAACTATGCATTACAGTTTTTAGTCTTTATATGAGGGCATGGAAGCAAAAGACCTCTTAACCATAGTGACTGAGGCTATACAGATGAAGGTCTTTCTTATCCACAGTAATTATGTCTCAAGGCTTTGTCCTCCAGATGCTCAATGAACCTCTGTAGGCTAGGAGTTTCAGTCTTACATGGGATTGCTTTTACCATATGGCTGGCACCTTTTGCCCAGTATGAAGGTGTAAGCCAGCTTCCCAAAGTATTGATGGAAAAGCTGTCAAAATTGAACAGTAGGCTTGGAGAGGACTGGGGCATTTAAATTGTGGGGTTTAGATCGTATGCAAGCCCAAGTAGTTTTCTCTTACTGGTTCCTTAAGGTGAAAATGAAAATTGCTTGCTACCAATGAAACAGTAAGAAGTCATGGATGCCACAGGCATGTCGCCACTAACCTGAGTCCAACTTATGTTTTAAAAAGTGTTAAAATTACTTAAAAACAATTGCTTCAGTGATTAGAAAAACTTTTCTTTCTTGATACGTGTGTTGGCAGGAAGATGCACACTAGCCTTGCATCTGGTGAGTTATGTATGGAAGACAATTGAAGCAGTCAAGGCAGCATAGTTTGGGTGAATTAATACACAGTTGGTATGTGTTGTGTATCTAAACTGGATCATTTTGTGCTGCACAATGGGCTTGAGCTCTGATCTTAATTTAGCTAGGAACTTTGAAGAAGACCAGTGTAGTGAGGAAGCAGATTGGAAAGAAACAGCATTAGGAAAGGACAAAAACATGTTAAGCTTTTTTGACTACAAGGATGTATTGTCTGCCTCACCTTGCTCTTTTGTAAACTGTGAAATTGAACCTGTGAAGTTTGGACATTGCCTTTGCCTTATTTGGAAAAAATGTACATGAAGCTTGTTTGTAAACCTACTTGGTGCAATTTCAGCAAGGATGACCAGTTTTTATTAGCAATTACTTAGCATTGAGGTGGAAGTTCTGCTGTAGCGTTAGGGGGTTTTCTCTGTATTGATGAATCATGAGAGTGACAACTGTCACTGGAATTTTTTTCTAACTCGTGTTTTCATATGAATTCACCTTAAACGGTACTGTGAAAACATTGTAAAGCTAGGAAATACTGAAATAAGGTTGCTTTATATGATTTTAATTAATTGGCATATGTCATTTTTTCCATAGACATCCATCTCATTCAGTGCAGAGAATTTTTTCTTCCTCCTGGGTAGCAATTCAGTATTTTGTTTCCCCACCCTTAATTAGGTCCTTGTATTATTTAGTGCAGGTTGCTCGAGTACTGTTCTAAAGATATAATTTTATTCTTATGACCTTTTTCATAGTGCATTGTTTGAGGTCCTTAGAGTTTGGCATTTCTGCAGATCAGGTTTCAGAAAATCTCAAGTGGGACTTCACTGAAATTAAGATCACAGTTAATTACCATCAGGAGAAAATTTCATTGAAGTGATCTGACCTGTGTTGCAGTGGATGGTGTGGTAGAAGATGCAGGGAAAATATGTTTAGTTCTTCAGTTCACCTACTTTAACTGTATGAAGCCACCTTTTTACTGGCTGACTTCTGCAACATTGGTGCATTTCTCAGCATTTTCAGTAAATGGGGAAAGGTATCCTACAAATATCCTACAACCCACAGTTTTTCATTATACAGCTGCAATTTATCCCTGAAGTATTGCATGAACCGAGTGAAAACACATAAATCCATGGGAAAAATATTCAATGATTGTCTATTTAATGCTTGTATTGTAATGGATATAGCAGATGTGACAAGGTTGCACAGGTAACTTGAAGTGTCTTGATTTTGAGTGCTTGACTATGCAACCATAACATTTTAAAATAGTTTGTAACATAGCAAATAGCAAGATAAATCCTAAATTGATGATACTGTTTTGGGACATACAAAGACAGGTGCAAGCACATGCTCATCAACCCTTTGTACGACCTTGAAGAGGCCTAAAATCTATCCTATTATGTGTTCTTGGCAAGATGTGTGTTCATCAGTAAGTCATGGTGCTCTTCCTCAGTAATTCCAGTGTTTTAACAAAAATTTGTTACAGAGCTGTTGTTACGTGAGACGTTTTTTTCCTTAACAACGTTTCCTAATAATCTCTTTTTGCTGCTGGTGCTTTTGATTGAAGGAAGAATGCAGTTTTGTACCTTGTGTCTCTGAACACTTGGATTTTTGAGAATGCAAGTTCTTACTCCTCTCATGGAGCAACATTGTCAGGAATGATATGCAGTACTCATTGTACTCTATCAGGTAGGCAGACAACACTTCTCCTTTGTGTATTATTAAATATGACACTTTGCCCTGAGTTCTCAGACCAATTCACTTTTAGTTCTAGGTCTATGGGTTGTTTGTGTGTGTGTGTGTGTTTTTTGGTGGGTGGTTTTTTTTTTTGGTTTTTGTTTGTTTGTTTGGTTGGTTTTTTGTTTTGTTTTAGCTATTCAGTGAATGACAACTTATATGGAAGGGAAATTAGCTAACAATATCAAAGAAAGATGAGGGGAGAGGTGTGTTGCTGTGTCTGTCAGGTCAGATTTGATATACCTGTTACCTGTAGCATACACATGGTGGAATTAAGGTGACTGCTGCCACTGCAACAGCCACACTAAGTCACCATTTCCTGCATTCTGAAATGGCTTTTCAGCCCACAGCACTGGGATTTTTAACTCAGCAGGCTTCATCCTGAGCAACAATTTATTTTATGTCCAGAATGTAGGAAATGGTAACTTGGTACAATCCTATACCTGAAACTTCCTTTTAAACCTTCTCCAGGTAAAACGGTGTTTCAAAATATGTCTGCACCACAGTCCTGCCAAGCTATAACAGATCTAGCTCAAGTATGGAAAGCAGAGTAACCAGTCTGCTGCCTTTGTTCCTGTACAAAACACCAAGTGTAATAAAGTAGGTGATAATACAGTAGTGTGTTTCTGTGTGTGTCTAAGAAGTTCTCATTTCAGGCTGATTGGATTATTCTGTGGAAGGTTGTGTTGCCTATCAGCTCCCTGCCTTGTTTTGTTGTCAAAATTATAAGGTAGCCCTATAATCATGTAGAACATGGATAAATAGTAAAGTAAGGTGTGAGGATGAAGGTAAGTGGCCCCTTCATCTAGAGCATATTTGTTATTGGTAGGTCAACCACAATATTACATGCAGTGCTGAGCACTTAGAGCTGAGGGGCAGGAGCAGCAGTGCTTTAAAGGGCTCAGTGCTAATTGCCTTAAAAAAGTGATACCTAGACTCTTGTATTAAAGATATACACTTGAATTTCCCTTGTTCACACTATTTTTTCTTCCCCAGTTCTAGAATGATGGATATACTGCACACTTAACTTGGAAAGAATGTTTGAAGAATCTAGAGATTTTGAGGAGCAGCACAGAAAGGTTACCAGACAGACAATTAGTACCAAGTTTAAATACTGTGCAGTACAGGAGTGAAAGGCAAGGACTACATGAATGCATAGGAAGTTAAATATTCAGTGGCTACTTTTTCAGAGTACTTCCATTGTGAGTATTGCTTGAAATAGCTTCTAAAGTGATGCTTAAAGTAGCTAAATAATATAATAGTACACATATAGAAAGAGTAAATAAAGCTTGCAGACACTACTTTTGTGTTAATTTTTACACTTTGTCGTGGCAATCTTAATGTTCTAAACATTTCAGAAGTATTAGGCATAGTGTTAAATATAAAACTAATATCAACTAAGCAATATACTACACATAGCCCTTATGTAGTACTGTGATGGTCTGTCATATGTAGGCTTGTGTAGTCTGTATGCATTGTTTCTTACTTGCCAGTGTGTTCTCACATCACATTTGGTAAGTGTTGCCTGTTTTGCAGAGGGAAGAAGCTGGTATGTAGGTAGCCATGTGCTGAGCATCCTACTGGCATACAGTTCTTTCTAGAAGACAGTTGCATGACTTTTAGAAGTAACTGATCGAAAGCACAAGAAGGTATTTACAGAATTCAGCCATCCTTTGGCCCTAAGTGATTTGCTGAGACTTTGCAGGTCTTGACTCAGTCTTGCCTTTAATGCCTTGAATATAATCCTAGAGAACACTGCTTAATTTAGAACAAAAAGAACCAACTAAGTGTGTATAAAGTGTCAGTTTTGGAAATTACCTTTAAGATGGAGTCTTCAGGTCTACTGAAATCAAACACTGCTAGAACTAGTTAACAATTGCTTCTAGAAATTTTTCATTGATGCAATTTATACATTCATCAAATTCATTTTTACCACTTGAATATTTGTGGAAGTTAACTTTGTTCATAATATTATAGTAAGTAAACCACTGTGATAGAACAGGCTATAACATAAAAAGTGGTTTTTTTCCTGTGTGTGTCTCCATAAGCAGTAATTCAGCAAGAAGTGAGCGAGTAATTAGTTTAGCAATGATGCAGTGCACCTGGGTCATCAGCAGTAGGCAATTTGAAGACAAAAGATTTGAGAGTTATTAAGCCAAATTATGTGTCTGTGCAATATATATGAGCGCAATATGTGCGTAATATATGAGATAAAGTTGTAAAAAGTGATACTTTTTCATAACATTGTGAAGGAGCACATACAAATATATACATTAAAACATCAACACTAATGAACTGATGCTTTCTTGCTGGAAGGGTGCCAGAAATGCAGTCCAGCAAACTCTCCATACACTACTGAGTTTACAGTATTATCAAATTTTATTTGTACATTTGAAAATACAAACAAAAATATCAGTGAAACAGGGTGAAGCTGAGGGAAAGTACAACACAAGTCCATAAATCTAAAACATTCAGGTGGATTTATTGCCACTATTCACAAAGCACAGTCCTATTTTCAACTTGTGCACAGTGGTACATTAGGTCAAGTTGCTCTAATTTCTGGGGCTGTGCACTTTACAAAGAAATTGCTGAAAGCAGTGATACATGATAAACATAAACTGAAAGAGTAGATCACTGTGGGTATTCTCATTTTTAAAACGAAAACGTCCTTCAAGAAATCTGTCTTCAAACAGCAGTCAGAGGACCGGGCTGTGGTATGCAGTTGTTATTCCCATGACTTTGGATACCCATGTTGTCACAGATGACAGTGTATCTGCTTTGACTTCCTGTGTTAAACTTTCCTGATAAAAGAGACGTGGGGTTGAACTCTATGAAATGCATTTCTTACTATGTAGGTGCTCTTGAAGAGTGTTTCCCATAATTTTGATTTTCTTCTTTTAATACCTTGTCCACATCTCAGTATTTCAAAAGAAATTATTAAAGAGGTCTTCATTTCAGCAGTTCAATTCGATTAAGAAACTCTTACAATATATTTCAGTTTTGTTGAGTCTTTTGTGTTGTTTTGGCTGTCAATTAGAACTAGGGAGGTGCGCTGATGGTTTTCTACAATTTCAGCAACACTGTCGAAGCGCTGGATAAAGAAAACAAAAAATAATTAGTGCTGGCTTCTTTTAATGCTACAATATTGACAGTAATCACTGCTCAAGTTAAACTACTGTTACCAAGTTAGATGTTTTGCCTTTTAGTGAGAGCACTGATCCTTCTTAGTTCTGATTTTAGTCATAAATTGATTAGACAACAGAAGATATTACAGGCACCAGCTGTCCCCTCCTTTCCATTTGTGATTGCCACCTGCACAAACTGAACTGAGTTTGCTGTGGGCCAGAGTAAACTGACATTTCATTTTACCTTAATGTATAGTAGCCTGCAGACTGGCTGTTCAGAAGCTGTGGCAGATGTGGTTCAGCCATCTCAGAGAGAAGGCTATGTCCAGGAGTAAAAGGTACTGGCGGCCATCTATGAGAACTGTTCTAGTTTTGCAGTTTTAATGTCTGTCACTGTAAATTAGTATCCAGAATCTGCTAGGTCTGTTGCTTTTCCTTTCAGACTTTGGTCAAATAAAGACTTTGGACTATGTATTTATCCTGAGGTCATTTTTCACCCTTTTGCTGAGGACCAGGTGAGCTCCAGGCTGTTGTATTTTCTCTGGTCTCAGAACTGGTGCCTGGGAGGCAGATAATTAGGCTATGTCAAGCCTACTTTCACATTGCTGAAAAGCCTACTCTGCGCAGTGATAAACTGTTTTCATTGGTATTTGTGTTCCAAGTTTGTTTTGCTAGTAGAGTAATAATCTATGTGGCAGAGTAGATAACCAGTGATCTTTTCATTCCAGAGCTAAAGTTTAATATTTTCTTTATATGGAAACAGTACTAACAGTAATGTCATTCTCATTTTTAGTAGCGTTGGGAGGTTTTGTTTTTTGAGCATGGCTGTTCTTTGTTTGCAATTTTCCAAGAAACATAACTAGAGTTTTAGATAGAAGGTAAATGGAGGACCATAAACAGAAAATTTATCTAGCACCTGCAGCTCTTATCCTTTTAACTTTATTTAAACAGCTCTATGAGTACGTTTTAAATTTGATCTGTGGTTTTAGTTACAGTGTACAGGAGCTGTTATAACACTGGTTTCTCTAGCTTGACAGATTGATTATTATAAAGGGTATATTTTCATCTTCATACATGAAGAATCTTTGTGGTCATAGTGCAATATATCTTATTCCTTGCTTATTAAAGGTATATAATTGAAAACTCTTAGGAAAAATACCCCCACATCATCTCACCTCTTCACCACTTTTTTCTCTGCCCAGTGCATATTGCCTTGTTGATTCAATAAATCGTATAGGAATGTTGTACACTCTTCTGTTGTAAAATACAACCAGTGTATATGGCTGCCGTGAGTCCTGCCCAGAACTCTTCCTTATTAGAAAAGATCCATCCTAAAGAGAGAAAAGTAGTCAGTGTATTTGGCTCATTTCTTTCCAACAACTTAGTCTTGGTTTTGGCTTAACATTTTGATTTATATTAGCATTGAACCCTTTTCTCCCATTAGAAAAATAATAGCAGCAGATGAGAAGTAGCATGTACGTCATTTAAGAATCGGCTTTGCTGCTGCCTGGTCTCTCTCTCAACCAGAGAGAAAATGAAGAAATAAATACACAGTGGCAGCCATCTGTTGGGATCCACAGATTGTATCAGTGGCAGTAGGTAGGGAAGAAAACAGGGAGAGGTGGAGACACCATTTCTCTAGCACTGTAAAAAGGAGCTCACCACAGTCAAGCACCTGCACTCCTGACCATGTAGCCCTGTGCTCACTAACTCACAGTAGCCTTCACCTGGTGACAGCCCCCATGCTCTGCCCCTTTATCCTCTGTGGACTTAGGCAAGAGTGGAAATGTACTTGATGCTAAGGTTGCAACTCTAATGCTCCTCTTCCCTCCTGTGACACTAGATTTTGTACAAAGAATAGTTGAAAGAATACAAGTTCTCCAAATACCTAAATGCACAGTGTTGCTATTTCAAAATGCATAGCAACACCAGTCTTTCCAAATAGCTGTTTTCACATGAGCCATTGGACAGTGGCAGAGACCACTTAAAAGCCACTGGGCTTTGCATTTCTATTAAGGGGGTGTGCATGAGCTGTCAGATCTTCCGCAGCTCTCTAGTCTGTAATAGCTTTCTCTGCAGTGCTTTGGTCTTTGATGCAACTTTGTGTTGCAATGAAAGCCAGCATTAACCGTCACCACAATATCTCCAGGTTTGACAGTACTTGCATGGCACAGTAGTTCTGACCTGTTCAGAAGGCAACTGATGCTCTTTGAATACTTCTGGTTGTCTTTTAAAATTTTTTTATTTGAAGTTTTGGGGTTTTTTTTCCCATAAAATAGACATTCTTTAGAAGTGACCTACCTTGTTTGATCGGTACAATGCATCTTCTGCCATTTTCCTATCACAGGCAGCAGCATACCATGCTTTACTGTGAACACCAGCATCCTAAAAAGAGAGGAACAGTGTTTCACCTGTAAAATAATAATAATAATAAAGAATGTGGCCTGTAGGGGAGTTACTGCTAAATAGTGACAGCTGTGAAGAACTAAAATGCAGAAAACTCAAGAGTTTAAAAAAGTCTTTGCCAGGAGTTCACAGTTTTAGTTGAGTAGAGGTAGGGCAACAAAACTGGTAACAGATATATGATAGAAGGCTGATAAATGACGAAAGAGAGATGCCCTGAGGAAAGCAGTCAGGTTCAACTGTAGGATTGTTCTAAAGACAAAAGCTACTCCAGCAGAATTTAAAGAGGAGTAAATGTCGAGGAATGTTGAGGAATAATGCTCTCTTTGTGAACACAATCATGCTTGTCTCTACATGGACAGCATGACAGCTGGGTAAGTTTTGCTCCAGCTTTACAGTAAAAGCTTAATGATAAAATTAATTTTCACACAAGATTTGTCACCTCTGCACAAAACAGATTAAAGGTTGCACGTCATAACTGAGCTGGTTATTGCTGCCAGAAAGGGAATGTCTTGGCTTCTCCTTTGTGCTCATTTTATTGCTCATCTGATCCCATGGTGAGATAATTCACTTTATTAAACTTGTAGAAAAAAAAAACAAACCAAAAAAACTTTCCTTTTTTGTTTTGCCTTTTTTTTGTATTTGACTGCCAAGCTGATTTTCTGTCTGTTTAATGACTTGGCTCAACCCACTGCAGGGTCAGGAAGGAACTGGGAGGGGAGCTGACAGTGAGGAGAAAGCAGAGCCTCAATTTTGGGGGCATTGTACGAAATTCTTAGACTGGCTCAAGCCATAACATGTAATTTTACCTTCAAAAATTTTCCTTTTCTGTTTATTTCTCCAGTCACACTATTAATTGGAAAAAGAAAGAGGAATTGCAACTATGAAAGTACTTGCCCACGTAGAGAATGAGTCCAGTGAACAAATTTTTGTTCAACAAAAGAAGGAATCAATGGCCCCCAGATTCTTCTACCACGATCTGTGGCCTATAATGTAGAAGCAGAGAGCTGCTGCCCAAGTTTGGATGGGAACCCAAAACAAAGAGTGAATGTCATGGGAATGAATGACATCTGTGAGCACCTGTATTGTGCAGGATGCTACAGCAAATGATACCACTGTATAAAATTGCTGGGAAAGTTACAGCTAATTATTTTTAAATGAAATGGATCTTAATTTATTAAGTTCTGTTTCTGCCCATGGCTGTTACATAAAAATTGCAAATGTAATTGATACAAGCTGTTTATGTAGAGTCTTCTGGATTGCTTATTTGAAAGTAATTTTTATAATAAATGTCAAGTATTACATACAGTTAAAATGTTCCCAGAACTTCAAATCCTTTGTGTTCTTCACTGTTGTATTATCTTTGTCATGTCAGACTTTAGAACACTTACTGTTACTGGCTCTGCATGATAGAACCTTTGGTTTACACTCAACAGAACTATTTTTACCTTGTTTGTGACTACTAGGTTTATAAGAATGGCTTTTTGCATTTTGTAGTCTCCCTTCATCCAAAATGAGAGTGAGGGGAATAGCACTGAAATGAAAACAACCTTGCATTTGCTTAGATCATCCAAAGCCTAATGTTGCAACAAAACACATTAAAAAAAGAATTTGCTTTAAAACTGACAGCATTAACTGTAATGAGAGGAGATCTGTTTAAAGGAACAGAAAGGAGCTGGACTTGGGATAGACTAAAACACATAGGGGAGGCATAGCAGCATCAGTGTATTTGCTTACTGCACCTTTTTTTTCCTGTACACAATTTGTACAGCTATAAGTTAGAAAAAAGGACGTGATAAAAAACTCTTTATAGCAATCTATACCAAAAAACAGACTTAAGTACATCACCACATCATTGTTTCAATGATGTTGAAAGTATGAACTAGAGAGTCAGGGAGACGTGAAACTAAAGCTTTTTGTGATTGGTAGGGTGCCAAGATTTAATATAATACTATTTACATATTTTTCTACAGTTTGTTAAACCTCTCCTATGCTATGTGTTCTGAGCATGTTTTAATGAAAGCTAACATTCAGATTATTTGTGCTACAGAAAAGCCTCATTGCAAAAGGGGGCACAGAAGCCCTCCAGGAATGTAATTTTCTATGGAAAGGGGGTGGAAATACTATTTTAAAATAAAGGATAAGGAGATTTCTCTAATATGGATTTAGCTCATACTATACCTGGTCTGCAGAACTTGAAATAGATGAAGTGCTGCTGGGAGGGGAAGCACCTAGAGAACGGTTTGCAGCTTCTGGCACTTCTAGAAAAGAGAAAGAACAACATGTATTAAGTTCTCAAAGTATATTTGTTATGATGTAAGAAATTGAATTGTTACAAGGACTTTGGAAGATCTGGAAACACCTGACCTTTGGTATCAGTCAGGAAAGCTTTCTACTGGAAATGGATGGGGCCTGTGTAAGTGCTGGGACACTTGCCTGCCCAAAGGGTAGCCTTGCTTGTGAAGGAAAAACCAGTTTGGATAACAATTTGGTTATTAGCCAGAACTAGACTCAGAGTAGAGGAAAAAAACCTCTTCCACCACCAAAGTGAATGAATGTAGCAATAGATAAGAAAATGCAGGAACTCGATGCAAGTAATTCTCAGTCCACTGTGAGAAGCAGTCTTACAGGTGAACAAGTCAGGAAAATGAATTTATTTCAGAGATAATTTTTCACCAATTTAGACTGCCTGAATTGTTTGTATACATGTGCAAGAAGTCCAGGCAGCAAAATGGAGAAGCAGAATTAATAGAAAACATTATGATGCTTAATCGGAATAACAAAGCCTAGTTGAAAATAGTTACTAGGGCTGAAATACAGATAAAAGAGTTTAAGAAATCAGAAGTGAAATGTTTGAGTAGTGTTACATAGTAATGATATGATGAAAAAAGTATGGATTATTGCTTTCTGGTCAAAAAGAATTTGGCCCAACACTGTAGGTGTCTGCTCTAGGTACTTGTGAATACAGCTGGATGCAAATCAATATACTAGAGAAGATCCCTGTGGAAAGTTGAGTGATACTAATTTTGTTATGGGAGGCTTTTTTTCCTGTGTGCTTTACTTATTAGGGAAAACAAATGCTACCCTTTCTGGATATGGTGCTCTGCAGCCTGCATTGTCAAACGTTCACTAATAAAATTCTGATTTACATATTGGTTTAGGAAGCAATGGAATGTTATAGAGAAGACCATATAGTGACCAGAACTAAAAAATGCAATTGGACTGGAGACAAAGACAATTGTGTGAAGTACATTTAGAACTTCTTTTGTAGTGAAGATGCAACTGTCTGGAAGCATCCCAAGTGGAGGGGAGACATTGTAGGGAGCAGTTCCAGCTCTCAATGAATTAATAATCACCTGAAGAAGGATATTGAATATAATGGATTTTGGTTTTTCTGTCAAATTTTGACTGACTGGCTGTTAAAGCTACATCTGAAAGTAGATTGTATGAATAAAGTAAGAATTGACAGAAGTCAGACAGATTATAAGACTTGACAAAAGGATAAGTAATGGAAGATGCCTTGGCTGTGTGTAAAAAAGTAAAGATGGGGCTTTATGCAATAAGAGTTTTATTGATTTTAAAGATAATCTAGGTACAAAACAAATAGCAGTTCTGGCACAGAAATGGAAATTTCCACAATCAAACTGGAAGCAGAGCTTAAATAACTTCAGTACAATTGAACAGATGGGCCCAGATGATCTTTACCTATGAAATTTTAAATGGCACATGAAATGCAGGGGTGGTAACAGTTATTTCACGTAATTTTCAAGTCAGGATGGTACCAAATGATTAAAGAATACCAAACATGATTGCTATACCTAAAGTGGAAAAAGTGACTTGAGCATCTACAGGGCTTTTTGTCTGATTCTACAGAACCAAGGCCCTAGGAGAGAATTTGAAGGAAATAACATCAAGATTTGGAAGTAAAGGTACAACTAGAAAGAGAAAATCTGAATCTTAGCCAAGCAGATAAAATGTTACAGCTCTCCCATAGAATAACAGAGTTCTACAAAGAGGGCATGTGGCAGTGTACTTAATCTGGACTTCAGAGGAGCTTCTGACACTGTGCCATATGGGAAGTAAGTACTTTTAGTGATGAAGATAGAAGTCAGCTCTAGGCTTGTATACAAAGAAGAGATGGCAGGTTATGCTTAAGGGAAATCAGTGATTATGGGACCAGTGGTATGTATTCTAAAGTTGTTATAGGACCTGGCACTGAATAAGAGTATGCTAAAGAAAGTTTACTAATCAGAGCATCATTTAGCACCAGATGGTCTTGAAGAATAGCTACAGTTCCAGGAGTAGTAAGAATTTATGCTTCAAGTTGAAGCACAGCAGTTGTGTGATGGGAGCAGACAAACTTGAGTGCATCAGTCAAGAGCATTAATGTGAACCATATATTAATGGGAACTTCCTCAGCACAGGAGATATAACTGCAACATGCATCAAGTAAATGTTTCCAGGAAAGAGATAAACTGACATGCTGTTATTAGTGTAAGCTACACCAAATGTAGATTTATATGTGCCATTCTCACCATCTGTTTACAATGTGAAAGACATGTTCAGACTGAATATGTACAGTAAATGGCTTACAGGAAGGTCAGACAAGTGTCTGCTAACAAGCAACTAGAAAAATGTTGAATCTAATTTACACTTCTGTACAAAGAGGCTTTATATACATATTACCTAATTTGGTTTTAGCTGTGAACTGAAACAAAGTCCATCTTGGAAAGCACTACTTAGAAAAGAGCTTTAGCAATTGCTATTATAAAAGTACCTTCTTTTTTCCTTCTGTAGAAAAAGAATAAATTGAATGTAATAATAATCTGTCTGTCTGGTAGGCAACAGAAGCCCAGAGCAGCCCAGAAATGTCATATTTAGGATTCTTCTGTGACAAGGAAGATTGATGGAATCTTTATTATGATGGGAAATGACCCAAATTGCCTTTGCTAGAGATTTCCAGTATTCATTAATATAAATGAAGCACCCATTTTCCATCAATAATCCTGAGATACTCCCTTTATTTTACTAGCTGAGCTAGGATCTTGAAAATTGACCTCCTCTTTGTATGCATTACACATACATTATTTCCAAACTAATTAATATCCAAGGTATTTTGAAATAATTTTAACTCAAAGATTATTTTGAAATTACAAGTTAATCACATTTTAATTCAAAAACTGAATTATACTTACTTGGCAGAACTGAGGGCTTTTGGAGCAGAAGAGGCCTGAAATAAATATTGAGAGATTACAGAAAGGTCTGAGGGGATGCACCCAGTCCTGATAATATGAAAATTGAAAATATGCAGTGGTAGACTGTTTTCCATTGCACCCATTTGTTCATTGAGAAACATAGGTCTGATACAGGTATTTTAAAAAATGATATCCCACTAGTAGAAATTTAAACATATGTTTTAAATCTTCATTACTTTATTACAGATTATACCCCCTCATGCTTTTTGGTGATTGTTATAGTATTTGTATGCATTCATTTGCCATGTTGCATTTTTTTGCCACTGTGAGGTTTCAGGAATCTCAGCTCTGAGAAAGCAACAAGGAGGCTCCAGTGAAAAGAGTGCTTCCCTTTGAGCCTCTCACAGCTGGTGCACTGCAATGTTCCCAAGAGGATGGAAAGGGACCTTACTTTTGGGCACCACTTGGAAGGGGGGGAAGTGGAAGTTCCTGGCTGGAATTGCGCCGTCGGTCTGGTGCCATAGGTTTTTCTGGAGTTTGGGAAAACAAATGGTAGAGTCAAGATTTCTTCAGAAATATATTATCCCAGGTTAGGGAGTCCCCAGTGCGTGAAGGAGGGTTTTTTTTTTACTGTAAATTTGGGGTTTTTTCTGACATGGCAGCCTGCCATCGCGCTGCTTTTTTTGTTAACCAATTCTAGGCAAATACCTAGCTGCTGGGATGCCCGCTATGGATGCCTGCGGGGCTCGGGGGGACTCGGGGGGAGGGCGGCCAGCCCGGAGTGAGGCGGCAGCTCCTGCTGGAGCCGCCTCGCCCAGCCAGAGCCAGAGCCAGAGCCAGGACGGGATGGATTCTCCGCCCGTGCCAGGGACTGCCTCTCGCCAGGAGTCGGCTCCGTGAGGGATGGTTCTGGCTGAGTTCAGAGCCCGTCCCTCCCTTCCCCCTTCTCCACTTCCAGGGCTCCTTGGGCACACTGCTGGTCCTTTCCTGTGCTACATTACCCTGCCAGTAACCTCAGCAGCGTTACTGTGGCTGCTTTCAGAGAACAATGATTCTCACTGCAACGAAGGCTGCCCAGATCCAGTTTGAAACTGCTAAAACCAAACACCCCTCAAAAACCTACAGTAACTTGAATGTGGTGTTGTTTGTTTCATGGTTTTAGTAAAAAAACATCAGATAAATGTCAACTTTTCACAGCAGTGGCTATAATTTACCTTCATTTGCAGTTAAGTTCTCTCTGGAAGGTAAACACGGTTTCTGCAGTAAAAGAGAAGGACAACCAAGTATTAACAGGCACTTGTGCAGCAAATGTTTATCATTTGTATTTTTTGTGAAACAGTTTAGAATTGACAACATCCTGGAAGAATTAGGAGTCAGGGACATAGCCATTCCGTGAAGAGTCTCTAGTTGTATGACCTTGAAGTTTGCAATTTTGCAAAGGAGATTTGGAAAGAATCCCAGCTTGTGGGTATAAACAGATGGAGAAAAACTAAAATCTAGATGGTTCATTCTTATCTCAGGAGCTAAAATCAGAAGTCTATCCCAAATACTTGAAAATGAAAATTGGATTTTCACCCGTACTGAACTACGCACACAAATATCTGAACACATTCTCTTCTGTTTACTGGAAGTTAAACTGTCAGTTTAGCTCACAGTAAAACTGGAACCAATCTTCCACTTTTAATTTTTTTTCTTTCATTCTGAAACAATGATAATAAACTGCCAGTTTAGAAACATTTTTTGAATTAATTTCTTTGAAAATTTCAAACAGTCCTCTTACTTTCTGCCACAAGAAGTTTTGGGATATTTTTTGAATTACTGAAAACCTCAGACAAATTCTGGTAAAATCCTGCATATTTCTTGAGCTATCACTTTCAACGAACTCATGTTCCCCATAGGCAGCCCTATACATTCTGGGAATACCTCTGAATTGTCTGTGTTCCCATCTATTTCTCATTTATTCCGTTCATGCACTGTGTTTATTGCTACATCCCAGGGCATTGAATTCAAACGTTGCTTTGATCAAAATATTTTTCTGCTTGAGCAGAAAGATCACTGATCTTCATTCATGTAATAGCACCCAAATACTTCCTGTCTTTATAACTCTTTCCCCTGACATTTTTTGCATTCATCTTGTACCAAAACCCATGATAAAATTAAGTTTTACAATAAATTAAAAAATTTAATAAAAATTTGGGGTGATTATGCAATTACAAGTCAACTTACCGGTGAAATTACTGCATTAGAAGCTTTCTTGCTGAAGTATGGAGGAAAAAGAAAAATAAAGAACATGGTTACTTAGCAGATATATGGATTCGTTTAGCAACAAAGCATCAGTTTCATTGGTTCTCAGGGTATTTCTAAGATGGGATTCATTGGATACTTGAATTGGATACTTTCTAATTGAAGTAGAAACAAAGAATTAGAAACAAATTAGAAACAAAGAAGAATAAAAAAAGGAATAAGGGTATTATCAGATGCAATGTGGGCACTCACTAAAGGTGATTACACAAGGAAGCTACAAATCTGTCCAATACTTAACATGAGTTGGGAGGGCAGGAGAACTTAGTGAAAGCTTTCTGCACCTCCAGGCTTGCATGTGCTAGTGCTGCAGTATGGCAGCACTAAATCAGACAAGGCAGCCAGCATCTGCCATCAGTGGCAGGCAGTGAAGGGCAAGGCCACTTGGCACACAAACAGTATTCCTCCAGAAACAGCAAAATAACAGCTTGCCTTTACCTAGTCAGGATGTCTTTCACAAACAGGAAAAAACATTATTCCTGAATTCTAGTTGCTATAGGCTCCTAATACACCTAATTAAATCCATCCCCATCAAAGAAGTACTTTTATAATTTTTTACTCACAGGCCCCTTGGTAATGGAGATGGAGCTGCACCAGTGGGAAATCTGGATTCTTGTGTGTTATTGAACCTCTGACCTAGAGATGTAAGCAGTATATTTAGTATGCAATGTGAGCTGTATCTGAACAGTGGATTTTCCTCCTTGCCATTTTAGTGTTAATGTAATAAAGGTAAAAAATATCCACTGCTTTAATTTTTTTTCTTAACATGTTTTCAGTCTGATTATACAAGAGAACAGTTCACTAACACTTCTGGCTTATTGCTGACTGTACAGATAAAATTTACACTGACACACTATATTACAAGCTGTATTCTGCTAACTGGTGGCATATCCCTCTCATATTGCCATGTTTTCATTTGAATACTTACTTTCATCATTATTGTTGGCTTCATGGTCCTGTAATGGAAAAATAGGTTAGATTTGATATGAAGGATTTAAAAAAGGAATTACTGTGTTCAGTTTTAATTTCTTCACTACCAGAAGGACACAAAGGTAATGGAGCAGAGAAGGGCAACAAGGCTGGTGAAAGGACTAAAGCACAAGTCTTGTGTGGAGTGGCTGAGGCAGCTGGGGATGTTTAGCCTGGAGAAAAGGAGGCTCGGGGGGGCCTTGTTGCTCTCTACAAGTACCTGAAAGCAGGGTACGGGTCTTTTCTCCCAGGTAACACATGACAGGACAAGAGGAAATGGCCTTATGCTGCACCAGGAGAGGTTTAGATTAGATCTTAGAAAAGATGTTTTCACTGGAAGGGTGGTCAGGAATGGAATGGGCTGCCCAGGGAAGGGGTGGAATCACCATCCTTGGAAGTGTTCAAAAGCCATGTGGATGTGGCACTTATGGACATGGCTTACTGGTGAACATGGTGGTGCTGGCTCAACAGCTGGAACTTGATCTCAGAGGTCTTTCTCAGCCTGAATGATTATTTGATTATTAAATGAGAACTGCATGAATAATCAATATGGTTTTGGTATCTGTAGTAATTTTAAAAGAAAGATTTGTACAGAAGCTATACAGTATCCAGAATACATTCATGATGTCATTTGAAAAATTTTAAGCAAACATCAAATTTCAAACTTTCTAATAATCTTGAGATTGCTTGTAGTAAGTATTGAGAAAATTTGGCCTTAGTTTTGCAGTGAGACCTTTTGGTTCATGTTTAATTTCTGACCTGGAAGACAGAAATTTTGCAGCAGATTAGAATATACTAAAAACACATCTTCCACTGAATGGAGGAAACTGAGTAGACCCTCTTATCACCATGCTAGAATTGAAGCAATCCACCTAATTTCCTGGCTTCTTTGGAAGATGGTTAATTTTGGCTCCCATTTCTTGACTTTAGGGAATCAAGACTCCCATTTGCTAAGTATCTTTCAAAAAGGCACCAGGTATTAATTTGTCTTCGTCTACCCAGCTAATGGCTTTTCACTAATGTTAGTGACAAATGCCTGCACTCTCTGGCTGGAGAGGCGTAATCCATCACCCAGCAGTTGGGAAAATGAGAAATGGCAAAATTTTTCTCCCAGTCAGCTCAGGCCTTTGAGAGGGACGAGGGTTACAGTTCTGTGCACATGATCGTGCTGGTTAGTGCTGACAGCAGACTGAATGGGAGCAGTTAACAGATATTTCAGTTTTTGTTTGGGCTTTGTCAATGTGCTCTAGCCAGGGATGGAAAGGAACAACACAGAGCACTGGATAGAATCATGCTCATTACCATGTGCTTGTTTAAAATTGTAAAGGCTGCCACTTACAAGACAAGCAGTGGCCTCAGAATTGGGACTGCACTGGGTAAGCCTTTCCTAGGCTGACTCTTGTGACAAACTGGTGAGCTGCAAGCACCCAGGAGCTGAATACACCATAGTACAGATGAGTGTTTGTCTGGGAGCTTCATCTTGGAGATGTAACTCACTCAGTGTGTAGCTCCAGCTAAAGGATAGTCCCTTTTTATACTCTGCAAAGCTAGGATGATCTCCATCTCAAATGCAAGCTTTGAAAATGCATTAATGGAGAGGTTTCAGCTGCAATATGGCACTCGAGTCTGTTCTGAAGCAGGAGTATTCTCAGTGTTGACCGGACACCGGAATTTCTGTCCAACATCCTCCCTTGAGACACGAGATTTTTTCTTATCTTGTATTGGTAAGAAACGCTGAGAAATCAAACTGTTTCACAAAAGAGAAATCCCAAATTTGGCACTGTTTAGGATTTGTTCAGAATCCCAGAGGATACAGATCTAAATGGGAAGAACTTTGTGATGAGGTGAAAGGGAAACTAAAATGGTGTTGTACATACGAACTGCTCGGTACATCTAGAAATTTAAAGACTGAAGACTATAAGGTGCTCATATACCACCTGCACTGTTACCACAACATCTAATCCTATTACATGATCCCAAATTCCTGGTTTTAAGTGTCTAATTTCTCTGTATAGTTAGACTGATTATTTCCTAGGGACAATTCAGAGGATAGGGCTGGAACAGGGTCTGAGCATGCAGCTTTTGGCACAGATGCTGACACAGTTGACACGTTGCTCTGTTCTGGATAGTTGGCTCCTCATGAAGACCCTCTCAAACTGGCACAGCTGGGTGTAGAGCTATGGTGTAGATCAATTAATGGAGTTAACCTGGCTGAAAAAGAATCTTTTACGATTTGCTTTTGCTCCTTTCTGCAGCTGGACAAGTTTCCAAATAGTTTGCTTTTAAAACAACCCAGCACAGTGCAAGGGACAGAGGGGATAAGAGCAGAGGGAGGCAAAGGGAGAAGAGGACTGGCTGAAACACAGCCTTAGGACCCAAGGCTTGTAATTAGTCCTTCAAGGACTGTGTTTTCTAGTGATACTGGTTACTCAGACTACCCAGTCTGACATTTAGAAGGTTTCCATTTTCAGAAAGCATTAATCATTCACCATCTGAGAGGAATGAGGCTCAAGGAAAAGTGCTTCAGATTGGGCAGAATCATCCTCTGCTACTTAAGGTAAGGTTCCTGAAGTATGATTGGTATTTTTTAGTACAAGAAATTATTTTTGTGGACTGAAACATATATCCCTTATATCCCATATATCCCAAAAAACATTTGAACTTTTTCTTGGATCAATACAGATGTCCAGTGCTCTTTTGCCAAAAGGATTGTTAGCAACAATCACGGTATTAGATGAATCTGACATTCAGTCATCTGTTCCTGTTATTTAATCCAGATAATAAACAGATAATCCATCTATTTACATATGAAACACGGGACTAAATTTAACACGTTCTTTTAGAGTGGCCCATTAACTACTCACTGTTTTTGGATGAAGACGACTTCTGGGGAGAGGCAAAATATTTCTGAAAAATACACACAGTAAGTTATAATGAACAGGATTTATTTATTTAATTGGCTCAGAGAGGCTTTTTAAGATCTAGAGGGAAGGAGGTCTGCAGTAAATGGATTTGATTTCAGCTCTGCACAGCTACAGTGCCTGTGGTGATGCTGTGCCCTTGGTGTGGAACTACTCTAGAACAGCTCCTGTCCTAGACCTTGGGTCCCCTGTGACTGCACAGGGCCTCATCAAACACCCTCACACACAGAGGACTGTGGATGCCTCCTTCTGGGGGCACACAACATACTCTAAAATAATGACCTAGAGAGGAGGCAGGGCTTATGATGCAGCTTTCTATGCTTCTGGGGACACAGGAGTGAAGTAGGCTGCACACTCAAGCATGATTTTCCCCTTTTCTGCCAGAGACTTGGGATATAAACCATGGATTTACTGAGCCCAGTTTCTTTACAAGCAATCTTATACAACTGCAAAACCATCTAATTTGCAAGGGTGCAGAGATGGCTAATAAGACCTTAAACCGGCTAGCAGAGATATTTTATCCCTGTACTGGATCCCTAAAGGGATATTTAGGAAAATCCTATCCACATGGCAAACTGCCTTGAACACAGAAGTTCACAAAGCAATGAGAGCTTTTGGTTTTCACCTTGTCCTAGCATCCCTAGCTATTTGAGTGGCCTGACAATTGTTTATTGTCTGAAGTTTTCACATTAGAGAGAAGAATATTTTTTTCTCTGCTAATATTTCTGATTGATCTAAGCTGCTGTTAACTTACCTGGAGTTATCCTGCTTAGGTGACTCTCTGGTCATGCTGAGCATGTGGGAGTGCTCTGTATTCTGAGCAGGAATAAACATGAGTGGCTTGGTGAATCTAGTAATGAAATGTGAATTAAGAAAGGAAAATTACATTTAACAACAGTGAATACAAACAAAACCTCTCTTTCTTCTCCCCTACCCCCTCAAAATTCTAATAAGTAACCCTAAGAGTATTTCTTTTTAGTATCTATGACATTTGGGTTATTGAAATTAACATAGAAATGGTTGATAATATTTGTGCAGATAATCTGAAGAGATATTTACTGTATGTATTTCTGACTTCTGTTACTGTATTTCTTCTAGAGAAAGAATTACCAGACATGTAGTATCTAGATAAGAAAAAATACTTTCTGACGGTTTTAAATAATGCACACAACATTCACAGCAACAGGTTACCTGGTTACTGGTGGTGGTGGTGACGGTTCTTCCTGTAAGAGAAAATGCACTGAATTGTTTTTTGGTCACTTTTTAATTCCATAAATAGATTTGTATGATCCTATTTATGTTACCACATCAAGATATTATTTTTGCATTGTGATACAGATTTCTACTAGAGCTCTGTCTAGTAATCTACATTAGGATGGGAGAGGCAAGAACTCAACATCAGTAAATCTGCTTTGGCCATATGTTATGTCAGTACCAGCAAATGGGAAAAAAATTACTGTGTCAGAACTGTCATTGCTCCTCTGCTGCAGTTCTGCTTCTGCAAAACATTCCCTTAGGCTGCTGCTTCAAAGACTGGATCACTATCACAGAGGACTGGGAAACTTTCCCCTTCCCATTTACTCTTTTGAAATGGTTTGCCAGCTTTTCTGAAAAGGGAGTGTCAGGACACTTTAAGTGCAGGAAGAGATATGTTCCCAGTTTTCCCTTTGGAAAGACTGATAATCTTTTCTCACAATCACATCTGTACCCTGCCTGAGGGCAATGGGAGTTACACTGCAGAAAGGTCTCACCTCTTCTTCAGGAACCTCGTAGACTTCTACAGGACAGGGAAGAGATAAAAAGCATTCTTTAGTGTAGCAAAACCATACTGCATGTTACCATAAAAGCTGATCTGAATTTATATCAGTCATACTTCTGACTATGGAAAAATAACTTGGAGAATCTGCTCAGAATCTGAACCCGCCACCAAAACCCTGGAGCAGCAACACCCCCTGTCTTCTAGGGGAAACTTCAGGTCAAGTCACAGGAATTCTGATATACAGTCACTGTATTAATCAAGTTTTCTCTCACTGCAAAACCTTTTTATTGTTTTGTTTTTCTTCTCATTCCCTCCCATCTGCAAGCAAGATGAATGCTTGTGTTGTGCAAACCTGGGTCAGTTTGGAAAAAATGTGTTATCACACCTGTAGTAGCACTTAGCCTTTCCTTGACTCAGGGAGGAAGCAATCAGGTCAGTCATAAATAAAAGTCAAAAAGCTGGCTCATTTGCATGGCCAGCATTCCTCCCTGAGTTCTGACCCACAAGCATATTTTAATTCATAGATCTTGAAAGAAAAAAACCACCAGCATCTTTATCTATGCCCAGTTTCTTCAATGCAAATAGAATGCTATTTCAGTAAATTTCACGTCAGGTTTCATCACTTTACTGCACTCCAGTGTCCCAGCTCCCACCAGGGGGAGATGTTTTATTCTTTAGCAACATCTGTCAGGAGCTGGCTGTTGCTTGGCACTGATTTACAGAAAGGCTGAGATTGAAAAGGGCATTTTAAAATGTCTGGAAAATAACTCACGAAATCTTAAGCAATTCATAACAAATGTTAGTTTACGACTTGTAGTTTGTGACTTTAAAGCTAAACACATTGCTAATGAATATGCAAAGCTTTTTAAAGAACTGTGTCATGTCTGGAAAGGTTACATCCAAGCAATTAATGAGTGAGGAT
Source organism: Motacilla alba alba (assembly GCF_015832195.1). NCBI lineage: Eukaryota > Metazoa > Chordata > Aves > Passeriformes > Motacillidae > Motacilla > Motacilla alba. Next base: position 20,833,709 of record NC_052021.1, read on the forward strand.
GCAAAACAACTCTAAGTTGGAAGACAGAGATTAAAGAAGAATATCTGAATTTATAAAAGTGAACAGGATTCTTCTTATTTGCTTCTGCTTTTGTTTCTTTTTCCAAGTAAACTGCTCTTTACAGAACCTCAATGGGAACACTGTTATAAAGGGCCATGCAAGACATCAGCCTGTACAGAATTTCTATATGGTTAAGTCTAAAGTATTGGGTCTTGATTCCTATGGTGAAATGGGATTACTGACATACTGAGTCCTATAATTCTTTTTGCTTTATTGATCCATTTGTGTTCCTCCACTAGAGCAAAAGACTAAAAAGAAATTAATTTGGGGCAAATAATTTGTTCTAGTTTTATTCATGCTTAAAATGGATTTACTGTTCAAGCTAGACAAAGCAACTGCTAAAACACAGAAAAGCTAAAAGGGAACATATTTTTGTTTTACTTTAGTATGTCACAGGGTTAGTGAATACATCAGGCATAATTTAACATTTCACAGTCTTACATTATTTTATTCCAACAGCAATGCAAGCTTCACATACCTTGCATAACAGAAGGAAGAGAAGGCTTTGGAGAAATAGGGGGGGCTGGTTTTGTTGTCTTCATAAATCTGTTCACAGGTGCTAAAAACATATTTTATTCACATACATATATATATATATTTGTGCATGTATATATATATATACATATATTTATATATATACACACATCTGTTTACAAACTAACAATGTAACATTTGTACAATAAGAATGAATATTAAGTAGATCCAAATGACAACCTTTTGTGTGACCTTGAATAAATCAACTGAGTCAGTAAGCAGCTCTCATTTTAAAGGAGAAGGATTATTCAGTATTCCAGCCTTTCTGAAGAGGTTTGATACTGTCAGTAATGTCAGAGAGCAGAACTACATGCTCTTCTCTGTTTACTTTTCACCTTTGGGCTCTAGTAGTTTCATTCTCTAGCTATATATATATATATATATATATATATATGAGATATTAAAAAAATAAAAGCAAAGTCTATCTTTATCTACTAAATATCTAAAAATGCTTGTTCTTCTCCTGAAGCACTTCAGCAAACAGGGAGTTTTAATGCTACTGCTCCCTTGGTTGAAAAGGCAGGCCATTTGTCATGAGAAGCCTTCTGGTTGTACAAGGGCTGGACTTTGAAATAGCTGAGAGAGGCAGAAATTAAACATGTCTTCCAATAAAGTTAATAATAATTTTCCTTGGCCTTGTCATAAGCCAAAGGAGCCAACTGCTTTTTTGCAGGCTGTGATCTCTTTAATAGCTGCATTTCCACTCTTAGAACCCTAGCAACAGACATTATTTGACCCATTCTTTTCACTCTTATTCCTAATAAAGCAATAATTAGAAGCTTAAATGACTAAAACTCACATCTTGTAGGTAGTGACATGCTACCTTCTGTGGGTTCAATATAGTTATCATCATCATTGTCCACGGGCACAATGTAGTTATCCTATGAGAAATGCAGGACAAAAATCTCTCAGTTAAACCTCCATCATGCCATCAAACTGTTTGGATTGAAGCCTGGCAGCAGTTTACAATAGTTGCCATTTTACAGTGACTCCTATTTCAGACATTTATCATCCTGTGTGGAAGGGAATCCCAAAGATTGAGAACCCTTTACGGAATTATTCCGCTGGTGCGTGGAAGCCCTCCCTTCCCTCTGGTCCTGGAGCAGCCTTTGAGGTTACTCTGTCCCCACTGCCTGCAGCTCGTTAGGGATGATCAGGAGCTATTCCATGGTCTAAAGAGCCTCCTTGATACTTGATAGGCAGGCAGATATCCCCTAGGAGTCAGTGTGGTACTTGCAGGTCTCTGTTAGTGATGTACAAAATGATTTGTACTACAAAGGCTAAGAAAGAGACCAGACCATGGCACTGCTATGACATTTACACAGTTATAACAAATATATCTGTAAACTTTACCTCATCATCACTGCACTCCTTAGGCTTAGGTGGCACTTTTGGTTTTGCAGCAGGAGATGGCAATGGCATGGATGGCACACATGGTTTCTTTGGTCTGGACATGGCTGGACTGGGTGTACTTGGGAGAGGTTTGTTGATGGGAGGAAGCTTCTGGTGACTGGTGCGATTGTCTTTTAATTTGGTAGAAAACAACAATTTTAGTAAAAATTACACATTAGTCTCTGCCCTTTCTCCTACTGCTTGTGCAAAAGTCTTTGCTGTGGCTGCAGCACAGGTCAAACGGCAGACCTGGCCACAGCTGGACCTGATGTTGAGATTTGTGTGTAAACAGGTCCTGTTTCCTTGCTCGGGGCTGCAGCCTGGCCCTCTGTATCAGGTGCAGCAGGTGCCCAGACATGGGCTCTGTATGAACAACTCTTCAACTCCTTGGGGAAAAGGTGGTGCTGGGTGGTGTAGTGCATATGAGACATGAGAAAAATGACTGGGTGGGACTGGAACATGAATTATGCCAGGTTCTCTGGGCTGTCAAGTCCTTCCCTTTTCAAAGAACACACAGGTGAAGGGCTGATGAACTTCTATGAGTACATACGCGGTATCTGATGAATATTCTACAACCAGTAACAGTCTGGTATCATACAAAAATGAAAGCAGGCATCGTGTCAATGTTTCTTTTCTCCATGTCTGAAATCTTCATCTAACTGAAGGTAACTTTAATTCACTTCAATGAAACCTATCCATGGTTGAAAAGAATCAAATCAGAAAGAAAAAAAAATCCCTTTATACTGGACTGATGTAAATAGAATCTTGATCCTGTCCTGTTATTCAGTATATTTATCATCCTTAGTACCAATTTTGAAGGAGTGGATATTTGGGCTACTGTTTTACTGCTTTGGGAATAATGACTGGAGAAACAGAAGTTTAAGAAGGGACCTGTCTAGTCTTATGTGCCTCATCTTTAAAAGTAATTGCTGCATCAATACATGTGGATTAATTTGGAGCCCAAGTTAATAGTATCTCCCAGACCTCTGCTTGAATTTTGTCATGAGTAGATGTCTATCACAGTCTCTAGGACACATTATATTAAAATCATAAACATCACTACTGGCAATACTAACCTGTTTCATGATGTAATAAAAAAACATCATACCCCTGAATGCTTAAGATCTGAGCATGAGAATTAAAAGCAAACTCTTGAGGAAAGGACAGAGTAGTGCATTTGGGGCCTCTTCTGGTACTGATCAAAAAGCAATTATCAAGGTGACATACTTCACTATTCCATAACTACCTGCATATTCACCCCTAGAAATAGGGAATGCAGAGGGAATCTTCTTTTTCTCCTTCTCACTTGGAGGTGGCTCATAGCTGTCATCAGGATTCTCTTCACTGGGGACCACATACATCTCAGAGTCAGAGTGGTCATCTGGATTTTCATAATCACTGTCCTATAAAGACACAACTCCCCATTTCTCATCTCATAGCATTCTATAACACAAAATTACAACAATGTACCCTTGAACAGACATCATATTCCCTTTTAGTGCTTCCTCTTGCAAACAGGCACTCCTGCCTCCTCCCCTTCTGCTCCTCACAGGAGTTCCCTGTCTTTTTGCTATCTCCATGGAGTCCTTTCACCTCACGAGCTCAGTCTTCAAATTATGGACCAATAGCTTGTTTCCTTTCCCAGGACAGTTCCTTTCTGGATCCAGACAGATGGATTTTGGTGTGTGGTGTCACTTCCTCTCCCTTTCCAGTTAAAAGGGTACTCAAGATCTGACTCCTGAAGGAAACTGGTCACTTCAGGCTGACGGTTGCATCATTACTTTACATGGCTGACAGCCATGGATTGCTTCATTCTAATGGTTTCTAAAACCTTAGCAGAAGTTTTCACTTTTAGTAAGAAGTGGCCTTCCTCTTCTCACCCCTCCCACCCTTCCTGCCCCAAATAAAACCTCCTTCTGAGGTTTCCTTTCCTTTCTGAAATTATTGTTCAGTTTAGGAAGTCCCTCAAATTCATGCCATGTGCTTACTTATCCAAAAACCTTAGCGTTCATGGCTACCATTGACAGTGCTTCTGAAAATACTTCTAAATTGAATGTAAAAAAATCAAGGCAGCTAAAAATCAGTGGCTGCTTGTGAATTAAACTGATGTAAAAAATAACATAACATTTCAACAGTATTTAGTTCAACCACAAGTAGATGATTTTAAAAGAAACTTTTATTATTATTATTTCTTGTGCTAACTTGTTGCCACAGTAACCTCCTACTAGCCCAAAATATGTACTTACAAAATCATCTGACCATTGTTCCTCTTCGTTGTCTGCGTGTTCTAAACCAAACATTAGAGTTATTTAAGGAGATGTAATAATGAATATAAATGTTTGTCTTAGATTGGTTTTTCAATCTGTAGTTATCATATTCAGTTAAAAAAGAGTGGGCAAAAATTCCAAACAGTTCTGAGCAACACATCTATTTGGACAGAATAGTAAATTAAATGCCTTTTTTCTTATTTTTGACAAATTATTTCAGAACTACTGGATTAGAAAATTAGAAAAGAGCATTAGAAAATGACAAACTGCATGGTCTGAAAAGCAGAGCATGCACATTACCCACAATGTCCTGCTAATGCATATCATTTTTGTAGGGATGACTATTTCTAGATAATGGAACTCTTGCTGACCTCTGAGCCCTGGTTAAAGTTGGTTAAGTGTTTATATTAAACCGGGAACAGTTACCTGATAAGTTCCAAACTCTGTCCTGCTTTCTTCTATTCTTATCTTAACAAGATGGCTGTTAACTTGTAAAAATAGCCATGAACTGGTTTGTGGGCAGTGCTGTATGATAAGCAAGTAAAGGTCTACCTTTAAGATAATTCATGATGTCATAATTACATTAATAGTATTAAGATTTTAGATCTGTAATGATGCATTTGTTCAATTTCTTCCATATTTACTTTCACAGTTTCTGTAAGGAGGGGCTGCATGCAAATTCTCTTCCATTTTTACAGCAGCCTAGATACAGAACTCTGATTAAGACTGATTTTGAAAGAGTGGTTACTTGCTACTCTTTATGCCGGCACAATTAATAATTTTTTTCTTGCCTTTCATTTCAGAGGTGTGATCTACCTTCAGAGTTGTTGATAATGGTATCTTGTTCTCTAATTAAAAACAAATTATGAGGCACTGTATAGCTGAAATACTGTTAGGCATATAGATAGCAAATTAACACAGACATGCAGTTTAAATTTACATTAATACAGCCTTACCTGAAGCATAATCCCTTTGTGGCAGACTTGGCGGTGGTTTTTTTTTAAGGCTGTAAATTATAATTATTACATTTATGATCTCATAAGTAACATTAACTAGAAAGGAGTATTAGCCACATACATAAAAAGCTGATAACTAAAGATACCCACAGCTAAAGAAATACAGATTACCATCACAGATGCTTAGCAAATAGCTGTAGAAGAATGCTTTCAAAAGCTAGAAACTGATAAAATAATAAAATTGAATCTGAGAATTTAATGTATTTTTTTCACTAAGAACATATGTTGAAAGGAAAGCTTCTTTGCTCACCCCACGTCTTCTTCATTTCCAGAAAGAGATAAGATAGGGGGCAGAAATAAATTATGATCTATCAGAAGATGAAAATCTGTTCAGGTTCACAGAGGCTTTATTAAGGCTATGGCATAAGAAAATGGTGTAGTACTCTCCATTTTTATTTTTGGAACGAAATAATTTTGCATGCACTTTATTTGAAGGTTAATATTTAAATGCATACCAGGTCTCTCAGTGAAAGATTCTACTTTTTTTATTATTTTATGATGTTATATCTCTTTCTTGGTGAAAACTGAAAACTGTTACAATAGCATCACATACCAAGTGAATCAAAAGATGATTGATTTGTAGAAACTCTGAAAGGATCTTTTCGGCTACACAGGTAGCTTCATAAGTATGTGCACACACACACATAGATATACATACATATATATATATATAGAGCAAGCAGAAGTACACATATGTGTAAAAACACACACACACATATACATATATATATGTGTGTGTGTGTATTCATGTATACTCCTCCTTACTAATTTGCAGCTGTCCAAAGAATACATTGAATTACAGTCAGTTGAATTATTTCACTACCCTGTAATGAAAGAGAAGAATTTGGTTTACAGTGAAGATGAACAGCATATGTGTGGCATCACAGGCCAGACTGATGCCTCTGCAGAGGGAAAAAACAACAACCCTTTGTTTTTAGTAGCCAGATAAAGCATTAAGATAATTAATGACATTAAAATTATTCTATAAAGTGACTTTTGAACATTGTCTGACAGCTTCCTTGTAGCACTGATGAGATCTCACCGTGGACCTGAAGCTTTGTCTACTAAACTGATGATGTCACTCATTCTTCAGTCAGATCCTAACAAATTCATTTGCAAAAACAAGCAAATAATTAAAAAAACCCACATCCCCAAAGAATTTAAAAATTTTTTGGGATCTCTGAGCAATAGTGTTTGCAAATGCTGCTTTACCACAAGAATTTGACACTCAATATTTAGGTCCTATTGAGGCTTGCTGCCTAGGTATCACTGCTCAGGTACCATTTTTACTCAGAATGGTGGCAGGCTGGCACTACCACATCAACTTATAAATTTTTCTCTTTTGAGAAATGCTTTGGCTACTTCTAGGTTTAATTAATGGAATTCTGTTGCTCAGACAGTCACCAAAAAACACCCATGCATGAATCAATGAATAAATGGTGTGGGCATTGCTAAAACTCAAAAAAGACCAACCCCCCAAACCAAACAAAAATCAAACCAGGAAGATTATTTTTGCAATGCTAGCCTTTGTTCATGGCTAACAACACTAATGATGGATAGCTGTCTCCTCAGAGGTTTTAACTTCCTGAAGCATAATGTAACTTTGTGTATGAACAGCAAATTAAAAAGCATTCTCAACAGCTCTGCTCTGGTCTTCTGTCCAGGTTAGCACAGCCATGTTAGAAAGAAAATCCCAGGGCCACTGCCAGGGCTCATCTCACATCTTAGGAAGGGGAGACCAAGATCTCTTGATGCATTTTACAAGGTGTCTGCCACCACTTGTTCAGAAATGATGGAGACATGGAAAATAGTGAAACTGAGGCAACAGTAAGAGGCTGTCTGGGTCATGGTATAAAGTACATGGCTTAAGCAATGTCACACATTTCTAAGCTGCTGAACAGAAATCTTTCACACTTGGTCCCAGGCCCTGTAAATCCTGGCAGTGGCCCTGGCAGAAAATGTAAATACGTTATAACGAAAGCACACGAGGGAAGAACAGAGGTCTGTGTCTAAGCAGCCTATCATGCCATGGTGCAGCTATGGAATAGCATACCGATCCCAAGTATCTTTCCCAGTTTTGCAAATTAAGGCCACTTGTTCATTTTGGAACCTGAATATCAATAGAAAAAAAGAAATAATGTTTCTGTCACAGAGCTGAAACAGTTGATGGCCGCATCTGTATTTGCTAGAATATTTTCAAATATGTTATTTATTCTAAAATTCAAATTCACTTAAAAAGAAGTTTTCACAGTACTGATATGATTTTCTGAGTGCCAGAACTGGAATCCAGGCTCTTCTGAAGTTAGCTGCAGCTTCACTTTACAGGAGCCAGAGCTCTACCCAATGTGCAAACCACAACACAAGACAAAAGACACAACCCTACGCCAAGGCGTGGTTACCCAGCTACTGCAGACTCTGACCTCATTGCCCACACAGATCCTTGCAGAATGGCAATTGACTCTGTCCTGTTCCCTGAAGTTAATGAGAAGGGACTGGAAGAATCAAATGCCATCCAACTGACCATGCAGATTTAAATGTATTTAATTCTAGTACATATAGTGGAGCTTCAACAAATAACCAGGTAGCACTTGAGACACTTCATATGTTGTAGCTGCTTCTCACATAAGAACAGAATGCAGGGTACAGAAATTCAGAACAACTTTTAAGAGAATAAATTATTCCATTTTAAAGCAATGTATTCCAAGATTTCCCCTTATAAGATGCTGAGCTTGATTCAACAAAACATTTAGGCATGTACTTAACTTTTCTAACATATATGGTCCTGTAGGAGCTGCAAATATTAAGTACTTAGAATTTGTAGCACATTTTTGTTTTCCTGCGTTAAGTAAAGAATTTTAAAATAAACTGCAGCGGAGGTTTGGGTGTTTTGCTCTAGCACACTTGTTTTTACAGGCTACATCCAGAAAAAGAACCAAACATACATATTAGCAGACCATTACATGTAGCACTTAAATTTTCCCACAGGTGCATTTCCCTACTAGTGTTTCTGCTCACTCCCCCAGCATTAAAGATATGCCTGAAAACACCTTGTTTTCAAAACTCATTTGCTTTTTTTGTATTGTTAAGTCTGTACAAAGTCCACTCCCTTGTTAGCACCCATTTTAATATAATAGTTTTTTCAAAAATTATACTGAGTATTTATAGTATGCATTAGCTTTACATGCACTAGAACATCACACTTGTGATTACACAATAAATTAACTGAACTTTTGCAGAAACATTTTCAGAGGTCCGAAAGGTGTGATGCAAACAGATAAACTTTTCCTGAACTGTGTATTCCTAGTGGAAGAGTTTGTTATACATTTGGAATTATGCAGCAATTGTACAAGAAAAATTAAACTGAGAGGGACTTTTTTTTTGAAATTGTTATTATGACTCTTTCACACATGTTCTTACAATGTGCTATGGCAGTTATAGTAATAAAAATCCTGACACTCAAAACATGCTATTCAGCTACACAGTAATTTTCATGTTTCTTCAGCATAACAGTTAAAATTAGGTATTATACTTTTTCCTGTTTTTTAAGTGTGGTACATCTTGATTTTGGTACTTTCTCTCACTCTTTGGTTCATAAAATACTGCTTTTCCTTCTGCCAAGGGTTTGATCATGAATGTCTTTTAGTTGTAGCTATGCAGGTTGAACAGACATTTAGTAACACAACTATTTTTCTGCCTACAATTATAAATGGTTACTGCCTCAATTATAAATGGTTAGAAAAATGGACCACACAAATCCAAAGCAAAGACCTACCCAACTAAAAAGCTGGGTAAAGCATCTTTGTTCCATTTTCCAGGTCACATGGCAAATGCTCACGAAATGGACACATTTGGATAGTGCGCAGTCAGAAACATGAGAACAAGTGCATGATTTCCGATGGCTTTGTGTAGGATGGGATATTACAACAAGGAGAATAAATGGAACTTCTTGTTCCTTATTCAACACAGTGGGTCAGCACGTACAAAACTTCAGGTGAAGACCTGACTTTGCCGTGCATGCAGTGTGACTTTTAAGACCTAACTTCAGTGGAGCCAGGATTCCACTGAACAAAGCCTAGAGGCTCAAAGCTTATGAGGTACAGATGAGTGCTCTGTCTTTACAGCGTGTTTAAAGCATAGGCAACCATCCTACATACCAAAACCTATGATTGCTCTGCTTCCCTGCTCTGTATTACCAAGGATGTGAGTATGAAAAAAATGCCCCCAGCTCTCATTGTTTATCCAATGCTGGCTACACTCATTGCTTCTACACCTGAGTACATAATCCTCCTTGACAGTGTGATCTGCACAGCAGCTGGGACTCAGGGCTGTAAACAGCTTTACATGTGATTAAGGGCAAGCAGGTGACAGCTATCCTGCAGTGGCCAATATTTTTACTGCCAGAAAACGTTGAGTCGGAATGGGGAACAAACAGGAACTTTTAAGCAATGAGAAAACAACCTTTCTATTTCTTTCCTGCTACCAGGACTGCTCGACCAACTTTCCACAGACCTTTAAGACACACATGGATAGTAGATGAATTCCTCCCCACCTGCACCCCGCAGGTGAACTAGACTGGGTAGCAAAGGTTTTGTCGCAAGACCTTTGACATTTCTGCATAATCAGGAGACAATCCAGATTTTAGAGGTGTTTTAATAAATACTGCTAATAAGTCATTAGTTAGTCACTGTATTTTAGGAATATTTGATAATTCTTTCAATTTGTGTAGCAGAGGCTTACAGCATACATCTGGGGGACAACTTTAGGCTACAGATATGCAAGTACACTATCTGAATTATCTAAAATTATTTCTAGTTATAATAGGTTTGATTTTGATTTTCTTTCCCAGCATATGGATGAATCTATGCTACACAAAGCCCATTTTGAAAGCCCACTGTAAATAAAAATAACGAGTAATGCTTCTCATACTTTGAATTGCATACAACTTTAAATAAAATTTAAAATAAAATTTAAAATAAAATTTTTCCTGCTTCAGTCATGTTTAAACCTTGACATTTAATAAAATAATCCTTTAACTGAAATGGAAGTAGTGATCGCTGGATAACCATGCTTTGTTTGTTTTTACAATCAAACAAAAAGCCCCCAAATATTGCACAGGAAGGAACACAGCCAGCTCTAATTCTGTAAAGCTTAGCACCTCTAGTACATATCCTTATCAGAACTCATGCTTTTATTGCGAGTCTAGTCTCATTATGTGCTGGGTTCAAGACTTGAACTCCAAAATCATGTGCAAATATTAGAAATTTTTCAATTTTTACAAACTAAATTTCTGATCTTCATAACTGCAAAAAAGATTATTATGACCCAGATGAATCACAGTAACATCAGAAAGATTATTATGCTTTTATACCTCATGTTCTTTGTATTCTTATAAGTGGGAGAGTTGACATATGAGCTTTTGTGCTGCAGTCATGCTTTGAGATTTTATGAGTCTGCTCTTCTATAAATATATATTATATATATATATATATTATCTTGAGTGAATCAAAGAATGACAGTGCTATAGCAGCAATCTTTGACAGTTAATGATGACCTTCTGCTACATTTGGTTCATACTACTTCTCCCTTTTCTGTTCTTCCCTTCTTACTCTTTATGAAAGACACACAATCAGACCAACGGATTCATGACAGAATTCACGTTCAGGCTACTATGGGAGACACTTTGCAGCCTCAAATGACAAATCTTAGACGCTTCTGCTGTTTCTGTCATCTTTCCTCTCTGGGGCTTTTGAACTGAGTCCACTGGAATGTTATTAATTACAGTTAAACAACTATTGTGAAGTAGGAAGCCACCCTTTATCAAAAAGCAACTTTAAGAAAACCTCTAACTCCTTCCCCTCCAAAACCCCACCAAAAGCCTTGGACAGCCTAGCAGCTCTGACCTCTCAGCAGGTCCCAGGCTAAAATGAGTGTTTTGTAGATGGGTGGTGAACACAGTGGTCACTGTGTTCAAAACAAAAACACAACTTAAAACCCCAAGTAGTTGAAAGAGGGCCATTTTATGGGAAACTCTGCTTTTGTGATTGCATGGAAATAAGTACAGCTGTGATTAACTGTGAACTGCAGCAGTCTTAGATTTTTGAGATAATTTTTTTCCTTTACTCATCCTCTTTCACTCTATCCGATAGATCAGATGTTTTACCTGATCAAGGTCTGTGGGCAGAAACACAGCTGTGGAAATGAGAGCACAAAGGAGGGCTTGGAGGCCAAGACTGTCCCTCCTGCCTGGGGAACAGGAGAGCTGGGCAGTCCTGCTGCTCCTGGGAGTGTATCCCCTCCTCTGGCAGCTCCAGCAGCTGCCCACAAACACCAGCCCTGCCTGGGCTGGCAGTAGGGGCAGGAGCTGAGCCAGCCTGGCTCTCCAGAGCTCCTGCACAAACCTGGCAGGGCCCTTCTGCTGCTGCCAGCAGCTGACTGATCACTTCAGATACACCGAGAATTAGCTGTTTCCCTTGAAATGAACCACGATGGTCCTTCTTTAAAAACAATTTAAAACAATGCTTCCACGTGTCTTCTATGTACAAGAGTTGTATTTCTAAAATTTAACATGGTTATCCTAGAAACACTGCAGATAGGCATTGTAATTAACTTCTAAAAGTACTTAATACTTTTGTTGCCAATGACCCATGTAAAGAAACACATCTGAATGAGAAAATCACATCCAAATGGAATTTCAATGCAAATGAGCTGCTGCATTAAGAAAAGTGTGCTAAATAGCTAATTGCTTTAAATAGATGTTTGTCTAGAAACAGTGAATAGTGTATTCATTTGACAAGGATGCAAAATTACTGGGATTTCTTTCTATGTATAAATACATATGAATATTTTATAGCACTTTCATGCACGTGACACAATCTGCATGTTGTTCAGTGTATCTTACTAGAATAAAGGTGCTAGGTAATGCTGGATTTTGTTTTATGAGACTGAAACACAAGAGGACTTTGCATTTTTAAGGGAATTTTAAATATGATGTCTGACCAGTTGGTTCAAGGTGGAGCTCAAATTCAACCTAATTGCAGCAGGAAGCCTAAACAGTTGCCTAAGGAGAAAGGCACAGATGCAAACAACAAGAAATGACCATTCCCAGCTAACATTCCAAAAAAAGGCTCTTCACTCAAATACAGTCTTGTTCAAGGCTACAAACACAACCTATCATTGTACTCCAGTTCTGCAACTCCTTTATGATCATCTCAATACTGATGACAATTCTGCAGGTTGCAGTCTGAACCAAAGCTCTTTCCATGCACTGAAGTGCATCCCTCTGGAATGACATGGTCCCATCACTAAAGCACCCCACACCACTCTGCTCATAATCCAAACTTCCCCACACTGATAAAACTAGGGATTGGCATTGCAAACTTACTTTTTGAACTTGTTTATTATCCCACTTTCATTTTTCTTGATGTCATGCACCATCTTTTGAAGCTTCCTGTAAGATATTAAACAAAGCCAGCATTAATTTACCAAGTGGTTGAACACTAATATAAATTAAGAAAAATATGCTCAATATATCTTCAATAAGTAGTTTAATTGTTAAATCATTTGTGCATGAAGTTTTCCTTCCTTTTAAAGAGCTCTTTAGCATTATTTGTGTTATCCTTCTAAATACAATTAAATATGGTATAAACAATCAATTTAAGAGTAAGTGTATCAGGAAAAATAAATCCTTGCCTAATTTAATAGCTTAGAATATTTAAATGTTGACATTTTATCTAGAATCGACTTCAAAACTCTGCAAGGCTATAATGATGATGCCCTCTGAATTTTGGCCATACATGGGACACTTAAATATAATAATAATAATGGACAAATAATTCACAAGCATGTCTTTAACTCCTGCTAAAAACTAAAACTGCTAATTTGCAGCAAAATGATAAAATGTTACCTGCTAATTTAAAGAAATTAATTACTTATAGTTGTGCGAAACAGGTGTACAGCAAAATGCTCCAAAATTTCCAACAACCATGTACTACATCTAAAAGAGTAGCTTGGATTATTATCCAAACTAACCAGATACATGAAACCTGAGGTGAAAAGCTCAGAAGAACTTCTGCTTTTCTGTTGTATTTGTTGGGTTTTTTTTCTTAACAGACTCAGCTTCTGGTTCTGCTTGAAACATCAGAAACAGCCATCATCTGCAGCTTGCTGTTTCTGCACTGTGCCCCAGCTGGCACCTGGCAGTGTCTATAAATGAAAAGTAATGAGGAATGAAAAGAGTGAGAGGAGATCTAAATGGTTTAGTTCTAGTTTGGGGAGAATGGTTGTAAGTGTTTGTGTTTCTTTCAAAAAGGCTTGCCAGACTTCAATTAGGGATGGATGTCAGCATCAGTTAGATTCTTTTGTTGTTTGTCAGAGACAGAAATCACCAACAAAAATCTAATTGTAGATTTCTATCTGAATATTGCTTATTGCTCATCACTGACACTAATATCTTTAATTAGCAAAATTATTATTATTTTTTAAAAAAGGTGGGCTTTTTTCATGTTACTGGTTTTATTTTATATTGTTATTTATTTGCTAAAAATCTTCACACACACATGCAAATAAGATCCAACACAAAATTGATAAGTACAAGTACCTGAATTAGTTTGCTTTTCATCTGATCATATTTAGGTGAATTGATTAGAGCATCATGGATGTTCTATGAGTCTTGAGTAAGGCTATAGTTTAAAAGATCATTTTATTACATATTTATATTAAAAAGGGTGCATTTTAAATGAGGAAATCACATGCACTGGTGCTATTATGGTATTTTTTCCAAGTAGGTGGACTGAAATGAAAACATTCTCATTTTTTGCATAGTCAAATTTCTTAAAAATTTGTGTCTCTTATTCCTTATTCTTTTTATGGAGGCATTTAGATTTCTAATTACAACTTTGATAAATCAGAGAGTACCTAACATGCATTAGTGTGAATTTTTTCAGCTTTTAAGGTTACGTAGCTCTTGTAGGAGTTGTTAAAATCCTTGTTTGTTGCCCCTAGAGAATTTAACTTCTCTGAAGCCTGTGAGAGTAAGCAGATAACCAGTGTAGGAAGTCATCAAGCACAGCTGATCTCCTATTCAAGTGGAATCCCCTTCACCCATAGAGTTGAATGTGCTGCAAAAACCAGTCGGTCCAGTTTGCTGGAGGCTGAAATTTCTTGAAGTGCCAGGCCACATAAAAAGCAACAACTGAAAAGTTTTAGGAAGAGCTGTCTGTCTGATCTGTGATCTTAGAGAGACAGAAGAAAAGATGAGAGGCAGATAAAAAAGTCTATGGCAAGAGGGTTCTCCAAATCTTTAAGCGCTCAATCCCAGGCCCAAAGGCCATTCCAGAGCCACGAGGAAAGTGAAGCACAGAAGGGCATTTATACACCTAAAGCTTTGACTGAATCTACATATCTGACCAGCAGTAAACTACTTGTTGTATGGCTCTCAAATACTTGAGATTGCACTCCAAGAAAAGGGGTTTGTTGAGAGAGGCCCTCACCAGAGCAGCAGCCCTGAGAGCGCCCAGGCAATGGGGGCTCCCATGGCCCAGAGCAGGCAGCCCTTGTGTCAGGCACAGAACTACAGCCTCCTCCTCCACAACACCTCTGAGTCAGGACCTTGTCACCAACTAATGTTTATTCTCTAGAGCTCTCTTGGGATGAGCAGATACTAGAAATTCTCAAGGACCTTCATCAGCTAGTACTGTAAATAAAAATGAGTAATGCTTGTCTTGGCATTGCATATAATTAAAGATAATCAAGAGGTAAAACTTAAAAGTTGGTTCTTTAACTACAAGCTCCAACTCTTCATTAAACCTGTTTGAGATCTTTTTATGCAAAATCAGGTTTGCAGATAAAAGTGCAGTCTGTGTTACTGCTAATCTTTGAAAACACATTTCAGCAATAGATATTTTGAGATCCATTTTAATTGTAACTTGCATAAACTGGATGGGACCCTTTGATCAGGATCTCATGGCACACAATAGATTTTCAAACTTCTGCAGATAGCAAGTTTGGAAGTCTTGGCTGTAGGTGCTCCTAAAAAGTTTTAGGTTTCTTACAAGTACATTACAAATTCTACATGTTGGAAGGAATAAGGAAAAAAAGACAGAAACCTAAAACAAAACACTTTTTAGCCCTGTGTTGCTATTTTTGTAGCTAAAAACTCCAGTAATTCAGAATTACCAGATCTATTGACAAAGGGGTCACTAGCTGTGATACCTACGTGAAGGAAGGTGGAAAGTTTTCCCACTGTAAATACCATACATCCTGAAAGAAGGACTTGCTGTGTGACAAAACACCTTGCTGCACTTAAGGACTGGCGGAGCTGCCACAAGATAAAACAAAATGAAACAAACCCACCCTCTCTTTGATCTGGTGACAGCTCAGCTTATGAGGAATATATGATGATGAAGTGAGGATGATGGGTAGACCTGGCCTGTGACACATCCCCACCTTCAAATATCACCTGGAAGCCTTTGGCTCTTTTGCATGCACACTATCCCACAAAAGCTTTCTTTTTTCCACAAGTAATATAGGTTTTAAAGAGAAAAATGAAGAAGAATAAAGTGTGTGACAAATTTTCAACTCAGATGTGAGATGAGGTACAGAGTCCCTAAACCTGAGAAAGAGAAGTCTGTCTTACTTTCAGACAGATTTGTGAAATATGGAATTCTCCCACCATTTAGACTAGTTTTTGAGAAATTGTATTTATAAGTATTATAAATCTGTAATTGCTTTCCAAGCAACATTGATTCATTCAACATTAAGGGACCTGTATGTTCCTTCTCCTCCTCCTCCTCACATCAGTTAGGTCTTTAACTGATTAAGTTTAATTGGTTTTAAAATAGTAAAAATAATTTAAAAAATAAACACACTGTAAATCAGACAATTTGCATGCCAACTGCATATTCTTATGCCTTTTTGGGAATATCTGTTGCTCACTGACAGGACAGCCTGTAGTTCGGTGCCTAGAAAGTCACATTTGCTAAAGATTACTTTGTCCATTCACTTTAAGTATGACTGTGGGTAGGTGTAGCACTTACTTTTGGCTAAAGAAAGGCAGATCACATTAAAACAAAAAAATGTTTTTTGGAGTTTTTGTTTGTTTGGGTTCTTTGTCAGGCAAATTTAAATACTTGGCATTAGAAACCTAGCATGGATTTAGTAAGTACAAATTTAGACTTACAACAAAAAATCTGCAAAAATACCCACTTGCCTCAGCTATAAGGTTTTACAGGAAAGAACCACAAAACAGAAAGCAAGGAAGATTATAATGAAATCTGAAGAATAAAAGCTAAGCTATTAGAAGGCACAAACCAAAACTCAAAGAGCAGAAAACTAAAAATTATTACAGCTACTTCTGTTAATTCAAAAAAACCCCACATTAGAATATGAAACTAAAGAAAGAACAGCATGTCCAGACCCCTCTTTTATGGCTTCTCACAGCACAATTATCCTACCACCTTCTCCCCAGCTGGTCTTTGTTTTGTGTTTCTATTATCCTTCAGTTTTATAAATAGCTATGCAGGTGACCAAATTAAGAAAGAAAGTTATTGTTTCTGGACAAAGGGAAGACTCCTGCTTCCTTTTGGGGAGAGAACCTGCTTACCTAGAAGGGGATTTGTAAAACTACCACTTGAGATTTTGAAAAGCATATTTTGAAAATTTGAGATTTTGAAAAACTCTTATGTTGAAATATCTTCTCAAATTGAATTAATAAAGCAGAAAAGGACCACCTTTCCTATGCCAGGCTTCCATGAAAGCAATGCTCCTGCCATGGTCTTTCTGGAAGAACATGGATTTTGGTGAACTGGGTGTCTTCCTAAGATGTATTTTCATATTACTTGTCACTATTGTGCCTCAAAGACAATGCAATTAAATGTTATAAAACAACTCTACTCCCTTTGACTTCACTTCTAATTCCTCCATAGAAAACAAAACGAAATACCAAATACAGAAAGCATCTAATTCCTCATTAGACCTCCTTCAGGTGCTTCAGATCTCTACATGCACACACCCTTATATCATATTCTACCTGGAACAGCAAGAGTGGGAGTCATTTGCAAGGAAATGCCAGGCTGAATCAGCCACCTGGGTCACAGTTGGTGTTTTCAATGGCTGAGATATGTGTAAAATGCATAAAAATGTGTAAGAGAGACAGCTGAATCCTTGAGGTGCAGTCAGATAAACCACTTCAGTAGCTACTGGTCCAAAGTAGGGCCTTACAGTCCCCATCCACTCTGAGGTTTTATCCACCCCTAGCAATGGCTTTCTTGGTGGGAGAAGAGAAAGTTTGGAACTGGAGGTGGTAACCTGTGGCATCAAACCATCCATTCGAGGCACTGAGCCTTTGATCTTTATCTGTAAAGCTATCTCAAAGCTGTGAAAAAAAGTTCAAAGAGGTTTGCTTATTGGGAGAAGTCAATTACAGCTACCTATCTGAGAGGAAGAAGAAACAAGGAATTGTTCTCACCATGCTTGGGAGATGCACAAGAGGAAATGCAAATAGTTCATATTCATTTTGACAAGAGTGTTGATTTCTTAAAAGTCTCAGAAACATCCTGTTCTGCCCACTTTTGACTCATCCACTATTTTGCCTAAAGGCAAACCCCATAGTTAGAGCAGCTGTGTGTTTACATGGTACACACAGAGGCACAGAAAGGCTAAATATTGATTCTATTTTTCATCTTCATTTGTCCTCTACGTAATCTTTACAAAAAAGATGCCAGTCTTCCTTGTAGTGGTAAGTACTAATATTCACTAAGTCAATAAAAAATGTAGCATGCAAAGGGATAATACATTCTTGACAGAAATCATGCCTAACCTGAAAGTAAACAGTGTAAGTACTTCGGGATGATTGGGAGTTCTGCACATTGAAAGAACCCATTCTAGGTTTCCAATGCTAAGCATATGAATTTGCCTGGAAACAAACAAACAAAAACTCCAAGGTTTGGACACCTCTTCCCTCTTAGTCAGTTGGGATAATGGGGAGAGCAATCTGCATAACAGTGACACTGCAGAGAATACAGAAAATAATGCGGTATTACGATATGTAAGTGAATATTACATGTCACTCCTTGACATAAAAAGATAAGCTATGTTTTCTGTTCTGTAACTGACCTGCTCTGTTTTGAGCCATTTTTTTTTTTTGGTCTGTTGATCTTTTTTGCACCAGCTCTCTGGATGTAAGTTAATGCATTACAACACAAAACAAAAAAAAACCCCAACCCCCGCACAGAAACCACATTCACAAGACTTACTCCACTTTTCTGGAAGGTTTTCAAGCAGTGGGAGGAAGTTCAACCCATTAGGCTACTCTAAAATACAGTTCCAGTTAAAACTAAGTGAGTGCTGTAGCTCCCTGAAGGCTTAGTACCCTACAGGCTGGCTACTGGAGGAGAACAAGGGTAGAAATTTACAAGACTTAAGTGGCTTTTATATTTCAACAAGAAGAGGAAGCAGAAAGGCATTGTAGGGAAATGAATAAAGACGGGATCTGGTGGGGACCCAGAATATTCCCACTGACAAACACTGCTGTACTTGGGCTAAAAGTGCTCTTGCTCAAGCTACAGAAGCATTATACCCATCCTAGATGTGGGGTGGCACTGACAGGGACCTTGTCCCTGGAGGCTGCTCATGGATCAGTTTTGTTTGTTTTGTTCTGAAGCCAATCAAATTTTGTTAAAACTCTGCAGAAATTCCCTGCCTGGTCCCTAGGTCACTTTAATGGAGCCCACGTGGGCTGCCACTGAAAGGGGAAATTCCGCTCCTCTCTGCCCTCCCTGCTTCCCCAGCTATGATGAATCATGGGAATTCCAGCTGGGAAACTAAACTTCTTTTTTTCTTTTGCCAATTTAGATATCAGCAGGATCAGACCCAGCTCTGTCACGTGGTCATTGGAACCCCAGTGCCAGTGAGAGGGCAGAGAGGGGCAGGGTGAGCAGGGGCCTTGGGAGGGTGGAAGAAAGGGACCTGCTCTTTTGGCAGCAGCTCAGACTTATGCCAAATTCAACTGGCCATGCAGCTACAGCTTCAGTAGCACTTTGCTGCCTCTGTGCATCTTGCAGATGTCTACAGCATCCATATTTTAAGACAGAAAGGAAACATTAAGACACATGGTAGAGCCTCTTCTTTTAACAGCTTACTTCCCCCAGTTTCCCCTTGAATTAAGCTTGAAAAACTTTTACTCATGTTTTCCATATTATTGTCTCATTATATATAGGAGTACATTATGTACTCATTATAATTTACATTTCACATTTACATATAAAATACCTTATTTTAATTATTTTTAAAGTATTTACTGTGTAGTCATTTATGTTGAGGTCATAAACTCGTAGCATTGCACATCAGGCTTTGCTTATGTCTGGAAAATAGACTTGTTCAAAATGTATATACTAATCAATTAGGATAAAGATGCTAATAGAATTTTCAAGCTTCTGTTACTCTTCAGTAATTCATTACAGCTGGCACAAATCAGACATATTTACATTGCATCCTCTATGATCTACCAAAAATCTAAGATGATGCCCTAGAGCCAAATGGGAAAGCACCGTCCCTTTTAGCCACTGTTTTCCATCAATTTTTCAATTCTCTTGTCTGCTGAGCATGTAAACTGATATGGTTTTCCAGTGGGCCTTTTTTGTAATGATTTATGATTGTCTATTTGCCTTCCAAAAGCAAAGCATCTATCACATTTAAATGTCCTGTGCACTATGTAGATTTTGAATGATTCTGTAAAACACAAAACTGTTTTGTTCTGGAATCAACATATCACTGGATACCTGCAATATCATATTATGATTTAATATCTAGCACTCTACACAGCTGTGTGGGGCACATTTATAAACTAATGGTAAAAAAGAGTTTTGCCAAATTTGCTGGAATGTTGTTTTTCTCCCATGGGCACGAAAATTAATTTATTGGGTTATCTGCTTGGCTCTTAATAATTTATTATTTTACTAAAAGAACACCAAAAACCCCTATGTCATTAGATCAAATCTAAATTACTCATTTCTGCTGAGTAACTGACAGTTGCAGGCCAAGGATGGTGTCACTTGTCATTGCTATAGCTGACAAATGCTCCTACTCTGGACAGTTACTCTGGCAGAACTACGGTGTCACAACAAGGCCTTATTTTTTTTGGAACAGTGTGCATATGATGCAGTGGTAGAATAAGCTCTGCCAATGACTTAATAATTTTGCCAGCACAAGTAGAATGCAGCTATAGGTACTACATAAGCATAGCTGATCTTGTGAACAGACTACACCCTTACACTGCTGTCTACCTGCAGAGACTAAAGCAGGGCATCTCTTGATAGTTTCAGTATTATACTGCATCATTTTGTCCACATTGCCATATTTCTGTTTAAAACACACATAGATCACAGTCACACTTAAACATTCTTTCTATAAACAGCATTATATGCAGGAAATTCTGTGTAAGAATAAATCCTATGTGGTGGTTTAGTTTGGGTTTTTCCCCCCCTTCTGTTTGTGGGTGGTGCTTTTTTTTGGTTTATTGTTTTTAATAAAAATTAGTGTGTTTCAGGTTTGGTTGTTTTGGTTGGTTGGTTTTTTAGCCTGGGGATTAGTCCAGATTGGATGACATAGCTGGAAAGAAGAAAAGAAGCTTTAAAGGGATTGGTAGAATGAAGTGGTTGTGCAGAGAGAAGGGAAAAAGAAGGACAAATATAGATGGGATGGAGGCTATGCTGTGCTGAAGCAAGGTCGGAGGGAGAAGCAAGAGGATTTGACTGGAGAAGTCACACTGAGTGAAAGAATGGATTTTTGCCGTGGTATTTGGGGAAGTTTGCATTTCCTATCTCATTTCATTCCAAAGTCCAGAGATGAGAGAGAATTTATGAACTATTTAAGCTGACATAAGACTAGAGGAAATAGAGATTATAAAACTTTTATCTTTTAATCAAAATCCTGGGCTTTGTACGGCAAACAGGACCTAACAATCCTAGAGAAAAAACTTTTGTTTGTGCTCATCAGCACGGCAAATGCAGCTGGTGACCTCCTTTCCCTGTGCCTGTGAAACTCAGCTTTGAACACTGCAAATCACTGAAGTGGGATTTCATGTGACCTTATGTTCAGCCTACACTTTGCTGGGCTAAAACATGGGTGTGTCACAAAAGCCGCTGCCACCACAGCATGGTTCTGTGCAGTGGGAAGCTGTCAGGAGACACTGGAAGCTGAGACAGGAGGTGGCTGTGGGTGGCAGTGGGTGCTGAAGACCAGAAGACCTTCCCAGCCGTTATGTCCTTAGGGCAGATTAGACTTTTGCTAGAAAGAGGAGATCTCCAGAGCAGGTGGAAGAGCAGAAGTGAGGCTGAGAGAATTGGGATTGTTCAGCCTGGAAAAGGCAAAGCTCTGGGGTGATCTTACTGCAGCCTTTTAGTTAACTGCAGGAGGTCTACAAGAAAGCTGGAGAGGAGCTGATTACAAGGGTACGCAGTAACAGGACAAGGGGGAATGGCACCAAAGAGAGCAGTTTGGATATTAGGGAGAAATTCTTTACTGTGAAGGTGGTGAGGCACTGGAACAGGTTGGCTTGAGAACTTGTGACTGTGCCATCCCTGGATGTGTTCAAGGCCAGGTTGGATGGGGCTTTGAGCAACCTTATCTAGTGGAAGGTTTCCCAAACCACGCCAGAGCAATGGGAACAGGATAATCCCTTTCCACCCAAACCACAGAATGATGCTATCATTTGCAGAGCCTTTCCTCTATGTAACTAATGAGAGGTTGAGATGCTGAAGTTGGATGTGTGCTTTGATGCCTAATTTTGTCATGGGCAATATTCTATATGTTACTTTGAAACTAGAGTTCATTTCTTGCCTGAGTTTATTTTTGTTCCCTTGCCCTGTTCAGGTTCACTGAAGTAATAAATTAAGTTAAAATTTGCCTTGAAAAAACAGATTAAGCGAATTAGTAGAACTACTACAATAAAATATTTTCTTACAGCACAAAATTAATATTCAGATATTCCCCAAACATTTTCTCCAAAAGTAAATGCTCCCTATGGTAAAGCATCCTATACATAGGATGAAATTTGAGATATAAAATTTCAATCCCAAATGAATTTTTTTTCCTACTATACACCTTCAAGAAGACACATTGTCAGAACATCCTCTGTTAAAGAAAAAGGCCCAGCAGTTACAGCCAAGCTACCAGTAGAAAATTAGTGAAGACTATAAATGCCTCCAGGTTTGACAGACAACAGACATTCAGGCCTTAGGGAAACCCCTCCTGATTTTCATAGAATTAGGATTTAAACCCTTCTGTTTAACAAGTGGGACTAATACAAAATCCTGCAAAAAACCCCCAGACACACTTGTTCAACCTGAGAAAAGTAGATTGCCAGTTTATTTCCACTTCCTTTTAAATGGACATAATGCTTGGAGATAGGGATTTTAAGCCTTTGTTTTTGCTGGGGGCAGAGATGGAGTGCTGCAAATTAATGAAGTCGTGTGAAAATAACATGAAACTGTGCTCTTGGAAAAGGCTGTTTGCAGTCTGGAACTTGCTGGCTGCATGACCTTAGGCAAGTGAAAGCATGTGGCACACTTTGGTTTGTGCATGGTTTGCCCATCACCACAGTGGCGATGCTGCCTTCAAAAGGACTTTGTGCTACACAGCAAAGCCAGCTATGGGCAGAGGGTCATCATTAAGGTTTGTGGTCATAATAAAAAAATGCAGCAAGTCTGAAGAGATGCTGTGACACAGGCACATATAGTAGCTAGAGATTATTTAAATACCAGGAATCACAGGCTTATAGTCTAGGGAAGTTAAACCACAAAAGAGTTTGCAAGGTTAGTGCAGACTTCTCTTCTGAGCTGCCAACTTCCCATTACCCATACTGCCTACTGTCCCTGATCATGACTGCCTCTATTTCTGTACATTTGCAGCATAATTTTTTTTCCCTGAAGTTCAGTCTGAAACCCAGGCACACTAGAGCTTGCCATGGCAGTATGGCTATTGCTCATGTATTCACTCCACTCTTTGGGAGACAATTCAAAGTACCAAATCACTTCTATGAACCACAGATTAGTTTATCTCACAATAAATAACCAAGTCTTTGAATTAATTTTTCCTAACTATAAGGAAGCAATTAGAACACACAATGTACTCCGAGGGAATATTTGTATAATACTGTGCATGCCATATAAGAAACAAATTAATACCAGAATTCCATGAAGTTCCAGCATTCCTGTGCAACTATTACTGAAGTCAGTTGAGTGGCTTAACAGCAAACAATGTACATACCACAACATGTTAGGCAGACAGACATATAAGAACATTTATATTTCTTATTGTTGCAAGAAACGTAATGAATGGAACACATTAAGAATTCAGATCGGACATAAGATTTGCTAATGCAACAAAAAGCTAGGTCTGGTAGGCTCAACTATACCCATGAAGAATAGTTGAGCCAGCAAAACCACATAATATCTAGTTTTTCAGGTCTACACTTAAAAAAATCAAAAGATCCTCTCTCAGACTCAACAGTAGTGCTTTTTTAACTTTTGCTGCTACAAAGCAGAAATTTTAAGAAAGTTGTCTTTAAAAATGCAAACTATAATCACATAAATTGAAACTATGTTTGGCAGGAACATTTCTTGGCATTGCATCTTAGCCTATGAAGAAAAGCACATTTTTGACATAACCATTTAGATCATGTAACAGTCAGTACAAACTCTGAACCACCTATGTGTGTTCCACGCAGACAGGTGTGGAATAGGAAGTCAACTGCACTGCCAACAGGTCACAGAGCACGAGGGGGTATCCAGTGTTTCAAAGATGGAGAAAAAGGCTGCTGCCACATTACGCTGATTTCTTCCTGTATTTGCAGATCTCTCTTAAATTTATCCTGTGAATATCTACTCATGGAAAGCTCTGCCTTCAGGTTTTAAAACTCTGACACTACAGTAAGATTTTGTGGCCATGTAACCAGCTTTCTAAGGAGTATTTCAACATGCTCAAGTCAAAGCATGTGTGTGGTGAGGACGCTCACACACTTGAGAAATGGGTGCTCCTTCTCTTCCTGCACAAATAGGCTGAATTTGCCATGAGGAGGGAGAAAAAGTAACTTGCAATACTTCAGGTTAATACAGGAAAGCAGATCTACTTCTTTCTCTTCCCTATTTTACAACAGTATTACAACCTCAGTCAGATGAGATGGAGAGCGTCATCTATGTGAAGGTGCAGCAGAAGGGTGGCGCTGCCTTTTGGGTTTAGGGCTTTTGAATCAGTTCACCAAAAGTTGTGGGCCATTATAACCCTCATACATAGACCCACTTTAGATACTTGAAGGCAATCCTGCTTTAATTGTTTGCAAAAGTGCAGAAGCAGAATCCCAGCTACAATTTTATGACAGCAGAGGGTGTGTACTGTATTTTTTTATGTACCAGTAGTTGATGGAATCAAGCTTTCCATCTTGTTTCTCAACTTGTTATTTAAAGATAACTAGTTTAGACCAACACCGAGCTCTGACACCATTTAAACCAGTTCAGACTACTTAAGGTGGTAAACTGCAGGCAATGAGGAAATTCCCTGCGTTCTTCCCCCTGTCCACTGAGCCTTCCATAGAATCCTTGCCCGGGCTCAGGATACAGCCTGCTTGGTTTTTATTAGCTATGCCTGGCTGAGGAGCATGTGTCACTGCAGCTCTACAAGTACACCCCTCCCACAACAACACTGCCACAGTATGGGGAGAGTAGGTATCAATAAACTGCACTGCATCAAAATTAGCTTTACAAGGGATTATTCCAGTTTGCATGAAAGTTTCTGGGGAGAGGGAGAGATTTGAGAAGGGTTTATAAGTTAGCATTGAGTGCTTAAGTATGACTAATTTTTGGAAAAAATATTTTTCAGCATTTCATTCTTATTTTTTCAGAGGAGGAAAAGAATTCCATGTTACCTTAATATGAAACAGAATTTCTTTTAACTATTTAGAAATACAAAAAGTCATGATGAAAGAGCCTCGAGGTGCCAACTGTAGCAGCACATGAATCGAGACACACTAAAAATACTTCAGTAATGGCCAGCTTCTGCTTTTTTCCTCTCAAACCCTGTATTTAACATTGTTCTCCTTCACTTAGGAACATTTCCCGTTTTCCAGTTCCCTCTATTCCACCAGTTCTTTCGAAGATTAGGAAACATTACAAAACTCAACTGGCAAAAGCCATCTTCGTAAGACATTAAAGCATTAAGCAATTAATTAAGTTTTTCTAATTTGCATAAGACTCATACATCATAATGAATCACACACTATTTCCTTACAGCTTTGAAAATGGACACCTTGAAAAGATTCCTTTTTGCGCTGCGGGTGAAGCCGACACATATTTTGCTTCGAAATCTGCGTTATCCACTCCAGAGCCGCGTTTACCTCCCGCACTTCCTTGCGGCTGCCTGGCCATCGGGTCAAAAGGGGTAAAACTCCCTTTTACTCTAAAACTTCTGCCAACTTCCTCGTGCCTCGGCGCCTCCCAGTCCCCCCGCTGCGGGAAGCGGCTCGTCCCACCGCTGCCTTCCCGCGGCAGCCCCGTTCCGGAGGAGACCGGGAGCGGACCAGCCCCTACCTGAACTTCTCCCCGGCCGGCACCGTCAGCCTGTTGAGCTTGTCCATGCCCGTGAGCGCTGCCCCGCCGGGACGCGCTGCCCTCGGCCCGGCACCTGCCGGCGCCGCCGCTTCCCGGGGCCGGGCTCTCCCTGGGCCGGGTCCCGCCGCGCTGCCGGAGCCTCTCCCCGTCCCGTCCCGTCCCGCCCGCCCGCAGGCACCGGCAGAGGAGGGACCCGCGGCTCGGCCCGGCCCCGCCCCGCCCGGAGCGCACACAGGTGGCTGCGGAGCCGGGAGCCGAGGAGGAGCCTTTGGGAACGGGGGCGCGGGCCCCGCTGATCCGCCCCTGCCGCCGGAGCCGCCGGGCCGCGCTGGCTCGGGGGGCCGAGGAGCGGCGCGGGCGGCCCGGCCGCGCAGCGGGAGCATGGGGCGAGCCCCGCGGGCCGTGCCGGGGCCGGTGACTCGCTCGCTGTCTCCTGCCCAGCCCAGGGGACTTCACCGGCTGTGGAGAGAGATGCAGGGCCTCGTTCCCCTCCTCCTCCCCGCTTCTGGTGAATTTGTGCCAGGTGGGAGCATGCTGCGTGGGAACTTTTCCTTTCCCGAGGTTCCCCAGTAAAAGCAAGAGAAAACCACCATCTTTTCCCCATTCTTTTGACTGTAACTGTAAAGAAAAAAATGTTTCTTACCCTATTTTTAAACTAATTTAAAACCCTGATTCTTCCAGAGACACAGCAAGGCTGTTCCCAGCCAAGGTGCAGGCAGCTGACTTTATGGCTCTGATATCTCTGAGCTTGGGACTTTTTGCTCAGTCTTAAGCTCAACCATATTTTCCTCTATAAAGATGAACTTTGGAGGCAGCCAGTTGTTTCTGAGGGGCAGTGTAGGTGGATGTTCACATCCAGCCTTTATCCTGAAGGGCTGATTCATTTGAATTCTGCACCTTTGGAGGATGGCTCTTGTTGCTCCCCTTCTGTATCTTTGGCCTCTCTGCAGCTTAGTTTATAGCCTAAGGCTGTTCTAGGGAAGAAACCTAGTAGTTTTTTTTGGTTTTTTTAAAGTGTACGTATACATCATATTAATATGTTTTTATATGTTCAATACGCTTTGGGGACACACAAAGGTATTTCGTGGTGGGATTCTTAGTGCCACTTGGCTAGGTTTTCCCATGGAATTCTTCTCCCCAAATAGTACTGACTGAAGTTTTTTCTTGTGAAACAGAAGGAGCAAAACAGACTTTCCTGGTTAGTGCAGGTGACTCTGGGGAACAGCCTGCCATGAGATTTTTTTCTCTGATAGCAGTATCGTGATCTTGGCAGGCTGGTGTTTTTGGTCTCTGTGCTTTCAGCGTAGGAGTTGCTTGATGTTTGAACACAGTATTTTTTAGGCTGGGCCAATAGTGTACAAATTGCTTTTTTCAGGGGTATCTTATAAAGTTTGTGGGCTTTAAGGAATGAAATAATATTTAATGTCATGTAATACACAAAAGTGGAATTCCACATTGCATTGTATCTGGTTGTGGACCTGTCAACTTTGCAATTTTACTCCCTAAAAGTTATTTTGAAAATTAAATTAATTTTAAATTAGTTAAAATTCACACTGACAGTGTGAAGAAGTAGATAGGAATATATTGCTGTGTCACTTTCCCTTTTGCTTGTATAATCTTTCCACTTACCTGAACACATATCAGAATAAGAGATTTGCTCAGTAGGCTCCTGCAGTGGTTTCCCTTACACAACTGCCTCTTGCCTGGCTGTCGCAGAAATCCTGGGCTGTTTTTTTTTGGGATCTTTGGAATCTGTCATCTTTTATCTTCCTTTAAGATTCATAAGTTTTGATGCTAACAGCTTTATATGGAGACCATTTTTGCCGTTGTCTTAATGCAAGTTACAGAGTATGACTGTGTGACGTATTAGTCTAGGGAACTAATTAGCCCAGGGAACCCAGGGGCCTGTTTGAGCTCTTGCTCTGGGTTGATGCCTGAAGCCACATCCTGACTGCTGGTGGGCTGAGGCTCAGTGGTGCAGCAGCATCTACCCGTAGCAACTTCTGTACAGCAAGAAACCCTCGGAACGTGTCCCAGGCAGGAGCTCTGGCACACAGGAGAGATGGGCAACCAAGCTGCAGGAAAGTGTGAAAAGTCCAAGCCAGGGTACAGGTGCAACCTTGGCTCTCAGTTGCCATTTCTGAACGTCTGGGGTTTCACACAGTTGAGATAAAAGCAGACAATTGTAAACTCACATTTAGCAATGAGAAGCTGAATAAAAAGAACTGAAAGTAGATCAAAATTATTTACAGTGAATCTCTTTAGTGCTTATTTTTGATGCTTTGAGGAGACAGTGCTGCATCAAAGGATCTCAATCTATGCGTGACTATTCAAGAGGAAGCTACTTTTTACAGATTACATTAATGCTCATAGATACAGTCTAGTGCCCTCAATGTCTATGAAACTGCCAAGAAACCTGATTTGAAGTAAGTAATCAGTTTGATTACCAGGTTTCATTTTTATTCATGACATGACCATATACAACTTTTTCTCTCAGTCACGTTAGGAAACCCATTTCTTAACACCTTCTCTATTAACAAAGTTTTGTCTCCAACATTATTTGAGGTGATTGGGCCAGTTTTTTTTTCTTAGAAGTACTCAGAAGTGAAGGATCCAACTGTTCTTTATAGGAAAGAAATAATGGAGAGAATTTAATGTACAATCTTCTCTTGCCAAGTGTGTTCTTTGATTTTGACTTCCCTACTTTTGGGGAATGTGGAGAATCACTGGATATTGCACAATTTGCTCTTTAAAAGACAGCTTTGTGAGCTTTTGCTTGGCTTTTCCTTTAGGAAATCCTGGCAATAGAGTTGCACTATAAGCTCTCCTGAGCAGTATGTAAAATGATTGATAATTCACTTCAAAATATCTCTCTGATTTTACTGTCTTGAGGTAATAGTGTTTCACCTAGCTCAGAGGTACTTCTCCCTGCCCATATCTACAGGCTGTCTTTAATCTTAGATTGATAATTGCTTCAAAAACACTATGTATTCAAACATGAAGGACTCTGTTTAAAAGAGGCATCTACTGCTTGAGCTCTGAGCTACTAGATTAGCACTAAAGAGAGAGCTCCAGCCACAGAAGCACTGTAATGTGAATGTAAATGTAGCTGGTCAGTGACAGGAATTTGGCTTGATCAGTCTGTGTTCACATGAAAGTTAGGAAATGATAGCCACAGTTCTCTTTTTTTCATGGCTGTGGAGTGAAAATAGCCCAAACTGGTGCCATCTACATCTGCATCGGAAGACAGCCCAAGTACAAGCCATGTGAATCTGAACTGGAATCTGTAGTCATGCTGCAAGCTCATTTTTTTCCCCTAACTAACAGAATGTGCTCTTTGATAGTATTTTGTATGTATTTGATTTCTTCTGCTTTCAGAATATCTGTAGGAAGATGTGCCAGCAATGGGCTGTGGCAGTGAAGAGTGCAGGGGAAACAGAAAATTAGCAGTAGACGGTCACATGCTGCCTGTGAGGGTTTTGTGCTTGATCATATAGATCTGAATGCAAATTTGTGGTACTTCATACCAGACTAGAAATGCACTCAAACTCTATTGTTTAAAACTATGTCAATTTAGACATAGTTTTTTGCCCCCTCAAATTCTATTTTGGTCAACACTCTGCCTACGTAACTTACTATTCAATGTCCCATGGCTGGTATTTGGAAAGCATGAGTTTATGGAACATGATTTCTCATAATATTCTCTATATTTGCTACTCACTGATTGCTACAAAATGGTGAAACAGTTCTGCTTTTTATTTAAAATAATACATCTCTGTTTTTTTCCCAATGTCTCTAGTTCAATGGATTTTTTTCCTTTCCCAGGATGCTTATATGCCATTTTAAACTAGGAAACACTTCTTTTACAGGGAAAGCTACATGTGGCCTGTACTTGTGTCTTAGCAGATGAGAAGAGGGTACATTTCTGTCCCAAGTGTTTTTACATAATACTGATTTTCAGGGGTTTTGGTCTTCTCACTGTGGGTCAGTTGGCTCAATGCCACAATGTTGATTTTGGAGGACTCTTATCAACTGCCCTAGAAATCTTAACACTTTAATCCTTTATCATTTTGGATACCAAATGGCATATTCAAAGCTGGTCTTACAGTACTAGTAATAGGAGATGCATTTGAAAATGCAACTCTAAATTTTATTGAATGGTATTTGGGTTTGTCATTAGGCATGTACTGCAGGAAACAGGTCATACATGTAGGCATGTACTGCAGGCAAAGATGTGAAAACAGTAAATTTAGTAGGATTTTCTCATGAGTCTTCTGAGCAAACACATTTAGCACCTGCTGAGAATATGTGTTTTCTTTCTCTGGGGACTGTGCAAAAAGCTGCACTTCTGCTTTTCAGTTTTACTGTCATCTGTTTCATGTGCATACAGAAACACAAAAATGGCTCCTAGAGACCCACTAATTATTTAATGTCAAACTCAAAACGTTTGAGATCAGATTGTCTCACAGGCAGTGACTGTGTTGGAGCCAGCTGACACCCACAGTGACTCTTGGGAACAGCTTTGCTTGTGTTGCAAACCTGGTCCCCTTCAGCAGTCAAGGGTGACTGCAGTGGAGATGTCCCTAAGTGGCCAGCTTGTCCCACTGTGAGCCTAACCACGGGAGGGAGGGTGTAGGGACACAGGGCTCTTTGCAGCCTGGCAAGCCATGCTTTTTTCTGACTCCTCTGCAGAGCTCCTGTACCCTGCTCCCCCTCCTCACCCCTTGTTACAGTAGTTAACTGTCTGCTTTCCCATCCTCCCTCCTGCGTGGGGTGTGGATTTCCCCTGAGGGGGTACCCCGGAGGCTTTTGTGGGGGCAGCTTGGGGGTATTGGGCCCTGGCATTGGGAATGAGGCTTAGCACGGGGAAGGAGCAGGGAGAAGCAGTGGTTTGTGTCCTTCCTTTCAGCAGGTGCCTATGAGCATCAGTCAGCATTCAGGCATGGATGGTGGATGGTCTAAATATGTTTGTGTCCCTGCTGATAAAATTGCTCACACAGACAAAAGGCTGCACAAATTTTTAAAATTTCCAAGTGAAAGGAATGTCTTGAAATAAGGTCATTTTTGTGTAGTGCTGTTACACATACCATGATGCCTTCAGTTTCTGGAAAATGCTTAAAAACTAACAATTTTAAACCACTTCTTTCCTGCACTGGCCTGTAATACATACAACCAAAGGGAAAGGGTTGGTAGGTGTGTTCTCTGGCACGGTTTGGTAATCTGCACTTCACTGACTATAATTATGCTGTCTGAGCATTTTTCTATTCCTGCTTAAGAACAGGAAAAATCATTTTATCTGTAGTCTTTTCTATTCTCATGTGTTTCCATCTGCTTAAGACTGCTCTCTCCTGTTTCCTGGGTAATTGAAATTGCCTGCCACTGTTTTCTGGAAGCAGAGATGTCACTGAAGAGAAAAAGTTTCAAAAATTTTTTTCACACAAAAATGTAGTGGATTGAAACACCACCTTCCAAAAAGAACAAAGCCCACAAAAAAAAACTAACCAAAAAAACCAAACCAAAAACCCCACAGCACCCTAAAATACCGCACAGTAAAATAATTAGGGAGATGGGAGACTTTCTAAAGAAAGAAATTATTGTCTTAATAAATAGCAAACTACTATTTGAAATAATAGCAAGAGAACATTTTATGACCAAAGATAAATGCTTTAATGGAATAATCTCTTCTGTGGAGAAAAATTGTGCAGACTTGTAATTACAGCCATGACATTTTTCTGTTGTCTACAGCTACAAATTTTGTGGATTATGCTAAGGATATATTTACATAGTTAGTAACTTTAATTGCATTAAGACCACAAAAATGTAGCAGATGAATTGGAGTCCAACACTGTATCAGAGAGGGTTATTATTTTTATAGATCCTAATGTGAAGCATTTATTGCTGCAGTACATAATTTAGAAGAGTTACTTTACAAGTTTGTGGTCGTATGATCCTGCATCTTTCCACTCCCAGAGGATATTGGGACAAAAAGTCTGTATTTACTGTCCCAGAGGATATTGGGACATAAAGTCTATATTTACTATCAAACACTGGATTTCAGAATAACTTCCCTTCAGTTCTAAAATACAAAGGGAAAATACAAAAGTCAGAAAGGAAAGAAGAAAGAAAATATGACACAAATCTACATGTAAAGAAACACATATATGTAAATTTGAATATCCATTATACTCCATTGTATTATTTATAAACAATCTTCCCTTTTTTATATAGTATTATAATAGAGAACAAGAATGTCACTGCATTGAGGAAATTACAATCTGAAATATTTTGTGCTTGAAGGAAGTTTCTGACTGTTAGTTTAGGAACAATATGCATAGGTGATAGCTGTACAAGATTTTAAATTTCTTGTTGTAAGTGAATTTTACCAACATCTGCAGCATGGATTCAGATATTTAACACCTTTCTCTGTATTGTAGCTGTCTGTCTGGGGTTATGTCATACATGTGAAACAGTCCTGTTGGTTTTGTCATAATGGTGTTGAGTCAGGATTGTGTTTATAAGCAGACTGATGAGTGCAGACTAGATTGCACTGTTTGTAATTTGAAACTACTCACAAGGTGTATGGTATTTGTATAGCTTTTGCTAGAGAATTTTCATACGAGTTAGCAAATAGGAAGACAATACTGATACAGTAGAGTCTTCCAGGGAGAAGTTATTGGTTTTTAAGGTATCTTTTCCTTAGGCACTGTGATTTCTTTCAAGCTTACCCTTTCCTTGAGGTCGGTTAACTTTCATTGTTCTGTTTGCAGGAGAATTGCTTCTTGTGAAAAAAAAACTACTCAGTATCATGAGGCTTCTAAAGAAATTATAGATTTCTATTATTATGCTGATTCCTGGTGGAACTGATACTACCTGAGTCGAAGTGCACCGGCTAATTTTGTTTGTTTCAGGTGCTGTGTGGGGTGTCACTCCAGCCCAGCAGTGATTTACAGTTCACACACGGGTGTGGAGGCACCCACCCAAACCTATCCGCTCTTCTTTTCTTCCTTGAGCATCAAGGAAGGGTGTCACAAATGTCACCTGACATCGACCTTTGAGCTGGCCCAGAACCGCTTTGCTTTAAGGAAGCTGATACGCAAGGATGTCAGAGTAGAAAGAAATGCTGATAAAGGAATTACATTTTGAGCTTGGTGTAGAATGAGTTCTAAGCCTAAGCCTGCGTGTCTGCTGGAGCTATGCCCTGGGGCTGCGCTTCAAAACGTTCTTGGGGCATTGGTTGTGAATGAACAAAACTTCAAATCTGTCCAGAAAGTGGTGCTTTCCCAGAAACAGGTGTTCCATCCTGTGGACTCTGCAAGGTACATGACAGGTACAGATGGGTTGGTTTTGTCTAAGCCTGGTTCAATGGAACATTTAATTCTTTAATCGTGATGATTTTTTTTCCATTATTCATTGTGATTAACAGAGGATCTGAAGCTATAGTCATCTTGATGATGATAGAAAAGTGTTGCTGGGAAGACATTATCTGTGGTCTGTGATCAGAAATTAGCTACATTTGTTATTTTGCCGTGTTTACTTAGCTGCCTTTTTTGTTTTAAAGGGAAAACCCAATAAAATACCAATGCATGGAGGTATATGATACATAACTAGTACTGCTTTTTGGTTAAAAGCTGAAATTGTTGAATTTTGTTGGTTTATCTGTAATTTTGAATTAATCCCTGAAAAGGGACAATCTAGCAGAGAATACCTCTAAGACTATACATGTGAATCATACTTCTATTTCTTTAAAAATAAAAAATAATACTAAGAAATAATTGACTTTGGAACTCTTTTTCAGAGTGTATTTAAATCCATCTATTTGTGGGCTATATGTGAACAATATTTGTACCAGTAATATAAAAGGAATATAGCTGGTAATTCATGTTGGCATTCCAAGCAATACAAATAATTCTTTTACTTCTGTGTTCTTGAACTGTAGTATCTGTTAATGAAAGCAACAGTATGGATATGTCTAATATTCTTGTGTATTTCTTCAGATTATTCCCTGAGCCAGAGGAATGAAATGAGAAACTAATATACTAATAAAGGTAATTAATGATATCAGCCAAATCAGTGATTTAGGAAAGGATTGATTCCACTTATGAAATGCATGGTAATGTATATTAACTGAAATGGTAACATTTTTAGCTTATAGTCTGTATTCTGAGAGCTTGGTAAAATAATAAAAAGCCATGAAACTGTGCAGTGAGGAACTAAATAGGAGAAATGACAGAGCTGTGGTAGCAGGTGTCTGTCAAACTCAGTGCCAGAATTGTGAAGAAGAAACTGAGAGCCAGTGCTCTGTCAAGGATATCATTGGAGAGTACCTAAAATGTGCAATGGCAGTAGATAGAGGAGAATGGAAAACAGAAAAGCTACTATAAGAACTGTCAAATACATGGAATCTCCTTTTGTTTTTCTTCCCAGAATTCTTGGCTATTAGTAACAGAAGGAGATTGTCAGGGTTTGAAAAATTAGGCATGGCTTGTGGAAGAATAACATAAAATATTTTTTAAGACAGATTAGGTAATACTCTTCCATTACAATTTCTAGCAGCAGTCTCAGTCCAGGCCAAAACAGATTTGGGTAGGGAGTCTGACCTGCCTCCCTACTATGGAGAATATTCTTTAATCCCTCTGTCCTCCAGGAGGTTGATAAAATAACCTTCAAGATGTGTTCTGAGTAGTCCTGAACTGTAGCGTCCTGCAGGAAAGCTGCTGTTAGTATGGCAAAAGACTGGCCATAGTCTGACCTGAAAACAGTTCCTCTCTTCAAGAATTCAGTGCATATCTGAATTTTTGTTTCTAAGAATTACAAACAAACTTCAAAACTCTTAAGTCCAAGTGTGTTTATACTGTATTTGAGGGGAAGCTGGTGACAACTGAGCAGTCTCTGGAACAAGATGTAGCAGAGCTACACCTTGAAACAAGACATTTCTGGTCATGTGCAGCATCCATTAGAGCAGTGTCCCTGCTTCTGGCAGCTGAGCAGCTCCTGTGCTGGATGGTAACTCCTCAGTCCTTACACTGCGCCCACTGCAAGCACACAGGTGCTCTGAAGCCCTGACAGTGAGAAGGCCAGCATGAAGATGTTCATGACTGGTAATTTGGTAAATATGTGCATTGTGATACTGTCTGTATTTAGGTGGTTGCAGGTGATCTGGATAGATCCCTCTCTGATGCCCTGAGTCATGTGCTGATGAGGGTCAATGCATCTGCATGCAGTTATGCACAAGTGCTGCCATGTCAGTGTCTGTGCTGTTACTGAGGTAATCCTACATTCCTCCCATTGTTTGCTCTTGGAAAGGGCTTTTATAAGGAAGGTGTTGGTAAAAAGGTGTTTATTTGCATGCTGAACACAATTTTTGCATTTTTTGGGGGGCAACTCTTTGAAACATGTATTTTTGGCAAAGTTGTTAATTCTATGAGTTTCAGACAGTTGGGTTTCAGGTCTTGAATTCTGTTGCACAAGGGGCTGCTGTGGCATTTGTACCAAGTGCACTTCATCTTTTCCAGCCCAGCTGCACTGAGCAGCCTCCTCTGAAGCTGTTTCAAGTGTCTGGCTGCTGCAGCTCCAACTGTCTGGCTTGCAGCTGCATCTGACCCTCCTGCTATGGTCACTTCTCCTTGCAGCTCATCTTGTAACTTCTCTACTTCACTTGTCTTGATGACCCCATTTTTAAGTACTGCAGTTTTCATTTTTTAGTATCATCTCAACGTGTTATTTTCTCATTTCTGAACTGAATAAAGTTTACATGATTTGGTTTAATACTTTCCTCCACTATCTTAGCAATAGTGTGTAGACCACCTGACATCACAGCATAAACTTATGAACTAATGAATGAAGCTTACACAAAAGCAAAAAGAAGTTGTGTTTTCACTCATTTTCACAGAGGCTAATCTAAAGCAAGAAGAATGACATGTCCCTCCTGCAGAGAGCATAAATATATGTTGATAACACACTGTAAATTAAATATTTTATTTCTTCCAAAAACTGAGAGGATTCCAGTTTGGACACTTGGAGCAAAATGAGCCCAGACGTCTGTTCTGTTTTCTGCCCAGTATGTACTTGAGCTGGGGCACATGTGGAATTCTGCTGAAATGAGATTATAAATTAATGGCCCTTCACACTTCATTGCTTGAATGAGCCAGAAGTTATTTTCTTCTGGTTTTGAGTCCCAGGTGCAGCACTTTCTGACTAACAAATATGATTCTCTAAAAGGGAAGAAAGACCAGTGATTTGAAACTACAACAGCCTCTTCTCTGCAGTTTGAGTACAGATATGTAATAGAGAAAAGGAAAGCACATCAACTGACAGGGTGGAGGAAAGGGATCCTGTCCAGAAATATGATGTTGGTGAAGAAGTGGTTTGTGATTTGGGCAACAGCTTCCATTTCTGGTCTTTGCTTCTGGCTTCGTGTAGAAACCTAAGCAAGTCATTTGCATACATGCCCCAAACAGATGACCCATTTATTTGATTTTTGGTACCCAAATTGAGTTGCTATGTGACTGATATTGCATTGCTATTTAGGCTGGTCTAGAGTATTAACAAAGGGAAAGATATCTACTTTCAGAAAAACTTAGTGAGATGAAGTTGGATGTTACAGTCCCTCCACCTGGACCAGCACGGGCTTTGTTCTCAGAGGCTGATCCACTCTTGCTCTTCAAAGAGGGCTGATAGATCTCTAGTCTGCCTCACTATTATTAAAGTGTGCCTCTGATCTATCTTGCTGAAGGTCCCTAAAAAGGAGCATAGTTTCAATATTAAAGAAACACTTATGACTTTTACCCTCATCCCCTCCAATGACATTCCATAGATGGCTGAGCATGGTAGGGTGGCATGAAAAGTGATTGGGCAAGGTTCACTAATTCTGTAATTGTCTAACTTATAAATTGTCCTGAACATTAATTTTAATGTGTAATGGAAAAACGTGGAGCTGAAGAAGAGACTCTGGAGACACTTCAAGGCTTGTACTGATATATCTGTTATATATATGTATGTACATAATCCAGCTGAAGCTGCAACATCTGTGCCTCTCTGCTTTCCTAACTGGGATAGGGAGGACAAAATGTGCCAAGAAGATATTCAGACAGGTTGATACTGCTTTCCATCATGGCATCAAGGGTGTTGGGAAGATAATTTGGGATTTTCTCTGACATCTTCATACTTTATCAGTTCTTTGGTGATGTCCAGATAATATCAACTGAGATTTAATCTGTTTGAGAATGGTACTATTTTCAATAAGAAGGGACTAAATAAATTTATTTCATTGGCGTTTCCTGATGCAATTTTCAAGAAAATGGAAGAAATCCCTCCAATGCTGACAATATATCTTAACCCCGAAGCCTCAAAATTTCAATAGTGATAATTCGGTCTAACAGTGGTATGTACATGAAGAAAACCTTTTGTTATATATTCTTTCTGCTCAGCCTAGGGGCAGGAATATAGTACGCAGAACCACAGGAATTAAACACTGCCAGGTTAGTTTCCAATTTAACCACACCTGTAGCACAGTAACAACCGAACTGCCTCCTCTGCTCTTTGAAAAGTTGGAAGACCCCAGCAAATATCTGCATGTCAGGACTTGATCAGAGAATAAACATTTGTATATTTTGTGCATTTTTGTATATTTTAAACTTTTGAGAGAACTGTTGTGCTACTTTATCTAGAATCTTTTTCAAAGACTGAATTACATTCTCCAGTGAATGCCAATGATTCTTGTATGCAGATACCTGTTTTCTCTCTATAATTCTCTGCCAAATGTAGTTTCCACCTTACTCTTTATGCTCCTTAGTTGTGAGGGGGCCTGTCCTCATCCTAGAGTAACTGGTGTCATTGCAAAGGTCTCCATTGCTCATGTAGGATGGAAGAGGCACTGCTGCAGTGCAAGTGTCTGTTGCCTCCTTTCTGCTGCAGAAGTGTAGTATTTTCTGCTGCTGTAAAAGAGGGCAGGATGGCATTGCTTTGCTGAACAAAACTATCCTAGATCCTCCTGTGAACAGGAGAATATCCAGAATTCATTCTAATCTTCAGGCAATGGATGTTTCTGTAAGTATTTGATGCCTGGGAGGACTTTCCTGATAGACTTTCTATGCTAAAAATGACTAGCTAATACATAAAAATGGGATTTGAGGTAAAATTCAGATACTTTTTTTTTTCCCCTTTGGAATGTTTATAGTGTCCTATAGTATGTTTCTGTGACACTAGATTTATGTACTGGAAACCTGTTCTGGTCCTTTTTAGGTATAATTTTTAATTGGGAGGTCTTGCTGTATAGAAAGATATTTTCTGAGTTTCCAGCCCTGGCCTTTTCCAGTTTTGGGAATAAGTGGAGGTTTTTTAGAGGCATTTAAGCTACAGCAAAACCTAAAGAAAGCAAGAACCAAATCCATGTATTTAGACACAAAGCATTCAGCCTGACTGGTATTTGAAAGATATAGCATAATGAGAAAACATTATGGTATATCCCAAGGATAGGGGAAAATCTTTCCTGCTTACTAAGTATTGGAATAGAAATAATCTACTGCCTTTGTTTTTCAGTTGAAAGCTTTCTGTGGAGTGGGGAAAGTCCAAATGAAGATTGTCTGAACAAGACAAGATGTCTGTACTGTTGGATCTTGCTTAAAGAGACAGCAAATATTTATTATTTTTAAGGAAACACCCTAGTTGTCATAGAAATCTCATTAATTTTATTCATATTTTTGTTAGGATCTGTCTTTCGTTAAGTGTATGTAAGTGCTGATGTCTGTGTAAAAGCTGAAAAGTGAATTTTCCACATTAAGTTGTTTACCTTCCTAATAAAGAAATAAAAGAAAAAATGTGAGTGGAGAGGGGAGTACAGAAAAAGATGTTAATGTGTAACATTTCTAGTTCTTGTAGTTTGAACTATGCAAGTTCAGACATCTCAAGTGGAACACCTCAGCATTACAAAGGTACTTTCCTGGTATGTAACAGCTCTTACAACTGAGAATTTATTCATATGATTCAGGAAAAGACATTGCCTATTCTTGGAAGGCAAGGATGGAAAATTTCATTTTGGAGTTCTTAAAAATTATGATCAAATAAAATAAAAAAGATGTTAGAAACTCATCTAGAAAGCAATTATAGAATATTTACATGATTTAAGAACAGCTAATTTTTCTGCGTATGCTATAAATTCCTGGTGGAATAAAGTATTAACATTTTTCACAGAAGTGAAAATTGATAGATGTTTATTTCAAGCAAAGAAGATCAAATGCTGCCCACACCATAATTACACAGAACTTGTAATTATGTGTTCTGCAACTCAGCTCACTTATTACCCAGGATCTTCCATAACTGCATGTTGCTATATACAAATGGTAAACTCAAGACTTGACACCACAGACCTGATTTGCAGGTGAGGATTTCTCATTTACCTGGCAATCTGTCACAGCCAGAACAGGCTTCTGAATTAGCATGTGATAGAAAGTACTGATTTTGTGATGAAAGATTTCAATCCTGATTTTGTAAAGTAGCCCCCAGAGCTCCCGAGCTGAGAGCAAAATTTATTCTGAGTTTGATCTGGGATGAATTTCTAATCACATTAGCTATAAAGGCAGCCTTTTAATTTCACGGTCCCTGGGAAAATGAAACGGGTAAGCTGAAAGCATTATGGAAAAACTTCTGCATAAACATCTGATACTGTAAGTCTTTGAGTATCTACACTGAGGTGATAGAAATGTAATTACAGCTCTTTCTTGAGATATGCTTCCAAATTTTGGATGTTTGTAATTGAGTTATAGCCTATATGCCGGGTTTTGCTGGATACAGTTGTAAGTACCAATCTTATTGACGCAGCAAGACAGCGTGTTTGGAAGGGCCTTAAGTTCCAGGATTCTTGCACAGCTGTGGTATGAGGTTGATTATGGTACCTGCACTCTCTTAAAAAATGCTCCTGAATGTAGCTTGGTGTTCTTCTATATGGTGTTCTCCCTGGCAGAAATGTTAGCACTGACTGAAGGAGCCCAGGACTGGAATCAGTGGGTTGTTTGATACTTCCTCTCTGCTTTCTACTGCTCTCAGGGGAAGTATCTGGAAAGTGCAGTTGTACTGGCATTCTTGCAAGTGAACTAGTTCAGTATTTTGGGTGATCTCAGGCTTTCAGGGTGAGAGTTTGTCAACTGAGTCTGCTGTGTGGAGTGAAAAATACAATGGTGCTTGTGCAGGAGGAAAGGCTTTCAGCAAAGCTTGAGATTTCAACATGCTGTTGGGATTGCTGCAAACATGTAAACCTGTGAGAGCAGTTTGTTGCACAACCCTGGCAGCTCCAGAGAGGGTTTGAACTAGTGACTCAGTACTCTGCTGTCCTGTGTTTTAAAGCAGCACCTCTCTTCTGATACTGTTTAGCAAGTGGGGAGGAAAACCTTTCATTATTCAATTTCAGAGGTAATGCAACACATTAGTAGAGACTGCACCTTGGTAATTTCACCTTAACATCCAGTAGTTGCTCAGAAACAATCTAGGTAGACCTGTGGCTTTAGGTGTAGCTGGGAAGAAGTTGATATGGGGCTGTCATTAGGCTGTCAAAGCCAACATCGACATAGTAAACCGAAAAAAGAATACAGTAAGAGACTTCACGAGAAGTGTAGTGCAAAAAAAGTTTACTTAAGGGTATCAAAACAGAATTACTATGATAAACTCTTTCCAGATAAACCGTTTTGTCTTTTTTGTCTAGACAATTTTTTCCCCCTTAGAGAACAAGCATGGTACTGGCTGAGGGAAAAGAGCCTTGCATTAAGTTGGTGGAGGTATTTGGTGCAGAGGGCAGGGAAGCACACCCAAGCATGGCTGCTGGTACTCCTGTCATGAGATGTCCCAGCAGAATGGAGAATAACTCTGTGTTTTAGCTCAAAGAGCACTTACAGCCTTGTGGACTCAAAATCTTGCGGAGAACAAGAATGCCAAGTGTTGAACTAGAATGGGAAAGGCAAATGGCTTTTGCTGGTGGTCAGAGAATTTAACTCCTGCCTGATGAAGCCTCATGAAGAAACTTTCATAAAGGCAGAGACCTGAAGCTCTGGCCACTGCCAGGAGAAACACAGGATTTCAGTCTCACCGTGTCTGGCAATTATTAATTTTCTGTTTATCTGTCCTCAGTGTTTTGGTCCATTGAAACTTCCCTGCTCTGTGAACATGCTGGAACAGGCCAGCTGATCTGTCTTAGGTGGATCAATATAGACTGTCTCCAGTTAAACTGAGAGTGCTAAAAACTCAGGTAGTTTTTGCAGTAGCAAGTAGTATGATGTAAGAGTAACAGAGTTTAGATTGGAAGTTGGTACTAAGGATATGACATCCACACTGTGTGTTTAAGGAATTTTAATGCTTTGGACAACGGAATTCATATGGCAAAATACTTTTATTATTCCAATATAGAATTTGAGGATTCAAAGCTTGAGTGCTCAGATCAGTAGAAGTGCAACTCTTGGCCTAAGTTCAATGTTTGTTTGCCCAAGTATTTTAGCAGATCAGATTCATGTATGTCAGAAACAGAAAATGTATCCTTGGTTGACCTTATCTTAATTCTCTCTACATTTTCTCTCAAAATGATGTCCCGTTAGACTAAAGTGCTTTGCAAGAAAGTCCATTCTTTTTTTTTTTTACTTA
Organism: Motacilla alba alba; assembly: GCF_015832195.1. Lineage (NCBI taxonomy): Eukaryota > Metazoa > Chordata > Aves > Passeriformes > Motacillidae > Motacilla > Motacilla alba. The sequence goes on from NC_052021.1 coordinate 20,875,196, forward strand.
TCTAGTAAATTATTAAATTAAACCCAGAGGAATATTTACCTATGCTCTCAATGAATTCCTATCAATAGGAATAGGAATTTATTGGGTAAAAATGCCTTCAAGTCTATCCAGTTTCTTACCAATAGAGTGGAATTCAGAAAACAATTTACAAATTGATCCATGTTTTCCCAGCTAGTGATGGAGGGGAAAGCTACATGGAATAGTGACAACCATTAAGTGAAAAACAGCAACACACTGTATTAAACAGTGTGTTGCTGTTTTCTTGGTTTTCTTGGTTTTTTCTTGCTGTTTTCTTGAAGATGTTTTCTTGGTTTCACTGGCTCATAGAGAAAATTCCCTAATATTATTTCTGTGTAGTACTACAAGAGAAATAATATGCTTGAACATTAAGGATATCCTTTGAAATGGACTTGATTTGTCACAAGTTATATGAAGGCATTTCTCAACTGTTATATCTATATTTGCTTACTCAGTACTGTATTTAAATTCTATTTAAATTACTTTCAACATAGCATTTTGTTGAACTGATCACTTAAATTAATCCCTAAGTAGCAGGTGAACCAATTCTGAAAATTTGACCTCAAATACAATACAAGCAAAGAGCCTTTATGTTCTGGAATAAGTTGAACTTGTACTTTTACTAACATTATGGTTGTCCCTTTCTGCTCTGAGGAAGAATAACATCCAGCATCTGGTGCAGAAGAGACTTTCCTGTCAGCTGACCTGAACCACAGCTCTTGTAAATATTCCAGGATCCTAATCCTGAGGAAGTCCCACCCCCTCAATTAATGTTAAAGTTCACATGATGAGGAGGTTTCAATTCTCATTTTTCCTGATTTATTAACAGAGCAACTGTAAGAGTAGAAGTGTATTAGTCGTTCAATGGGGAAATGGAAAATAATGAGACACTTACGGCTGGTACATTGCTTTGAATCTGCTCAGCTCATATTCTGATGCATTCTGAAAAGAGGGAAAACAGGTTTTATAGTTTAAATTAAGATCATTATAATCAACAGCAATTCAAGAAGTGAAATACATGATATTTTAAAAAGTGAACGAAGGAAAGACCTGAGGGTCTTTCCCTAAAAACAGTTTTTAATTTTGTAGCTGCATGCTTGTCTCATGTTGGTTAATGCTTAACTTTTTGTTATTAGCCTGTTGTAACATTTCTAGAAAGCTGGTAGCACACACTACATTGCTAAACTGGAATTTTACCAAGCATGTGGCAGATTAAATTAGGCTGGTTAATGAATCATTCAAGAAGTGATAAGCTAGCCATGGTCTCTTCACCACAGATTTCTTTGTATTTTTTTCACTTTAATCAGCAGATTAGTATAACAATGGCTGAGTGGAAGATACTTTAACAATGGCTGGGATATTATTAACCTCATGTTTGCTCGTTCTTGTTCTAAAGTTCTGCATGACTTCTCAACCCATGAAGAGCTAGTGATGAAAAAGAAATGGAAGTTGTAGTATGCTACCTTGGCACAAAAAGTGCCCATTCTAATGCTGAACTAGCTAATGCAGGTACTGGAAAGAGTTTCCCCGAATGATTTCAATAGTTTGTATAGCTCTATATACCTTTCACCTCAATGTCAAAAAGGAGTTCATGCAGTACTTTTGATGTTTAAGCTAGTGCACAACTTGCAGGCAAACTTCTCAAGTCAGAGTTTTAAGTTAGTCTAGATAAAACCTTTTTTTATCCATGGGTTTTTCCTTAGTGCAAAATTTCCAGTACAGTCTCTAGATTGTATTAAGACCAAGGGTGGGATTGCATGTTTTCAGTCCAGAAACCTTCTAATGCTAAAATGCCCCCTTTGTCAGCATAGATTTCAGCAGAGGATAGGTCAGGCTGAAAACGTCCGTTTAGCAGATGCAATTCTAACCCTCCATCTATTTTTGTCTTGGGAGGAGCAAATTAATTTGTGTATTTCCTGACACTTCCTAGGCATACATATAGTGGATGTGAAATCTCTGAAATAGATACTTTGCAGTGAACTCAGTTCACTGGGGTATGACTGATGTTTGCCCAGATCTGTTTTTTGTGAATAATGTCCCAGCCATCAGTCCCAGACCAAACTGTTTTGCCTTTTCTCTCACCATCTCATCAGCATGATAGATGGGTTTGTATCAGGCATACAAGTGGAGACAGTAATAAGTGTATGAGAGAAGATCAAGTGGAGGACGTATACATTCTCGGAGAAAACATATTTCCTCAGTCTATATTTCAATCCCAGCGAATCTCTGCATTTCTTTGACCTATTTGTTGTGAAAATATGCCATTTCAGACAGTAGAGAAGCCCCTACATTTAATACTTACCCTGTAATCATACTGTAACAAAAAGCAGCTGTGTATCTACATGTAATGGGTATGGTAATTAGCAGATGATCCAGCAGATCTAGAAATCACCAAATTCCTGAGAAAATTTGAAACTGCATCGAACTGTGTGATTGCCATACAGGCCCATCTGGGCTCCTTTGGCTTCATCAGCTGTAGTGGTGATTCACCCAATCGCCTCTGCATGTCAATGACCAGCAGGAGCAGGGCCATTTCCTCACCTCCTCTTGCCCTTTGTAAGTAAGAAGAGGAGGCAGCTATGCTTTTGGTTGCAAGTGTTTGATTCTTGTTCACTCCCTTTTCTTTACAAAATAGAGTATTTAAACCTTTACTGCTTTGTATAAAGATTGCTGGGGTATAATGGCTTGGTGATTTCAGAGAAATATCTTGAGTAACTTTCAGTCCTTCCAAGATTCTGTTTGCTGGGATGTGCTGCCTAAGCACAGCTGCCTTTCCACACAGGCAAGTGCTGTGTGTATGGTCAGATCAGGCACTTTTAAAATATGCAGTGGAGCTTGGCAGAGAAGGAAGCAATGGATCTAAGCCATTCCTTTATTGGGGAATGTTTTACTGAGAGAGTTTTAACCTATTTCTCCTCCCCGGAACAGTCTTTAATGAGGGGATCAAGCTATGTGTCTCACTGAGGTTTGAGATGATTGCTATCTATGGGTCCAGCTGAATTTTTTTTTCTTCAGTAAAATGCATGATTGATTGAAACTAAGAGCTGCTGCTGCTCCTCTTTAGCAGCAGAATTCTGGTCCTAGGAGAGAGTACAAAAATATCTTGCAAACCTCAACACTTTTGAAATTACATGGTAACTTCTGTAGGAAGATGACTAATGCTTCCAGCTTTTAATTAACCATTGCTTCTGTTGTTGCTTATGATATACATTGTTAGTGATTCATATTGGCACGAATGGAATAAGTTGCAAATGAGTATGTGTGATAAAGGAGAAGTTAAAGCAGTTTCTTTCCTGGAGGGATTTGAGTTGCCAAATATACAATGAAGAAATAAAGGGACAGATTGTTCTTAAGGGTTTTTTTTTGTTTTGTTTGTTTGCTTGGTTTTTTGTGTGTGTTTGGTTTGTTGTTTTGGGTTTTATGTTTACAGTTTCATATTAGGCTACAATTATAACTTAGAAAGCATATCGAAATATATAATATCAAAATATATAATCTATAAATTATAATTTAGAAAGTATATTAAAAAATCTGTGCTCTTCTAGCCTGCTGTTGATTTCCTCATTTCCACTGGGTGCTTCATTCACCCGACATCAGCTTTCTCACTAACTCAGTTTAGTAGCTCAGAGTAACCAAAATTCCTAGCTTGCAGATCTAGCCAACCAGCTTTGTTCTGCAGATGGCATCCTGGAGAGAGAGTAATGCTGCAGTAGTGCAAGTGGCTGAGGTGTGTCTTTGCTCCTTTCCTTGCAGAAGCATGTCTTGGCCCTGAGCCCATCCTGCTGTAGCTGCCTGCTACCGTGGCTGCTGACAAAGGAGATGCCTTGCATCGAGAGCAGGTACGATCTGTACGGTCTGGAGCTGCAGGTGGACAAGTGGCTTTTGTGAATTTTCATCTGGAGGGCTTTAGACTGGCTCATGCCCATGGACTGTGCAGTGCATGCAGAGCAGTTTGGCATGTCTGAGGCCCTTCTGTGGAGGGAGCAGCATGGGTGCAGGTGGCTCACGTGCTGTGGCTGGGTGGGATTTAGGGCATTTAGCAGTCCTGGGGATGCCTGGTAGGTGGATAAGGGATAGTGGGTGTGTGGTAGGAAGGCAAAGGGAACGGGGCAGAACATTGCAACACAGTATGTAGCATATATAACCCCCTCGTCTGCCCCAGGCATGGCACTTCTCTAAGGAAGTCATGAACATTGCTGTCAGCAGCCATGGGACTGGATGTGTTTTGGATTCCATGTTTGCCTTGGAGGTTTTTTGCCATGCTTTTACATTGCTCAGATTGCAATGTAAAAGTGGTGATCTCTTTGTGCAAAGAGATGGTTTCAATGGAGTTGCTGCCTAAAAAAAAGTTTTCAGATGTCTTTGGGGAAGGTTGTTGATAGAGTTGATTGCATGATACAGTGTTTTCAACTCTGTTTTGAAGTTCATTGAAGTACATCTTTCCCCTTCCTTGCTTTCCATCCCTTTCTGGTAGGCAAGCACTTGTATGAGATGGTTATGGCTGCAGGTGCAAAGAATACCTTGAGCAGTCCAAGAGAGCTGTGAAGGATCAGAAGGAGCTTGAAAATGTCAGATTTTGATGTAAATGAGAGTGAGGGGATTCCTTTGACATTATGATAAACAAACATAGTGTATTGCTAGCTAAACTGTCAATATCTGGACAGTACAGCTTCATGAAAGGTGACACTCTTGTCATTACCTTATATAAATTCAGAGCTGTGTTCTGTAACTTTGCCAGTTCTGGGTGTGGACAGCTTTGGAGAGGTTTGTTGCTTTTTGTGGAGTATACATATATTTGAATGTAATAATGTATAATGAATTTGACTTCATCCCAATTTTCTTCAATGATTTTTCTTTGGGGGAGGAAGTAAAGACAGATTTACTTGACAAAAAGCAATTCCATTTTCTGATAAAGTAAATGCATAATATAGGAGTTCTGTATTCAGTATTTAACACAAATTTAAGTTAAGACTAGCTAATGAAAACTGTTCTTAAGAAAAACACCTGTAAAGAGCCCTCATAGGAGTTTAGAGGAATGTACAGCTACATTTTTGACTCTTGAGAGACAGAGATTTGAAGTATAAATAAAATCTATCTGCATTTAGGCAGTCAATATAAGTAAAAATCTGAAAAATCATAAAATTGTAATGAGCCATATCAATGGTGTCCCTTATTAACTGTCATGGCAGCCTATCTGTAATTACTTTGGCATTTCTTAGTAAAAAATGTAATGACATTTCTTAGTAGAAGTGTTGTTATGGAATATAAAAATATCTCTGGGGAATAAAAGTAAGATTTCAGTGCTGGCCTCTAGAAAAACAACCTGAGATATAGACTTTTGTCAGTGATATCTGGCAAAAACTGCCAGTGTCTCAGACTGAGTAAAGCGTGGAATAAATGCATAGTGGAAAGGTTTTTTTTTTTTTCTATAATAAAGGAGAGCTATGCCCCAAAGGGCTGGGGAAGAAGTGAAGGTAAATAAAATGTGACATATTTCAAATTAAAGGTTAGTTCAGAAAGAATGACGTAATAGAGAGCTGTTTCTATTGTGAATGGAGAATTACTGTTTTTAAGGGAATTGACCATTTTAAAGTGTGTAAAACTGACATCTAGTGGTAGCAATAGCACTTTGTGCAAAGTGGCTTTACAGTGAGACCAGTTTGCCGAGCAGATTAACAGATTGTAACTATATTACATACTAAAATTGCAGTTCTCTGTACTTTAGCTGGGTGTTACAGAGCATTCGAACTAAATCTTGCTTCTTCTAGTAATATCTCACTTATATAATGCCAGGTTGTGGGTTATCTTTCTGTATGCATGGCCTCATGCTAGAGAACTGATGAACAGTTTCATTAGAGGAGAAAGGGTGAAAGGGGCAGGAGGGTTAAAAAAAAGGCGAGGGTAAGAGTTACAGAACTTCAGGGTCAACTGGGAAACTGTTTGGAGATACTAATCTAAGACCTCCAGTGAATGAATGGGAGAAGTCTGGCCTCCTGTGATGTACTTCTCTGGTGTGGCATTACTCACAAGTCCCTGCCTCTTTTGGGAGAGGAAGCAGGACTTTATGGCAAAAACTGAGATCTCACCTGAATTCAGGCAAGGTATGTGGGCTCTGAATCAATAAAGCATATAGGCATGTGCCTAAATAATTCCCATCTTCACTTGCTGAATCATGGTTAATATATTCATTTCTAATTCACATTTTTGTTCAAAGGGCATTTAAAAAATATTTTGCTTTTCTCTTTTGCCTAGCTGATGTTTTTAGTGTCTTTGAAGGAAAAATCCCTTGCTAAAACTCTGCATGCCTGCCCCACTGAGACTTTAATTTATCTTTGCCTCCAGTGCCATTATATACATAATGTATAAATTACTAATAACAAGCAAAGATATGCAAAAATGAAGTATCAATTATTTTAGAAATTATTTTTTAAAAGATGGCTTATGGACACCATTCCTACAGTCAAATGGTGCAATTTGAAATGAACATGGAAAAATATAAAAGCATAATTCAAAGCTATCTTCCAGATTATAAAATGAAAGAGATCAGCATTAGAAGACTGGGTGAAGACAAAGGCAAATCTGAAGGAAGAAGCCAAGGAAGTGTGCTTCAGTGAAAGTGTAATTAGAAGTGGGAGGAAAAGTTAGCGGTTTGTGGCAAGAATTGTCAAACTCTGTTGATCTATTTCTGGTTTTAAGTGTTTATTTTACACTTTTCTCATTTCATAATAACTGTTGCAAATATTCCAGAGATAAAAAATGTCAGTAGCATAATTCTCATTCAGTGTGTGTTTGTGCAGTTGTGCAGTTTCAAGGCTGGGGTGAATCATATGCTGCCTCTACATTCCATTTCTGTTACTTTCAAAACATGGTGAATCATATTTGTTGAACACAAATGTTGACATTCTGCAGTGAGACTTGAGTCACAGTTATAGAAGTGGTATAAGAAACAGCAGCTGTCATTTCAGATAGGCGAGCCTGCTGCTTTAGTGGGAAAGCGGAGCTGAGCAGCAATCCTGTTTGCTGCAGAGCTCCTCTCTAAGGATGAGATTGGTTGTTAACACTTGTGCCAGCCAGAGCTGGGAGATGCAATCTTGTCTGTCCTGAACCTGTAATCCACTGCAGGTGCTTAAGAGCTCTAATAAGCTTTTGACCTTTTGGGTCTGAGTGGGAGCTGTTGCAATGACATGAGGCCGATTGCGATGTGCAAAGTCACTCTGACTTTGTCTGCACTTCCTGGGCTCCCTGTCCCTCTTGGACACTGATGCCTTTCCAAAGTTGTGGAAGCATGCTAGTAGCACCAGAATTGTTAATATACATGAGATCTCTAAGATTTCAGAGCAGCTGCCTCTGTGTTTGGTTTATATAAAACCTTGCATAGTACGAATGGAGTTGTGTTGCTGGCAGTGGTGGTAGCAAGGGAATATATTCAGGATGTGCTTGTTGTAAATAGGACTGCTGAGCTTGGGTTTCTTGGTCTGCTGTGGATTTGTCATCCCTCATGGAATGCTGCTGTTATTTTGTCCTCAGGCATGCTTTTAGTTAAAAAACTGCCAATCTAATATTGTGTTACTAAGATCTGTGTTCAACATGTAATGGGAGTTTGAGAGCTAGATATTTCCCTTACTGGAAGGAACAGTAGAGTACTCTACATTCTTTAGGGCAGATGGAATTACTTTATTACATTGATGGAGAACTGTCTGAAGTATTGCTGCTCTAACACTTCAAATTAAAACCAAGGGGGTTTTGGAATTACTTGGTGAAGCGTAATATGCATTGAGCCGTATGGCTCTGAGGATTCTGTACTGCCTCACCTACCACATTTTTTTAGCTGTTGAGATTGTAGAAACCTGTTTTTTTCTCAACTGAAAAATGCTTTCTTTCAATAGTAGCTCAGTGAACCCCTGTGGTCTGCATTGTTCTGATACTATTGTTCTGGTACTATTGCAATAGTACCATCTTGCATTACGAGTTCAGTGAAACCTCAAACTAGTTGACCCTTTGTTCTTATATGTGCCATGAGTGGGTTCACCTATGATTTATTTGTTTATGACCTAGTGTTTCTAACCTATTGTATACCCCAGGAGCTGTTTGCTCAGACTTGACTATCCAAGACTTTTTGAATCTGTTTTAGTCAATCTCATGTGTGGAATGAAGGGTCTTCTTGAAAGCTGGCTGCAGAAACAGCCTTGTTCTAAGACAGACAGTAAGGTTTGATTTGCAATATAGATCTGTTTATATAGTGCATACAATGGGAAAGGTCACATTATCTTTCCTAGAACTTGATGTCCCCATTAGTCTTAGGCTGACCTGATGGACAGATGAGAGGTTTCCAAGGTTCTTTCAAAAATTACACTGTCTTCCTCGCTGACAGTGTAATGTTCTGTGGGCCGAGCTCTGTCTGTATTTGCATGTCCTTGTTGAAAGGACATTTACTGGAACACAAAATAAAACCACTTCCCAAATCTTTGCAGTAATGTACCAATATATGCTTAAGCAAATTGAGTTTTAGTGTTTGAAAGAGGAAGGAAGTTACCACATATAGAAATAACTGTGTCCACCAAATATTTAGCCTCAGCAAAAAAGCAGCAGAGCCTCTGCTGATGTAGGCTGCAAGATTAGGAAGTCTGATTTCTTTTTGTGAGAAGAGAGAATTCAAAAGGGCCAGCTGAAGTTCTTCTAGTAGAACCATTTATCTCTAAAAATGCTTCATCAATTAAAACAAGATGTTTTTCAGGGTTTCTTTTACTTTATTGATGATTAAGACTCTATTAATAAATTGATAAAGTTGAAGAAATTTATTTTCATGTTTTTTAAATATAAAGTAAAAGACCCAAATGAGACATGTAAGCATTACTGCCTTAGTGGTTCCAAAGCACTTTATTTTTACTTTTATGGGAAATTTGCAACTATTCCTTCTGAATCAGAGCAAAGGGAAATACTGAAGTGTCAAAAGTTCAATTTTTGTCCACATCTAAGAATTAAGGCCTGGAAAATATTTCCAGTCTGTAGTCAAAATGCCAGTCACCTGAGAACAGGACATGCTGCAGGAATGTCCTCAGTACAGGGAGTCCTGCTAGAAGCAGACCTGGTGCTTTAAGAACTGACTTTTCCTCAGGACTCAGCCCAAGGTGAGTGCAGTAAGCTGTTGACCCAGTTTAATGGTGACATACAGCAGAATTGACACTGTCAGCTTTTGTTAATAACCTTGCCTTTGTCAGGACTGAACTAGGTCCGAGGCCAGCTGCTGCTTCCATCTACCTGAGTGCTGTTCCAGTAACTAACTGCATGCAGGTGATTTTGATCAAGTGGTGCCCTTCTGTCTCTGGCTTATGCTGTGAAAACAAAGACTGTCCCTTTGCTGGGTGATTATGCACAGTTTCTTTCTAGTTCATCTTTCCTATTGAAACGATCTGGTTTTGCTATTTGGTATTCCCTTAAGTGAGCGGACATCTCTGCAGGTATGAAGAAGTCCCTTCAGTTCATCTAACTTGCTTGCTAAGGGAATGGAAGGAGGCAAGAGCTAAAATGGTTGTGGGGGTGGCATTTTCAGTATTTGACTATTGAGTTAGTAGGAAGAGTAATGTCAGTAAACAAAGGCTGAGACTGTGTCGGAGCAAGATGCTGTGTGCACTGCACTGAAATACAAAACTCAGTTTTCTGAGTACTGAATTTCCATCCTGCTCTCATGAAGGACACAGAAAAGGACTACAGGAAATAGCCTATCAGGAATCAATTCTCAGGTCACTGCTAGCTGAGACTGGCAAGGACTCTACTTTCTTAGGGAAAGTTAAGTCATAATCTTAGGTAACTGCTGTACAATCCAAGTAACTAAATATAGGTGCTCCCCAGGTGTGTCAGGCTGTGGGAGCAATGGGATCAGTCTTGGAGAATCCCCGGAAGTGGGTGACATTGGACCTTCAGCTCTCCCCTGCTGGCCAGGGGCCTGGGAACTGTGCAGATGTGCTCCCTGCTGACACTGCCTGCAGAATCTGCTGCCTTCTGCTTTCCTGCATCTAGACAAAAACAATTACAACAAGAAGTACTGGGAGACAGCTGAGACCGAAAAAGCTGTAGAGAAGGGGTATGATAATCATCTTACCTCTCAGAGCAAATACTATGGCAGAAGCTGTCAGCAACAGTTAAGCTGTAACAGCAGTCTTAAAAGCAAAACCTATATATTCTTGGAAGATTAAGAAAGAACATCTGCATGATTATAAGCACATTACATTTCATCAAGGGAACTAGATGTAGCAAATCTTAATTATAAGAATAAATACTCTTACTGAATCAGGAAACCAAATGTGGCTTAGTACATGCCTGTCTACCCTAAACACACTGATGGCTGGCTGCCTTCTCTGTGCAAATAAACCACCTCATAAGCTCCTTGAGCATCTACATTGGAGAAACAATTTCAATTGCCCACACAGGAATGTGCTGAGCTATTTGACTTGGAAAGTGTTCCCTGGAATGTGGAATAGATTTGCTGTACCTCCTTTGATACTGGTTTAGGTTTTTGAGGTAGTGCTTGAATTCCACTGTTTAGATTTTAATAATTGCAGTGGTTATAGCTGTCCTGTATTCTTTAATTCACATAGTCACGAGTATGCCATGTATCTATATCTGCAGGCAGCTTGAAAATGAGAACCTGATTTGCTTGATTCACATTACCTCAGCCACAGCAAGCAACATTATTAATAGCGAGCAATCACTGACACTACAGCTGCTGCATTTCAATGGCTGAAATAACTTTGTGAAAAGGTAGACCTTAAGGTGCTGGCTGGCAGTCATTGCAAGTAGGACAAAACACCAATAGTGATAATACAAGTAAGCAGCAGAGGTATCAAGATTGAGCACAATTAAGACCTGTGACTGTGAAGCACTCATGCCAGGCCTGAGTTGCTGCATGAACTCAGCTGTTACGTGTTGAAAAGACTGTCTGCCAACAGTGCATGCAATGTGTGGCCCTGGCTCAAACAGGAGAAACTATTTCTGCTGCTGGAGAAAAACAACTACACGTGCTTGTGTCTGTAAATATCTTCATTCAAAGTATGAACAAAACCTGTGTTGGGTCACAGCAGTGAGTCTGGATAAGAGCTTCCGAGGTGGGGAGAAGGACAGCTGTAGCACAGAGTAGTCACCTTTCTCCTGGTCTGTGATAGAGAACAGGCTGCTGCTTAGTGGTTTATGGCCAGGACAGCTGCAGATTTTGAGATCCACATCTTGAAGAGGCAAAGCCGAAGGCTAGTACAGTATTACTCAATGTGTACCAGTGACACAAAGAGCTTTGCAAGCTTTCTCCATAAGTACTCGACTACAAAGTGTTAAAGGATATTTGATTTAAACACCTGCTTTATTTTCCTCACTTTGGAAATTTGAAGACAGCCTTTAGATAGAGCATTCCCTCCCCCAGACCCCAATATCCCATCTTTTTGGGATGCCAATAAATTTGTTAGTGTGTTTAAGTAGTTTAATTAAAGCATTTTCTGGTTTAATGCAACAATGTCTTTTGTCAGTGCAACATGTCTGGCGCTAATGATGCTTCTGGATAATAGATGTTGTGGGATAGCTATCAAGGTAGAGAGTAACTTAATTTGAGAGGTTTAATTTCCTTTCACTTTAGCTGTCAAGACCTGAACAGTTAGTGTCATTTAGAAAGAAACAAAGGAAAAGGTGCTTTGAAAGTTTTTCACCTCCTTTGTTTTTGCATGGAAATTTAACAGTACAATGACCTGTTTGTCAAGTGACTTATGTTTATCTAATAGATGTTAGACTGTTAGATGATTTCAATAGGAAAAAGAAGATCTAGTTTTGAATACAGGACTCAACATATGAGGTGAATGTTTTGGTGTTCCTGTACATATTTATATTGCTCTACAGACTGTGAAGCACACGTGCCAGGTATGTAAGTGATTTATGTTTTTTTATACTTCTGTATTGCTGCTTGGTCTTTATACAGAAATATTTATTTATTTGGATTTCATGCTGGATCTGCATATTTAATCAGGTCCTGGGGTACCCAGCAGGTGAATCTTTCCCTTCCCTTTCAGCATGATGAATCTTCATAAATGGAAATATCAATCTTTTTCTCTTGGACACTTCACAGTACCCAGTGAAGTCTGTCTACATCTAAAGTTCTCAAACCTTCAAAGTATTCAGATTTTATAATCTTGCTCCTAGTACATTCAGCATTGATTTTATAGCATTGGATACTGTTCAGGAATGCATGTGGAACAGATTTCCTTTTGGCCTATTCTTGAAGTGACGCAAGTTAATTGAGAGCAAGGCGATTAGTGTGGGTTATAAAAATGATGCCAAATGTCACTGAAATTACTCTTCCATTATATATAAATATGCATGAATCTCCTTTAGAAAAAACTTTTCTACCAATTTTTGTAATTTAAATTACAGTAGTTAACAAGCATGGCTATTGAAGTGAAATAAATAATATAAATTTAAAGTGTCTAAAAATAAGTATTTTTGCTTCAAAGCTTTACAAGTCAATGACCCAACATGTTTTTGACAGCCAAGATTAAATGCTTACAAGAAATTCCAAATATCTACTGTTATACAGACACTCTTTCCTTTCCTGGCAGTTCATAAAACAACACTTGATTTGCAGGATGCTGCCATTGCACCACTTTGGAGCAGTATGTCTTTAAATCTATTACCAAGTTTGTGCAGAGTTCAGAGTGTGGGGAGAAAGGAAAAGCAGCATGTTTTCTTTGAGAAAGGCTGCACTTTAAAAGCTACTGGAAGTTTTGGAATGTTAAAAGACAAACCAGCTGAGATACAGTAACAGGCAAAGAGCGAGAGAAGAGGTCAAAACTGTGCATGCAAATGTCCTTTCACATCCTAGTAATTTCTGAAGATTCACATGGCTTCCAAAATAAGCTCATTCCAGGAAAACAATACACATATTTTTGAACAGTTCTAATATTAGCCTGTCCTTATAATGGTATCTGGAAGCCAGTGACATTTATGCTGGGATGAGTGTGACCAACATGTTAACTTCAAATAACTCTCCTAACCCCAGTTTCCTTGTGTGTGGGAGTAATTTCTTTTTAGGAAAAAGTCACTGTTGGGTACTTTTTTCTCTCCCTTTCTCACTCTCAAACCATTGACTAATATTGAAATTTAGCTTAAAGTGACTATTTCCATTTTTTACATTTAAATGCTTTAATCAAAGTTTGAAAGAATTTTATTGTGCAGGGTGACTATCATGTAGTGTTTCCATGCAGAAGCAAATTAGGAATTGTATGAACACTGAACATATATAAAAAACATATGCTGCTCTCTAAGTGATTTGATGATTTGTGAAAGTCAAGAGGCAATAATGGATGATCATATTACATAACAGCCATCCTTACAACTGAGCATATACACTTGTAAAACAGGAAAAGAACAAAAAGAGAGAACATTTGAATTTTGATATATCAATTATTAATTGCTGGCAAATCGTTTCTTTATTAGAAGTTAATCCCCCACTGTGTTCAAAGGTTTGTAGTGAGTTCAATAGCAATGTGAATCCAGTTCTTTTTTAATTGATCACAAGCAAAAGAAAAACTTTTTTGGATAAAACTGGGCAATTTTGATTACTTAAGTTTCTTCGTAGTTCAAGAAATACTCTGAGTACTGTTTTTTAGCATGGCTTTCCACATTCATTCTAGTGACTAAAGCTGCTAGCCATGACCATATTACTTCAATTATAGGTTCCAACTACTTATAGCCATTTCTGGTGCAATAAAAGAAAAAAATGGAAAAATGAAACTCCCTTATAATGTAAGATGGTGATGAAATGAATGGGTGCTGATGCTAAATCTGTATTTTACATTCACTTATTTTTCTTGGAGGGGAGGGAAGCACAGATTTTAAACTTCAGACATGCAGACTTGGAGAACAAAATAAATTAAGAAACTTGTCCACATAAATTAAAGAAATAACCCATAGTGCTGTGTACCTCCTACAAAAAACTAAACAGAAGTGTTGTATTTTTAGTTCAGAAAAATAAAACATTGAGTAATAAAAGTAAAATTTTATTTACTTAGTACTTTCTCCTACTTTTTACATATGACTGTAATTACCCAGCCAAATAATATACTTGCATAGTATGACCAGATGTCTTCAAGAACACTTAAATAAGTAAAAACAAAAAATATTTTTCCTTCTTTTGCATTATCTGCCAAGTAAGTGACGCTGGCATTTCCCACTGTAATATGTTTGTAAAATGACTGTGGCTTCCCACTATTATCCATGTGTGAGAGAGGGAACCTGCAGCTCGTTCAGATGTGTGTGAGGTGCACAGCATCGGGAGCTGAATGTTGGAAGAGTTGTTGACCTGACTGATGGCCAGGCTTTTGCAGAGTGTCAGTGAATCTGGGTACTGTTTAACATGACAAAAGTGGCTCTACTTGGCTGTAGCTGATTGAAAATTCACAAATTGAGGTTACTTCAAGCTGAAGCTCAACAAAGGCAAAATCATATCCAAGAAACTCTTGATGTTGCAACCATACTTCATGTTATGTAGTGGAAATTCAGCTATTGTCTGCCAATATGAAATGATACCAGTTTTATCTGTGCTGACCAAATGGATATTTATCACATTTGGAACTAATGTGGTGGTTTGTATTGTGATGAAAAACATAGGACAACATAAAAAACCTCCTGTGATCTAATGGTTGAGTTCCTCAGTTTTATATATTTCTGAATTTATTTGTGAGCACAGTCACAAAAGTCCTTCAAGACCCAACAGAAAATGTAGCTCTACACTGTAAAATTCAAGAATACTTAATTGGACAGGGAAAAGGAAGAAAGGATAACATCATAAATAATGCATGGTACAGATCTAAAAAACACTGAAATTTTGTCAGTAGAGGACTTTCTGTTTGGAAAGTGTATATATGACCAAATAAACCCCAGGCTTTGGGGATGATACTATTACAGAATTTATTTGCCCTTTTTTCCTGCTGCCTCTTCAAACTTCGGTGCTGTGTCTGTACAGATGCATTTCAGAGACTCTGATATAACCTGAATCAAAAACTTTCAGGTAAAAGAGTGAGGTTGTAAGGTTGTTTTCTTTGTTTGTTCCAGTGGAGAAGCTCTTTCACTTATAGTGTAATGCTGGTGCATACAGACATTTCTCTAATCTGCTTTTTATATACTGTGGGACCCAGACAATCTAAAACACAAATGAAGTGTTGCATTTTCCCCTTCACAGGAAACTAGAGGTTAAGGGCGAATGTCAGCATTTGCCTTGAGTAATTCTGAGTGAGTAAAATAGGTCATCAGCTGTAAATAGATAACATATGTTTGTAGTCTTAATGCCTGTATTTTTTTAACCAAAAAATTGTATGACTTGTTCAATTCGTTTGTATCTCATCCCACATTCAGATGGTTAAGCACCCTGCCTACTCATATTATGCTGATTAGATGTTCTAGATGTCTAATGGGACATTTAAGTAAGTTTGATAGAAAATCAAGTTTTACTCTATCAGGGTCATACTATAAAAAATGAACCCCATGGCATTTGTAAGGTTTTAATAATTCTCTGTCTTATCAAGGACTCTGTTGCAGTGGATGCAGATAATAACACCTTTTAAAAGTGTAAATTGCATTCAAGTAGCAGGGGACAAAATAGTTTAACTGTTAAGGGAAAAAGCCCAGCTACACAGGAACATTGGAAGAAATAAATAGAAAAGCAAAGAAACAAAATAAAAATCTTCTATAGCGTGTTGAAAGAATATTAATAAACAATTTAAAATATATTTTGTAGGAATTTTGTGCCTATCTGCTTATTTATGTGAAACGCTGCAGGTAAGAGTGCCTAGAAAAAGTCAAATACCCTACAAGTAGAATCTGTGTTTGTGCATTTGACACACTAATGTGAATTTTGGATAGAATTTACTCTTCAGTATTCCAGGGGCCTAAAATACATGAAATGATTGAAATTCTTATTCTTCTAAGCACTGGTTTTGTAGGACCTCTGGGAATTCTAAATTCTTTCCAACATGCCTCTTCCTGAGCGCCAGTGTGTGATGTGGTTTCCCAGCAGTCCAACCCAAACTCCAGGCCAGATTCCCTAATGGTAAGGTCTGTGCTTATGCATGAAATTGGCACTGGGAAAAATCATGGAAGGTCTCTGCAATTGCATTTATGTGTTCTGGTTTTATTTATTTAATATGGGCAAATTCCATGAGTTTTTAGATATGGAAAGATTGATAAATATTTAATAGTGTCTTTTGAGCCATTCTAAGAATGGCTGGAAGCTTTTGCTCTTAGCAGTATGCTGAAAACTGACATGTTGTGCAAGACATCTGCTGATCATTTTAAAGACAATATTACATTGAAATTCAGAAATTCAGAAGTCACTACATTAGTAGCAGTCTATAGGCTTGGTGTTCCTGTTGTGTTTGCTTTTCCTCCCCCCCCCCTTCCCCTTATCATGCTTATTCAGAGGAGATGTCATCCTGCAAAAAAACCCAGGATGGCTTCATTTCACTAAGGGAAACTCCCTGGCTCTTGGTGACTTCCTCAATGCTTCTAGTTTCTATAACTTTGCACTGCAAACTTAGTGTACTTTCATTTTAGGTGCCTTAAGCTTTTTAATACAGCCATAATAGCTCAGTCAGCATTAGCAAAAAGTGCTCAGGTTATTGTGGGTTATAGCTAAATCTTAGGCTGTCTAAATCTTAGAGCGTCTAAGTGAAAATCTACCAGCAGAACTGTCCTGGCATAATCATCCTCACATAATACCCCTGTGGATGTCCTGTGGGGGTAACACAGTGTACTTGTTTTGCTTTTATTCATGTCACTTTACAATTAGTAGCTTTGTAGTTGCAGTATCCAGACAGGTTTCAACCAAAGGGTATTCCTTTCTCTGCCTTTTATTTTTTTATTTTAAATGGAAGTTCCTTTAATTTTTTTTTCAATAATTTCTAGACATCTTTCATTTCTGCACTTAGGACTCCAGTTAGTTATTGATTAAGAATGGCAGATTGTATCTCCTTGGAAATTTATCTCATCTTGGCACTAACATCACCCACTGCCTCAAATAAAATTTTAATATTCGAGGCCTTTCCAGGTTCCCTTTGTTTGCAATAGAAACTTAGACTAAAGTCAGCTGTGCATAATGCAATCCTGTTTTTACATAGAAGGCTGATGAACTTCTCCCTTTCTGAACTTGGTAGAAACAGACAACTTAAAACTTCAGACTCTCTTCAGCTTATTCCCAAGGAGTCCCTTCTCTCTGCTATACTGCCTGGTTCTCACAGGGTTTTCTTGTTTTCCATGGAATTGTGCATGTGTTCATCTTTTCAAACCAACAGAGCCCTAAGAGTCGCCCCTTTCTTGGAAAAACTCTACAACATCAATTTTTAACTTTGCTCACGCTCTCTCATGAGAATTGCTAATATTCAGCTGACTTTAGTCTTCGCTGCAGAGAAGTGTGTTTTGCCAGAAGCCTTTGGAAATAGCTCTCAGGTTAAGAGCACTATGGTGCCCCTCTTCAGCCACCCCTTTAAGGATGAAGTAAAGAATGAAGAATGAGGATTTTTTTTTGCTTTGTATTGGAAACAGATAATGTGAAAGCAGAAGGACTCTAGTTATTGTCTTACTGCATATAATGCCCAATTCTGATTAGGCATGCTAGAAGATTTCTGAAACGGTTAGCAGCTGGTATTTAACAATGCGGGAGTGATTATAGTTTCTGGCTCGATTTTTAAAAGTTACTAATGATTTTGGACATTGGTATTGTGAAGCAACTTCCATGCATTGTCAAATCTCCTGATCTTTCATGAAGGAGCAAGCATGAAAGCAACCAAAATGAAGATTCTTCTAATCACAAATTCTCAAAAGAAGGAGTGCACTTTTATAACTAAGATACTTGAATAAAACAGAAACAGGAGGAAATTAAAAATTACAAAGCCCAAGGCTCTGTGGAGTTTTCCTGTTTTTCAGTGAAGGGTTTACAAAGTCCACATTAGAAACTATGACACAGTGGCTTAATTTCCACAACTTCTCACATTCTTTTTCATGTTCCCTGAACTTGAAAGGTACACAAAACTTAACATTTAAAATTATCAGCAAACTTTAAGAACAAAGAATTCTGTGTCAAAAGATATTCCTTTGATCCATATTTAATGTAATTATGACTATCATGACATTTAGAATTCAATTGAATTGTTGTGTGCTGGAGCTTAAAGGCTGGAAAGTAGACAAGTACTTTGCATCCTTTGCAACTACTGCATAAAACAAACAAAAAAAAAAGTTCAAATAATTTCTGGCAGCAGCATTTGGAATATGAATAGAAATACTCTTCTGTCACAGAAAAAAAAAATAAGGGGCCACTCCTGCAATAAGTACTTTTGCATGGGCTCAGGATTTTTTACTGCAGGATTCCATTGCTGGGTTATGACATTAGACAGTTTTATTAAGTTGCTTTTGAGATATTTGAAAATACTTGGCAGAAAAAGAATTCAAAACGACTGGATAAAATTCAGTTTCTAAGCTATCATGGGAATCCAGTGATAATGATGTTTGACTTTGTATCTCAGTCTCATTTCTTTTGAATGTTTCATTTGCTAATATTCATATATGTTTAACTAATAACTGGATTGCTAAAATGACATGTGTTCTTGCGTGCCCAGAATTGTGTGCCAACAGTACCCTAGATTTCAGAAATTATTTCTATGTTCAGTAATCCAGCTTCATATTTCTTTTGCCCTTTTTTTTTGAGATTAAGGATAAATATGCAAATTTTGCTTTTGCTTTACAATTGTGTTATGCTTTGATGATGCATGAATGTGTAGTACCCTTGTACCTTATGACCTGGTTGAAGATGATTGATAAGCAGCAGAGGTGCTTAGCTGTAAAATATCTTTCTTTTAGCCCATGTCTCTCTAAGGTGACTCTTCACTTCTAGTTATGGGGTAAGTTAAACAACATTTGTCTTCTTTCTAAGACATGTTCTTACCATTTTCTTCTTCTTGAAATGACTCTGAGTAACTGATTCTGCTTTCAGAAACAGTTTCCTATTTGGTTAGAAACAGTAAGAAACAGAACCAAAACCCCCTGGACTTGGCAGCTGCAGATGTTCAGGGGACCCAGGGAGCTGTTCTTACCTGGCCCTTTGCTCTGCCCCCAACTGCATCCCTGCAAGAACTGCTCGGGGGCAAAGCTTGCACTGCTCTACTCTTTGTTATGTTTTCTGCTTTCTCTTTTAAAGCTTTGCATGTGTCTCCCTGGAGAAGGAACTATTTTCAGTTTCTTCCTGCCCTGAAAACTTTCATTTATTTTATACAGCTTTATTTTAACTGTGTTTTCAAAGTCTGTGAAGTACTTGCTAAAGGGATAGGTGCTAAGATCTCTTGTCTTTGCACAAAAGAGACCCAGCTCCTAAGGTGCTCAGCTCCTACTACTATCCACTCTTCATTGAGAAAGTGAGCACAGCCTGTAGAAATACCTGGAATATAAGGTGTTTCTGAAAAATACTTCTGATGTCTAAGCCACTTCTGCTGCCTCTGACAGGAAACCTTTACATCTGTGAAGAATGGAAATGAGGCAAGCCTGAAGGAGTGCAAATCCATGAGGAATGTCAGTAGGAGAAATTTCAATCCATGACCTATAGAACCTAATTAGGGAGCAAAAGGAAGGAGGGCCTGGCTAAAAGAGGAGCAGAAACAAAGCACTACGTGTTGGAAGGCGCTGAAGGCAAGGAGCTTTAAAGGGGAGTGGGTGAAGAGGGGCTCAGTCACAGTGAAGTGCAAAGGGGAAAGGTGGCGGATGGTAGATTAATAGGAGAAAGCAGTGTCAGATGAATAAAAATTGTGTAAAAATGCAACCAAATTAATGTAGTTATGTGGCCTAATTTAGTTTTGTAGCTGAAGATGTGTATTTTTGTAACATCAGCTTTCTGTGGTGAGCAATCCCTTTTTTGCCATGGTAACCTTGTGTGCTTGCCAAAGGCAGGACAAACAATGCCTACATCACTTCTACTTCCAAAACAATTGAGTATGCCAAAACTTTTAATATTAAAAGTTTTGTGTCATTGCAAAAAACTTATTTTATGGCTTTCTGAGATATGCAGTATATTATTAAACCTTGGATATGCACCTGGGGCATTAAGGTGCCAACAGCCAGCCCATGGGTGAGACTCAACAGTACCTGCACCTGGGACCATGCTTCTCTGACCTTACCTAAGCTTGCTGTGCTTGCTTCACACCCAGGGAAAACACTGCAAGTCTCTTTTGGCTCTTTCCCAGAAGAATTAGCTTATAAGAATGTACTTAGTAAGTCTTCAATTTCTTTTGTTTATATAGGACCTAGAAAATAATTTTCCCCCCTCTCTGGAAACTCAAGGCATTCATGGTCTGAATTTTATTTGTAAAACTAAATATACAGGGGTGGGTGTCAGATCAATCAGAACCTGATGCTGGTTATCTTTTTTCCAAGCAGATATCCAAGCCACCTAAACCAATTTTAATGTCTTTCCATCTATTCCCATATCCCATGCTGTCAAAATATCACTCCCATCATGGGGAAGTACTCTTTTGGCTGAAACTGGGGAAGGTGGGAGATTTCAAATAGCAGCACAGGAGCTCTAGGTGTGGTGTGTTTGGTTGCTGTGGTCACTATTGAAAGCAGATGTGGTTCCTGTGCTTTCCTGTCTGCTGCTTCTGCATTGCAGGGATGGGAGGGAGCACCCAAGTGAGACCAGGGCTGCTTTTTCTGGACAAGAGCTGCTTTTTCTCAGTAGCAATGCTGACAGAAATGGATGTCAAAGGACAGGCGCGGTGAGTTGAACCTGACAAGCTCTGGCAGTGTTTTGCACTGGCAGGGAGTCAGGAATCTCCCACAAGAAGACACCAGTTCAATTTTAAAAGTATTATTCAAAAATCCCCAGTGGAGTATTTGTGAATAACATGGCTCTGGTTTTCTCCAGGGCATTCCTATTCCAGCCATGCAATTCAAAGCACATTTTGAAAGAGCAAGAAAGAGGAGAAATACATGAAAGTGGTTTAGAATCAATGCCTGACCATTTTTGCTGCATTTAGATTTCTTTTAGTAAATTTGTATATACAAATCTAATTAGAAAGTCTCCTGTTTTCAGTTCTGAAGTTCACGTAAAATTTCCCTGTTTTTATATATTTTTCAATCTGTCACTGGGAATTCAAAATGGAATTAAAAAAAAAAAAAACAACCATCAAATAAGCAACCTACACTTAGAGGGACCTGAGAAGCCAGGAGCACAGTGTAGCAAGTTCAGACATGAAAAATCAAGAGACAATATAATATGCTCTGTGCAATGCAGCTGTAGCTTAATGCTGATTTGCACATTAGGACTAGATTAGCATCACTCAGATGTGACCTGCATATTGAGTAACTATCACAAGTATGGTACTATTGATGAAAAATGAAACTGCATGGTACACTTCACAGCCAATATACCAACCTTTCGTGTTTTTAGATTCTACAGAAGTGTAAAAGAAGACCTATTACTTCTAAATTTTTATGAAATGCATGTAATTTATTTTCCTATAAAAGTTCAGTTGGATGCTCAGTATGTTTATAAAATAGAATATGATATTACCATAAAAATGATTGTTTTTTAGCCACTCAAAGGGAAGAAATATTCAAAGAAATGACCATATAAATGTTGATTATTTTTATTCTGAAGGCAGTCAAATTGATTTAAGGTGTTGTGGTCAACTTATCACAGATTTTGGGGCTATAATGCCTGCATGACTCTGAACACTTTAAAGTTCAAAAAGACCTTACTGTTGATAAATGTTTGATTCACTTTCAAATAAAATGCAGTTTGCATTTGACATGAAGGATTTTGTGCATGATGGCTCCCTAAGTTGTTTCGTGTTAGTTCAGTGGCAGGCTTTAGGATAATTACCTTCTGCAGCATTTTCCCAACATTTGACAACATTCCTCTCTGGAAAAATTGAGAAGATGAGTGTCCTCACTGGAAAACCAGGAAATAAAGGCACATCTGTTGGGTTGGTGTTTATGTCTTTTAAGTACAGTGTGCTGGCTGCAGATCTTTCTTTCCAGGAAATCTTCCCTCCAGCGCTGCCCAGAAGTGAGCTGGCACTACCTCTGGATTTTGGCATCTCTCACTGGCACAAAACCCCTGTACTG
The DNA here is from genome assembly GCF_015832195.1 of Motacilla alba alba. Lineage (NCBI taxonomy): Eukaryota > Metazoa > Chordata > Aves > Passeriformes > Motacillidae > Motacilla > Motacilla alba. The sequence continues at coordinate 20,897,354 of NC_052021.1, forward strand.
TGTGTGCTTAGGGGTCAGTGCCATAGCAGGGCTTTGGGGCAGGCTGGAGGAGTCACACTCTGAGAAGGGCTTGGCTGGGAATTGTGATGGCTGGGATGGGGTGGCTCCCCTTAGGGTGCCCTCCCTGCCTTCACAGGCACTTGGATGTGCCTTCTGCAGCTGGGGTGGAAGAGAATCTCTCAGCTGATGTAAAGGTAAAACAGCAACTTGGGCCTCTCTGAATGTGCAGTGGGGGAAGCTCACTGTGTTCTCATGTGATACTACAGTGTTCCTTATTTATTTATTAATTAATTTATTTATTTACCAGGCTAAAAGGAATTTTCACTTTCAGTGATTCCTAACAGATCTCATAGCAAAACCAGGTCTGTATCTAAATATTCATCTAACTTCTGTGCTAGACACACAGAAACACTGCACATGTATTGTGAGATCTACATGTGTGCACAGGGTCTCTATGCACAAAACTGCATTTGCTTTTTAAAAATCATTATGCAAAGGTAAACCTGTCACTTCTATTTAGTAGGTGTCATCAGACTTGTTCAAGTGTTTTGTTTTAAGGGTTTTGGGCTTAGTTTTTTTTTTTTTTTTTTGTTCATTGCTGTCTAGTGATAGATGGCCAGCTTTTCTCTAGTGATTCTAAGCTCAATGTTTAAAGGTGATATTGAGCTTCTGCTTAGACTTCGCAGACAGCAGTAGAAAAAAATCATATTCATCTTATAACTGAAGGATAAACTAAGGGCAAACCCTCAGGTTCTTGCAAAAGACAGCACATAACAGCTTCAGGATTTTTGGGATTTTTGAATTCTGAACATCCCTACACAGAACAGTAGATGCAGTGAGGGAATCATGCTATATGTCATGTAGAAAAACTCAGACTTTCTGAATGGAAATGTCCAGCATATCTTTACTCCACTGTATACTGCTAAGGTAGCTCTACTAAGGCTGTGCTTTCTAAAACACACCTTGTAGCAGATAAGGAACATTTAATTTCTGACATAGTACAGATTTCTTGTATACTGGGCTAGGAGCTTGGAATAAAAAACTTGGCTGTTGATTTAATTACTTTTAAATTGATATATGTGTTAGGTTGTACATAGGAGAACAGCATCTTACAGTTACTCAAATAAAGCTATTAATGATAGCAAAATATAGGTATTTGAATTTTTTTAGTATTGTCATAATTAATTATTTTTCAAGCAGGCAGATTTATCATGTTGACAATGCTAGTGAACAATTCAATTAAAGAATATATAAAATTTGTAGGAAAGTTTCTACCAGTGTGTGAGAGCTGTCTCAATTTTTCTGTAATGACATAAAAAATGTATGTTGTTCATTGTGTCACGTGTATAATGCCATGCTTTCTGCAGTGCAAAATAATCTTTAAAGGTGTTTGAAGAACATACTAGCAAATGCTTTCATTTTTAATCATACTGCTTTTCTATCTAGACTGTCCAAAGGTCATCCATTGCTTTTTCACCTTTTCCATCCTTTTCCACCTCTTCCATTCTTGCTTTTTTCACTTGTGTTTTGAATAGGTTACCACTAACATCTGAAATGACTTCTCTGTCCACTGCTGCTCTACAGCTTTATTTGCAGAGCCACAGGAAGCTACCACATCCACCATTATCTTTGACTTCACTGCCTCTCATCCAGTGATGGAGACTGCAGCACCTTCAGTGAGCCAATCTGTAATGGATGAACGGGGCAGGCAGCAGTGTGTACTTGACAGCTTTGGCAGCCCCACTGCATTGGTGTGAGCTGTTGGTAAAACCCAGTTTTACTCTGTGGCCATGGTGCACCTGCAGTCTCATGAATCATGTTGCAGCACTGAAGCTCTTGTTAGAATAAACAGCAGGTATAGCTCCTGATACACCCAGGAAACTGTACTTGAGCAATGAATTGCCACGCAAACATATTGTCTCTGCAGTGCATAAATGCACCATAACAATGATTTTACCTTTATAATAGGTTTTAAGGAACTTTTACTTCAGTAGCTACACAAATGGTATTATTGGTAGAGGAATTGCTGCAGTTCAAGGAGTTACTTGAATCTTGTCTCCTAATTAGTTGCAATCAATTAAACACACTCGTACAAAAAAATTCTACAGAGGTCAGGAAAGAACACTATCAGATTTTACAGGCATTCTTTCTTTAAACTTTTACTATAAAATTTATGTACAATTCTGTGCTGGTAAATGTTCTTAATCATGCAAATTTTATGAAAAAGCTTTTACATAAATGATGGCTTTAAAATATCTATATTGTTAAAAAACCCACAACCTCTCATATTTCATGAGCTGTCCCCTGCCTCTCCTGTTTGCTGGGCTGATAACATCTGCCCTTTCTCTGGAGTGGGGGAAGGCTGACTGGGATTTCTTCTGTGTAGGGGGATTCCTCTAGTCAGAGGGGGAAATCAACCCACCAGAATGCAAAATCAAAGCAATTGATGAAGTGTGTATAAAGAAGGAAACATTTCACATTATTTCCAGGCACTGTAAGGAGTAAAATCCTCAAGCTGAAATTCACCTGAGTGGGAGCTCTTATGGAATATTTACTTACCAAGAAATGAGATCCATTCATGCACAGTTTTTCTACAACCACAGCAGCTTCAGGCATTCCAAACTGAGGTGAGAAAAAAGACAAGATTATTATAATACTGTGAAACTTGGCATTTGTAAACAAACTAATTAATTTTTCCATGCTCAAGTACTCAGGGTTTTGGAAATTGTTATACTAGTTGACAAGGACAATTAGAAAAAGAATATTGAGTAACTGTAATGCTTAGGCAGCAACTTTCACATAAGAGATAAGACACAGTATTACCTCTTTCTTAGGAAGAAAGATTACAGGGGATAAGGGCTAATGAAATTGTGAATGGAGTAAACAAGGAGAAATTTTGAAGCAGCAAATGTCATATAAGTGGAGCAAGGAGCCCAACAAATACTGTGGATTGCTGTGGGATAAGAAGCCAGAATTAGAAACCGGTTAAAAGGTAACCTGAGGCAAAAGTTCAGCAGCAGCCATGCCATCATCCCACATGGCTGTTTACCAACCTCTGTTTGCTCTGCTTGACTTTGGCACCAGCTCTTTGGGCTGTCTCTTGCACTTACCATGGTGATGGGCATTGCTGGAAAGAATTCAGGTTCAGAAACAGGATTTTTTCCTGTAACTTGGTTGTGCTAATCATGTTTTTTTAACAAAGCTGATGCTGATTATAAATTAAAATGAAACCAGAATGTCCAGAAATATTACATCTTGAAATAGAACTAGCTACTGAATAATAATTTGGAAAAAAACGGACACATTGGATTTTCTATTAAAAAGTGGGAAAGAATGGATCAAGGCTGAAGATGTCCTAAAAATCTCATGGTGTGTTAGATGGCTTACTGTGGCTTTTAAAAGAAATTAACTATTATGCATAGAAAGTGGCAAAAAAATTTAGGAATTTTTTCTTTAAGACTGTACCACTTTCAAAATGAGTTTTAGTATTTGTAATGCTTAGATGTAAAATGTCAGTATCGTAGTGACCAAATCGGATGCTAACAGAGAAATATTAGCACAATAAGTTCTTCTCATAGACATAGTTATGTGGCTTTCCTAAGATAATTCTGTATTTCTAGACTACTTAAAAAAAACTGATTGTGCTTAAATATTCATTGTGTATTTTGTCTACTTTTTGATATGAAAATGTCCTGTTCAGATATATATTCTCTTTTTTTTTTACCTGTTAGCTGATATGCCTGGGTTTATATATTTTTTTCTACTATGATTGGGAGAGTCCTGCTTGTTTGCAATGCAGAATAGATCACAATTCAACATCATCTAGCAACCACTGTGTGTATTTATGCATTGAGAGGAAAACATGAACAGTAGATTCTTATTGACATGCTGTAAATTTTAAAGCTATATTCAAATATAAAACTAGACATACTTTCTCTGAAATGATTATTTTTTTCCCAGCAGGAAATAATTTCGAGCATGAAATATCTTTTCTCTTATAAGCAATATTCCTGTGAGAAAACATTTTTTGTATGATTTGTAATGTTGGAGATCTTCGCTTCTACCACGAATTAGATTTCTATAGAAAACTCAAGTTAAGTGGTGACTAAACTATTTTTAGCACTTTTAAATATTTGTGCTAGATGTCGGATAAGATACCCTTGAAAAGCAGCTAAGTCCAGTAAGTGTTTCTGCTAGCTGAATATAAAATTTACTCTCTAAAATGCACTTTCTAAAGTCTTACATACAGATTCAGTACCTGTCTTAGGAGATCTGCAACTTGAAAAGCTGTCCAGTTCTCAAACTCCTCTTGAGATGGTAGTTTTGTGGTCATGCTTCTATCCAGGGAGAAAGACTTGATCTGCATGAATGATACTGAACTCTTGCTCTACTATTTTTTACTGATGTAGAAATCTGAGGAGGAAGTAGTTTGTGCAACTTTTTTCCTGTTTGCTCACTTAAAGTGAACGCCTGTAAAGGGTGATTTAGGAAGTACCAATGTTCTCGTGTGAGAGACTCCAGTATAAGGAGACTGGTTGTTATATCAACATATGCACATACCTGCCATTACTGAAGAAGTTCAAGTGTCTCATCTGCTATCCTTAAAAATTTCCTGCATGTTTTTTACTGTTAGAGTGACTGACAGGTCAGGTGTTGCCAGTGAATACCCTTTTGCTATTTTCTGACTTGGCAGAACACTGAATCTGGCAAAACTCCACTCCCGGAGTTTCAGAAATATGATTGAAGCTTTTGCATCTTAAATTTGGCCTCCTCAGAAAAAACTTAGAGGTGCTTTGCTGGCATAAAAAAAAAGATGTTGAATTTCATAGTGCTTTGTGTTGTTCAATGTTTCAGAATGTTGGCGGTGAGTTTTTCCAAGGGGGGCACCATCTTCCTGGATGACAGGAGGCAGCAATACTCTTCCCATTATATGCAGAACCAGAAGAGAGAGGTGCATGTATTCCTTACAAGAAATTTTGCTTGCCTAGTTTGAATGCAGGGGTGATTTTGTCTGTTGCAGAGCTGTCATGAATTGTGAAGGTGGGAAGCAGCTCGGTAGGAGATGTGTGAGTTACAGGTTTAATGGCTGCTTACAGGAAGCAACCAAATAACAGATGGCATCATGTGTGGAACATTAATAATGTGAAGTGCAGGCTGTTTGCTTACCGAGTAGGTGTAAGCAGTCCTGTTCAGAACATCTCAAAGCCAAATTAAAAACAGTGCTTTAAGACTTTTGCACTTCAGTGTGTACTGCCAGTCGTACCTGCTCCTCCTCCTCCTCCTCCTCCTCCTCCTCCTCCTCCTCCTCCCCATCAGGCTGGGAGCATTTTGGAAGTGCTGAGGTGCTGAGAACTGCTTCTGGCTGCCAGCTGCTGTCTCCTTCCTGCCCTGCAGGGTGAGCTGCAGCTCTGCCCTGCCAGCTGCCCCACCTTGCTGTGCCCAGGCGTCCTCCTTCTCTCACCTGTTTCTCTCTGCTCTCCTCAACCCTAGATTGTGGCTAGTTCTTCTGTGTTGACATTGCCTTAATTTGTGTTCTAGGCTCTTAGGACAGTCTCTTAAAAGGCCAGGGTTAGTGCAGTCTGCCTCTGTCCACGGAATGAGGCAGATCTCTTTGGGAAGGTCCTGCTCAGTTTTGTGCTCCCAAAGGGGCTGTAGCATAGGTGGTTCAAAACCAAAGAGACTTTAAGACTTGCAGGAAATATTTTTCCATTAGTGTTTTAGTCAGATTAAACATAATGATGAGAGGGAAAAAAAAGAAAAAAAGACCAGGGACTTGGGGAGGCTCATCTGGGATCCTGCATCTCCTCTCTTGATGCTGGTGTAGCCCCTTGGCTCAGTCGATGCTGTAGTTCTCTGTCCTTAAGTGTGTGTGACAGAAATGGAGAATATTGTCATGCACTTCCACTTGCTTTCCATGACCCTCAAGGGGATTATTTCAAGAACTGTTGGCTGAGAAGCCCAAAATTGATTACTGATTCTACTTAGTACCCTCATACTTCTAGTTCCTCTGTGTAATGTATGTATGTATCACACCTCCATGGTGTGATAAACCCAAATAAATATGTGCACTTGGACACATGTTGGCTGTGAGGGCTGTAGTGGGAGGAGTTCTTGAGCAGAATACTGAGGCTTCCAGAGTTCCCCTGATAAAGACAGGCCACAGAAATGGTTTCTTTCCAAACTTTCAGGTGCTTACGTAAAATTTTGAAGCAGAATTTAGATACTTGACTGTGAAACAGCACTAGCCTAGGGCAGATCAGACTTGCTTGCTACTTTAAAATTCCCTGGAGCTTCCTGATCTACTATGAACCCTGGCAGGTTTAAAAATATATTTGGGTACATGTGCAGAGAGTAATTGGCTATTTTAAAAACTTGTGTCTTACTGCAGACATTAACACTTAATCTGCACTGTTTTACAATTTCAGTCTTCCAAAAAAGAGTAGAAATCTCTTTATATTAAGAAGAAATCTCTTTATATTAAGAATATTAAGAAATTTCTTTTTTTTGACCCCTAATGAAAAAGGACCTCTAGAACTAGAGAGTTACCAAATTTCAGAGGAATCTAAATGTATGCATTTTATACACTAGGTATTTTGTCCTCTAAAGAGAAATTCATTCCCATACAGAACCTGTATATCAAGCAGAGTTAACACATCTTTACATTACATATTGGCTAAAGTTCATTTCCTGGAGTCTGAAATGTGCAAGCAACATAATAACCAAGTTTTTGCAGGCTCCAGCTCCTTGGCTTTTTGTAAATTAAGTTCTCAATTTGTGATTTCATAGTTAAAAAGCTATGAAACAGTATAAAACTGTTTCCTAGATCATACCACTGGCATTTCTTACAACTCTCAATATACTCATGAACATAAGCACTAAATGTGTTAAACATATCTCAAAACTTTCACAGTCAAGTTTGACTTTGCGAAACTCCGTAGCAGCAGCAAGCAACTTGTTTTACTGGATGTAACGTTGGAATACTGCCCCAGGAAAATATACTTGAGCAAAATAGGTCAATGAAATATTACAGTACAGAAAATATGAGCTGTTGTCCCTGTTTGTTTTTTCCCATTTTATGCAAAAATAATGAAAGTAGCGTGACTTACCACACAGTCTTTTTTTTTTTCTCCCAGGCACACATGTTGGAGTTGATTCCAAGTAAGTGAAAGGAGCAGTTTCTCATGTCTGCTCTTCCTCCTTAAACTGTCCCATATGTATCTTGTTGTTGTTAGCGTGATTGACAGGCTTGGCATTCATGGTGGGTGGGAGAAAAACATTCTTAAAGTAAAAAGCTGGAATATACTCATAGTCTAAATAAGTCGATAAAGAATGTTGGAAAATGAAGTCTTGCTTACAGCTATCTGTCTAGAAGTTTGATAAAAGTCTTGCTAATTGGTTTCGTGTTTTTTCTTTTTTTCATTTAACAGGAAATAAAAAAAGCAACATAATCAACAGAAATCAGAGTCTGAAAGGGACCTGGAGAGATCTTGGCAGGGCTTCAGCAGAGAAGCAGGATCAAACACAACTGGAGGAAATTGGGTCAGTCTTGGAAAACAGTTCAGTAACCCATTTTTTAAACTGAATTATTCGGGGTGCATCAGATTCACCACATCTTTAAGTGGAACAGCAAGAAGGAGATCTAGAATAAATTTTGAGCTCTGCTGCTGGAGGGAACAAAAGGAAATGACTGTAAGGATAATTGCTGTCTAAGCACCAGATGGGCTTGACTGAGACATCCTGCTGTTTCTGAAGGAGTCAACCCAGTTTCAGGAGCATTTGTTCATAAGTAGTGGTTTGACCTTCTTAAGTCTTTTCCCTTTCAGCACGCTCTTCAATTTGGCTGTATCTTTCTGAAACATGAGGTGTCTAAACTGGTCCCAGTATACTGTTTAGCTCATGGAAACCACTTCTGGCTCAGTAATATCCTGATAGACTTTAGGAATGCTTGCTACGCAGCACCCATGTTATTAACAAAATCCTGAATACAGTTAAGACCAGGACAAACCCCTGTGGAACTCTACTTGAAATACTCTTTGAGTTTGGAAGTGATTCACAGGATATATTCTCAATGAGAGTCAGATAACCTCTTACAACAAACAGTGCTTTAATCACAGTTCCCTAGTTTGTATGTGATGATTTTTATGTAGGACCTTAATAAAAGCATCAGTGATAATATGGGCTTTGTGCCCCTTGTCTAGGCAGCTATCATAATGAGGAAGGAAATGAGACTGCTTTGACACAATTTGTTCCTGAAAAATAATTTTTTACTGCAGAAATAATTTATAGGTATATTGAGGCCCAACATTTTCATTGTATATTTGTGAGATTTGAAGCTGGGCTGACTGTTCTCTAGTTTGCTCTCCTCCTTCCCCCCTGATGTTCTAGGGGAGATATTTGCCCTGCAGAAATATGAGGTGTGAAAATCCAGTTCCAGAGTCTTGAGTTTCCTTTGTGACTGAAGTAGATTGTTTTTTATGATTTTGATAAGTCAGTTAAGGAGTTTTTTGGAGGCCAAAGAGAGCTGCACCTGCCTAAGAACTTCATGGATCTTTGCCAATCTCCTTGTTTGCTGTCACAGCGTTTTCCTCCATCCTTGCTTTTGTGAGAGCATTCAGTGCTGTAGCAGGGAGACTCACAGGACATAATATATCCATGTTTGTCCAAAAGTTATGAAAATCTTCATGTTATGAAATGGGCACCTGGATTTTTTTCATGTCTGTTGTTCTAGTTTTGGTGTCTGGCCTTCCTTGATATCACAAAAGACTGAGAGCCAAAGAAGCCTCAAATGGAAAAAATATGAAAAGAAACCTCAGATCCCCAAAACCTTGCTGAGAATGGTTAGTGCCATTGCTACACCAAGGCTATACACTGATTTGAAACCTGTCACCTTTAAATCACTTCCACTACATACAGTTTGCTGCATAAATATGCCCTTTTTATTTTTTTCAGTAATTCTTTAATCCATCATTGGGGGATGGAGTTTCAACTGAATTTTAATTATTGCCAAATGCTGGGGGATTTTGTTTGCATGTGTTGTCAGAGAGGCTGGATACATGACATAAAAACCCTATTGACATAAACCCCATTGTCTCAAGGACAATTGCTCTTTGTTTTATCACTCAACCTTCTGAAATCTTTTGATATGGCTTTTCATTGTTAGTTTGACCCTCTCTTTGGATCTAGCAATAGATTCAGCTGTTAATATAGAGAGCTTTACTACAATGAACCATGCATTAAAAATGTACTCATTCTCATAGGTATTTGTTTGTAGCCTGGATTTTGCACCTAGTTTTCTTCATCTTTTCAAAAATTCATGTTTTTAACTAGTACAATAAAATATAACACTAATAAAACTCCAACCTGCTACAAAAGTGACATTGTTCATTAGAAATTCTCTTTGATTTTTTTGAAGGCTGGAATTGATGCTGTAGTGCTTGATTGTGATATCCTTTGCAAGTACTCAGTATTCTTTACTGTTTAACTGAGCCACTTTTTTGATTATTATTCTTTTGAACACATTGGTAAAACTTGCTGTCTGTTCCTCTGGATTCATGTGCTGCCTTGTATAGTTTGCACTTAAGGTTTTATAAAGAAACTATATAAAGTCTTTCTTTTGAAATTCATCTGTGTTGACTCTTCTGATAAAATATGGAAAAATGTGTATGAACAGCTTTCCATCTGGCAACATTTTTATGCACTAAAATCTAGTGAGCAAATTTGAAAACAGAAATTCGGTATTATTTCAGTGTCTTGCCTTATTTAAACAAAATTCCTAGGGAACTTAATTTGAAATGCTATGGCTGATGCTTGTTTTAAATTTTTTAAAAATATTCTCTGATGAATTTTTTTCAGTGTAATGAATTCTTCTTCAACCACTATTGATCTTTTTGAGGCTTGAGCGTTGATATATGTAGAAAGTATTTTACCATGCCCATGACTCTTGCTATGAAATAAATGGAAAAATGTCAAAGTAGTACCTCAGCTCTCAGTGGGCATCACTGCATGATATTTTATAGTGGAAGATCTCAGCAAAGTTGACCCTGTTGGTGCATATCTATTGTATAGTACAGCACCGTGGTATGGTATGGTACTGCCTTGCAGTGTGTCTGTGATTCTGATGTGCAGGTTTCCTTCAAAAACTTGTACCAGGTGAATTCTCAAAGGTCAGAACTTCAGTTCTCCTACTTATTTAGAACAACTGAGATAAAACTGGAAAGGATAAATAACAGGGTGGGGGGAACAGGGCACTGCAAAATCCAGGACCTTTCTGTAGGACAGAAGCAGGTCTGAGGGAAACTGGCTCAATGTTACAGAGAGGAGGGAGAGTCTGAGAACAGAATGTGCAATATAAAGTTGTTTGGGCAAGGTATTTATTGCTTATTGTCACAAAGACAGCATGGGAAGGAAGGAAGGAAGGAAGGAAGGAAAGGAGCACGAAATGATTGTTTTGGGAGGACCAAAGGGTTCAGGGAAGCATGCTAGTCACTATTCAAGAGGGACGGGGTGGAGCGTCCGTGTCAGCTGGCCAGCATCCAGATATTGTTTGGGCCAAAACCAAGCAAACCTCCTCTCTACTTCCAGTCAGCAGATCCCTGAAAATGAAGTTGGCAAAATTAAGTTCTAAGCCTGTTAAATAAAGGCAGACAAAGGGAGGAATTCCATAGAGGAAGGGAGCTTGAAGATGGATTGAGAAATAGAATATATAGAAATTGAAGAGATTGACAGAGGGAGAGGGTTTTAGAAGTGGAAGGGTACAAAAAGTAAAGAAAAGGAGAGAGGAAACAAGCTCTATAAATAGAGCATGTTTCTCAAGGTTTTTGGATTCATAAATAGGGCTTTTACATTTCTTATGTCCTTAGCCTGCTGACATAGATAAAATTTAATGAGCAGAGTTTATTTGACAGTCAACAGAGAATATGATAAAATCTCAATAAGAAGGACCATGAAAACTGAGAGATCTAATTTTTTTTTAGAATTCTGACTGTATTTGGGGAGCTATCAAAAAGATATTTCAAGAGATACTGTGTTTATGTTAATAAATTGTAAATGAAAAAACTATCAAGAAGAAAATGACAAACTGCTTTTGATTTTTTTCTCATTCGACTCACAAAACTTAAACTCAGTAATTTTATAACCTTTTATTCTAGATCCTTTTTATTAGCTTGATTTTGTTTATCATTTAGGTAATGGTAATGTTGTTGAACATCTATCACCATGGTATTAAGTGAAATTACATCTAGGTAAAATGCTCTCATGATTACAGGAGAGGTATGAAAGGAGAAAACACTCAGTGATGGATTGTTTCCCACACCAAATGTGGAGCAGTCTTCTATTGTTATATGCTGAATCAAGCCAGAGTTTGGTGAGTTTATGTCAATTCTCTTTTCATTATTCTTGTGAACTTGCTTTTGTCAACCTTCCTCCCATACCTTTAGCATCTCAGTTCCATTGTCACAGAGATACTCAAGAAAAACCATGAATTTTCTCACAGGTATTTTCTTTGCACTGTTCCCAAGTGCCTTGTATGAATCAGTGACAATACAGAGTTGTTTCTGTTTATTTTCCCCTCTTTTCTAAAGCCAGCAGCCATCCTAATCGTGTTGGTTTCTTTCCAAGGAAATGTGTTGCTTATTGGAAAAATGCTGGGGGGGATTTTGTTGTACCAGGTGGAATTAGTGGGAGTGAGGGTAGTAGTTGGCTGCTGCTTATGTTGGTACCATGCAAGTGCACCTCAAGATTTTTTGCTGTTCCTGGGGCATGTGCTAGGAAATGTTTGCCTCAGTATTCATTCCTATTAGAAATGAACGGAGGATACTCCAGTAGCACTTCTCTTGTGTGTTGTAAACATTCCTCTGATAAGCTTTTTACGGGTCTGGATATGAGGTGTTTGGTATGCATCCATCTGCTGACAGCATTATAAATATTGCATTTCTGACCTTCAGATTTTCTCTTTTGATCTCTGGTTAAATGATATATTTGCCAGTTTGACACTGCTGACATTCTGTCTGTTTGGTCTAGCATTGTTATGTCATGATTCCTTGTGATCCTATTGTCATGGGAATGATATATCTCAAATGATGAATATACTTTGAAGCAATGTGGGGAATAAATACACTGGCTAAACTGCATTTGCAAGAAGAATTTCTATTGTAAAATTCCCACTTCAGTGTACAGAATAAAATTATTTTCCCAATGTTGATGTGTTTAACACTGCTGTTTTATCAGATAGTATAAAGGAGGATAAGCTACTATTTGGGTGCATACTAAGTGTCTTGATTATGGTTTTAAGCAGATTTCCCCTTTTATTTTCTTTTGCACTGCATTGGGCAAACCCGCATTTGCAAGACAACTGAACAGTAGTAGAAATAGTAGCTTCCTGTTTTCCCTCAGTGATGAGTGCTTCACTTCTCTAGAAAGGTTCTTTGGAACTGGTGGATATTAACTGCATTTCTGGAGAAGTGAACCATAAACCACAGGAAATGAGAAAGAGAATAAATTAACTCAAAAAAATTGCACTCTAGTATAGTTTTTTTGTTATGCTTCTTTTAGGTTTTTGATCACCTCAAAAGCAGTCCTACCTTAGAATTCCATGCCTGTTTTCAAAAGCTGATTGGAGGTATGATGTGAATAAAGACTTGGTCATGTTCCCTACATTCCTGATAAATTGAAGTCTGTTTAGATTCAAGTATTTTATGAAAAATCAGTGGGAGTTTTTTTACGCATAACATTCATGTCCTTATTCCTTTGTTATTAAAATGAAATGAGAACTTAAAAAAAAAGTTGACAACAAATGTCAGGCTGATAAAAACCTCACCAGTGACCTTCAAAGCAATGAGATTTGGCTATGCTGTGGTTATCCACTGAGGCCAGAAGTTACAAATCAGATGATGCAGTGATGACTTTCATCCTCTGGAACGTACATGTTCTGCATAACATCCCATGCTTCATTTGTCACCACTTCTCCACTGTCCAGAGCATAATCTATTATTTCTGCTTGCAATTTTGCATCTCCCCACTGTTGGCAGACTACAGCAGACAGTTGAATTCCCTGGCAATTTTCTCATCTTGGTCAGCTGTGCCCCAGTTCATAATGCTTCATATGCTGTGCTGTATGCGTGATTGGCACATAGGAGTGCAAAAGCTATGGGAACATACACTGGCCCTGGTACACCTGTATCAGCAGAATGAATTGGAATGGCCCATAGCTTATAACAAATTAGAAGTTATTTAATGTCCTAGTAAAATTACTTTTACCTGTATTCATCTCCTCTCTGTCCTATTGACTTGGGTGGCTGACCTTTAGTTGGAATTTCAGGCACAGAAATAATTTTATTGTTTAGAGTTAATATTCTGTCACAGTGTGTGCTGCAGGCACTCTGATCCAGCGTCCCTGTCACAACACTGACACAATGCCATCAGTGTTGCTCCACTGGCCAGCCCAGCTTTTGGATTTCTTCTGACAGTTTGCAGGGTGCTCACATCAGCATCAGCCATGTCTTTGTTTCTGATGTTAAAGTAAGCTCAGTAACATGTGAGGGACAGTAACCATTAAGTAATTTTCAGGTTGCACTTGGAAAGCCTCACAATCACTGACACATTAAATAATTTATTTTTTTACTGAGGCTCTTGCTCACCTCTTTCCTCCATAACTTTATCTATCAAGACTTTATAAATAATTGCAGATCCAAAAGGAAGCTTGAATTGAGGTATTGAAAGATTTAAGTGTCTTAAGAACTGAGGTTCTGCCCTGGATGGACTGAACTCAGGAACTTCATGATACTATAAATAATTATTTTCATTTTCCTTTTTGTTCTCATAACAGATGAATTGCACTCAGCCCTCTTAACTCTTGCTGTTTCTCACAGCATGCAAACCCCTGTGAGTCAACACTTTCTGTAAGAGCAGAACAGCAGGAGAGAAAGGCCAGAAAGAATGCACTATTTTTTTGTGAGGGTTTTCTTATATCAGTCTCCTTCAGAATTTTTTATCTGTATCTCAGGAAACTTGAGAGCCCAGATACTTACTTGTCAAACTAAATAAGCTGAAACTCCTCTGCTGCAGAAGTGTGGTTAAGAATCTCTAAGAAGGTGAGGAACATCCTAGGAGGGATGTGGTGGCCAGCTTTGGCTGTGTGTCTGAAAGTCTGGCTTTCACCCTGCCACTGATACAAATCAGACTGAAGAGGAGACCAGAGCCCTCTGTTTGATGGGAGCCAATCTTTTCATTCATAAGGATTTCCTTCCTGCCTCCTGTTTTTTCTCCCTGTGAGTTTCTGTCCATTTGTCTGTATTTAGATTACGAACTGCCTGTAGGAGTGGGGTGTTCCCCCTTCTTGAAAGATTAGAAACACCTCAAAACCAAGGTGGTTGGTTTGGAAAAGCAGCTTTCTGTGTCTGTTCACCCTGTCTGAAAGATGGAGCTTTCATATTTATGGTGTTTAATTCTCTAAGAAGAATATCCTTACCTGTACAGCCTATAACTAGTAAGAAAATATATTTATAATTAGTTCCCACTATGAACTCCAGTTTTAAAACCTCAAAACTATTTCATGCAACTGCATATAGAAGAATCCTAGAACATCTGCCTTAGAAAAGAAGAAGAAGATTCTGTTCAAATACAATCAGTCTTAGAAAGAGCAAAGTTGAAATTCAGCATTTCATATAAAATTTCAGTGCTATTTGATAGCTTCATATTAGTAGAATTTAGGAGAAATGTTGAATTAACTTCCCTGTTTTAGAAGGTGTCATCTCCTTTAAGACTTAATTGTAAAATTTTTGCCTAATACAGGAACTTTGGTTTTTGAATTTAACATTATTTGGAAACTTGAAAAGCAAAATCAAGTAAACTTCTTGACTGCAGATGACACCACCCCCCTTGTTCACAGAGGAGATGAAAACAGTACTGGGAACTACTTTTCAAATGTTATATGGAATTGTATTGAAGCACTGAAGCTTAATTCTTTTTTAAGGGATTTTAGGAGGTTTTTGCCAAGTTCCATTGTTGATTTTATCCTTTATATTGTTTGCACACTTTGAGTGTTCTAATAAATGTTCTAAACAGTTTTTTTTTAATGTTAACTCCCACAGAAGATGCTGCAGAAAATTGTTAATCTGATTATTTTGTTTAGATATCTAAATTGCAAATCCATTGCAGATAAACCCATTCATTTTTATGAACGGAATAAGCAAAGATAAAAGCACTTTCAGAAAGGATGCCTTTTAGTGAACTGTTTTATTAGAATGACCCCAGAACCACTCAGTTAAAGTTCAGGGAGAAGAACTTGAATCAAATGAAGTCCTGTTTATTTCCAGAGAGGATCTTAATCCTTAATGTGCTTTGCTTAATGTTACAGGATCTGCTGGGGGAATTTAGGGCTTGCTGTTCTTTGAAGTTACCAGCTGAATTCTGAAGACTTTGCAAGAGAACAGAGCACTTTGCTGGACTGACACACCACAAAGGAGGTGAAATTATATCACTGTTAATGAATGTTTTTCAGCACATTTTGAGAAGATGAATTGTTAAAAAGAAGTGAGGAGGATCAATGGTAATTATGTGTTTAACTGTTTGAATAACATTTCAGATTAAAAATATCAACACACTTTCCCCTCCTCAAGCATATGAGGACATAGTAGAGCAGGGAGTGTGTACTAACACAAACTGCCCTGAGGAATGAGCTGTTACAGTCAGTCACTGCAGGTGAGAGACCCTGTGTGTTTTCAGTCAGTAATAGGGTAAAAACAGAAACCAGGAAAGACTTTCTGAATTTTAAGGCATTTCAAGCTGAATGAATTATAATCTAGGGCAGCCGATCTTATATAAGGTCTAACTTGTAGAGCTTTCTTCTAAAAGATTAGCGCAATGAAATTGCAAATCCATTTTGAAATGGACTGCTTGATTTGAAGAACAAGTAGTGAACTTGGAGGTGAAAGTTATTCTCACCAAATCTACACAGAGAACAGGTGCTAGTGGCCATACACACATACGGTAGTTTTTTCCACTTCTTCAGAAAAATATAGTAAATACCATTTTAATTAGGCTTTGTTTCACTGTTCTACATTTGATTCCTACAGGATTAATAAATATGATTTCAAATAAGTCACTGTAGTGGCAAATCTCCTAACAACAATGCTTAGCTGTATTTATTGTCCAGGGTAAATTCCAGTAAGAACAAAACACTAGTCAGCAGATCCTGACTTAATCAATTCTCTTCCTATACATTTTTTCTGAAATTCATTAATGATGAGCAAAACCACATTTCAAAGCAAAACAAAGAATGACAATTTGCAGTTGCAAAAATCTGCTTTCACAGACTTAGTGAAATGAAACAGTTTCTAAGGGTTGTGACACTCTAGACCCACCTTAACTGTTGCTGTATACACAGTGCATGGAGGAGGTGGTAGCATTTCATTAAGAAATACAGAGCACTATAATGTCATGTTGCAGCAGCCCATAAGGGGGAGTATTTAACTACATTGAATCCTTAGAGTTCAGGAGCAGAGAAAGAGGGAGATCTACTGCGAGGTGGTTGATCTCCTGTTGACAGTAAAAAGTAATATCTTAAAAGAGTTTGGCAGTTCTTTGGACTCAAAGTAGTTTTCACCCCATGTAAGCATAAAATCAAACACAAATGTCTTACTGGTGCAGAAACAGTGTAATTAATTTTCAAAAATGGAGGGGTGGTTTTTTTTTTTTTTTGTTGCTTGGAATAGTTTCCTCATTTATTTGACTGGATGGTTAATTTATTAAGAGTTAAATTTGTAGTATTTATACATAAACATTACTATGTCAGTTTCTTTCCCATATTCATGCAGGTTCTACCTTACAAAAGGACCTTTTATTGTTACTGCTGTAGCTGAGATAGGAATCTAACCCACAGTACACGTTCATGCAGGAGACTTTTGCAGCTGTCAAGGTTGGCAGCTCATTGGCTTGTTCTGAGATCTGTGGATAAAACCCAGTGCAGATTAATGACAAGATATAGGATTTTTTTTTTTTTGGATAACTGACACTTGGTATCACGGGGGCTTAACATGACAGTTGACTATTAGCTTATCCTGGAAAATTTGTGTGCAAGGCAATAGAGTAAAGCCATGCTTTGGAAAGAAAATGTTATACTTTCCCTTTTGTTTGGGAATCTCCATGTTCTTGTTAAATTCTATTTACACAATCTTAAGTAATTCATAATTACCAAAGTTAGACGGAATTCTTAATGTTTCCCTATTTGTCAGCAGTGAAAATACAGAAATTTGCACTGTACTGGTATGCAACAACCTCTTACTGAACCTTCCTAAGCAAAATACTGTGCTAACTCTAGAAAACATTTTCAAATTCATTTTTATTGTGACTAGCATATGAAACACTAGCATAAGTGTTGACGTTTCACCTTCGTTTTTGTTACTGGGCTGATATTCCCTGTGAGCATACATAATCTTGTAAATAAAAGCTGTGTTATGATATGCCAAGTTCTGACTTTGATACACTTTCTGGTGAATGGATGTTTGCTGATTATATAACTTCAGGACTTAATGTTTGCTCAGTTTGAAATGAGCTCTTTAGTGAAGACATTATTTGAAGATGATCCACAGTCATTGATTGCAAGTCTAATGGATTTTGTCTCCACTTTTGGATTGATTAAACAGTGATTTCTGAGTTAGACATATGGGAATAAGTGATATTGAACACAGACATTTCATGTATGCTTTTATGCTTTAGTAAGCCAAGTTCAAGAAGTGTGTCAACAGTAATTGGAAACAATGCCTTTATCTCTATCAAACCAACTCTGAAAATGGATAAAAATACTGAAATTTGTCTTAATGAGCCGGAGATAAGTTTCATTTTTTGAAAGGATTACTTTTACTTGAAATGAGTTTGTGTTTAGAGGAAACACGGAATGTGTTCTCGGTCTGGAACAGTAGTTACTGCTCCTTTCTCGGGTGAACTATTTGAGCATTTAATGTTCCTTCCCTTCCCCAGCAAAGACAGTGATCAGAAGAAAAGGAACTTTAGCTGAGCTGTTCTTAGCATAGAATTGTCCTCATGTAGCAATAGCATCCCTTTGTTTTGAAGTAATTAATCTAAATTCACTGAACAATTCTTTCTGATGCCTTGTGAGGCTACCTAGAACAGAGGCTAGCTAGTGTTAAAGAAATAAAGTAGGTATTAATTAAAAAGGCCTTCAAAGGATATACCTTGGGCAGTACGAGAGCTCAGCCATGGCTTTACCCAAGATGGACCTAAGATGGGCGACTGGTCACAAGTTTTCACACTTTCATAACTTTTGGTCTATTTGCATATTGGGGTTAATTGTCCAATTACATCTCCAGGTTATGAAGTCCCATCCTCCCAGACTGCTCTCCTCAATTCACTGCTGTTTACACTTTTTGGGCCTGAAGCTGCAACAGTGTCCTTGGTTCTCTGGTTGGAAAGGATTGTTTTGTCTGACTAAACTGTGAGGAGAACTTGCTAACACTTTATATGAAGTTCATAGTTATATACTATAGCAGTACAGAATCTGGAAAAGATGAAAGCTAAAACTTAAGGCATAATTTCTCCATCTCAGTTTACTGTTCAAATATTTCTGGATAAAATATTGCTAGATGTAACACTGGAATCTGGCTTTAAAAATGATTAATTTTCATTTTATGGACAGTATTATCCGCTTACAAGTTTCAATTAAATTTATGAGATTAGGTTAGAAGAATTTATATTTAAATCAAATCACACAAAGAAAGAAATTAAACCTCTATGGATAGAACCAAAGTTTATGTGAGGGGTCATAAGGGTCATATGTGCAGTGAGACAGGACTTGTCATGTCTTAAAAAGGCATCTATCATATTCAGCCATCATGCAAAATATTATGATATAATGTGCTCTCCTGGATGGTCAGTAATAAGCAGTTGAATAGCAAGAAAATGTGCCTCTGGTTAATGTACTCCCTCACTCCCTGAATCCCTCAGGAAAAGTCACTGTCCTGAATCTTTGTTGATATATGACTGCTGTCTCAAATGAAGTTGTACCAACTGAATGATGAATGTTTTCAACTTTGAGCATTTGACCTACCCAACACAGACAAAATGTTTTTAACATTCACAGAAGTGAAAAGTGTGTATGTGTGAATGCACCAGTATGCAAGTTAAAAGCACATTTCTTCTGCACCAGTTGTAAAGGGCACCACTCTTCCCCAGCTCCTACTGAACACTTGTTTACTTATGTAGGCTTCTGAACACTGTAGAAGAATCTCTTATTGAAACACAAGTTTTTCCTTGCCATCTATTCAGGTTTCAGTCATACTAGCTGAAGCAGAAATAATCCAGAAGTTGGCCTTAATCTGGGAATGAAAATGAAATTACTTCTCAGTTAGAATCACAGCACTCATCTTGGTCTTCTTTTTCATGAGGTCTTCAAATAGATTTTTAAATTCATAGGTGTTAAGGTTGGAAATGACTAACAGTCATTACAGAGTGTGACCTTTAGCTTAACAGAAATTGATTTATGTAAGGAAACCTGCCTGTTTTATATCCTGTGACTGTGATTGAACTAAAGAATATACTTGATAAAAATACTCAGTTTTGTTAAAGAGGTTCTGGTGTTTGAAAATTTGCCTCCATTGCATCTGCACAGAAATAGATGAAGGTGAATGGATCACATTTGCCATGTGTTTCTGGTGAGAGCCTGAATATATCAAGATGGCTGCATATTGCATCGTATCTAAATATATCTGAGTCTGAGTATATCTCATTAGGCTTGTCCTGATGTGTCAATGAATGTTGAATGAAATATGACTATTAAAAACAAGATCATAGTTAAAGGAATGCCTGCAACTTATTTAAACAAGAGCATATATTTAAAAAACCCCAAACCATAGTCAACCCCCATCCCAAACATTGCTCAGTGCTGTTACCAAAATCTAACAAAAGCCAGAGATCCAACACATAGAGATATGTGTTGGATATCTGAGACAGATCTAACACAGATAACACAATCTGGGTTTCATTTTGCTTATGCTTGTATAGGACTCGGTGTTTACAGAATTTAAATAAACCAGTAAATGTCACCAGCAGAATAAGGTGACTTTTTTTCTTTTTACTTCTCATTCAAAAATGATATTTTAAAATAAAAATAGCACTAAATTTAAAAGTAAGGAATCAGGACAACAAGTATTTTGAAATTGTTGTGTGCTTCCTGACTTCACATCAAATGAAACACATTATTCAACCTAAGCTGAATATGGGTTATTTTTTGTGATAATATTGATAATAATGATATTTGGTAATAAATTGATAATTGATACAAGGAGTTTAATTCTTTTGGTTGAATGAACACTTTTAATCATAGAGAAACATTTCTTTTTAATTTTATTGTCAGTGTCCTGCCATTTCCAGTCAAACAAGTATTCCTTTCAACAATTGTTCAGCAAATGAAACAAACCCACTTTGTTTACCTGCTTGCACTCCTACTCCGTGTGCTTCTCTGCATTCAGTATAAAGCACTTGCCCACATGAATTCACTACATTGCCCAAGAGCTATATTCAGTTAGGGTCCTTGGATGAACACTTTACAGGATAAAGAGAAAAGATTAGATAGAAAAAAGGTGCAAAAGCTGGGCTTAGAGTTCTGCAGAGGGAAATTATTTCCTGTATGACCACAAAACCAAGCCAGGTGGCTTCTCTGCATCAGGTCTGACCCCAGTCTGTTGAGCACTGTCAGCCCAAACACAGCTGTTGCCTCCCCTCACCTAAGACCCTTCTATGAACAGGGAAATTTCTTTTCTTGCACAGGAATGAGTTGCTCATAAACCCATTGGGTAATGTGGGTTTGTAATCCCAGCAATCCTGACCCCTGCTACCCTGGCATTGTCCATTGGCCTGAAATTGCTGGCACCATAGTACTTTTAGGCCATGGGATCCTATTGAATTCAATGCTTAGCACTAGTGAACTTGGAGCTCTAAAGATTTATCTTGTTCATTAATGTTCAAAAATTATTCTTTTTAGTCAAAATCTAAGCAGAGTTTTCAGACCCTTGCTCACATCTGTGCTCAATCAATTTTCTCATTCCTAGGCTTAGTCTGAAAGACAGACAAATGAGCTTTGTTTCCTTTGAACCTAATGATTATCCTAGTCTAATTGTTAATATGGATATCTTGTGTCATACAGCAGAAGAAAATTGAAAAGCTGTGATCTAAATGGAAGGTGAATAAGTTTGGAGCTTCTAGTCACTTATGAAAATAAAAAGCCTGAAGAGCACCAAGTGCTGCTTAAGCTTACTCATGTGCCTATTTTGAAATGTGAGGGAGGAGAGTAATATTGACTACTTTTCAGGCATATTCAGCATGAATTAGGGTGCAAAGTGATATATAACTGTTCAGGTGTGTCTGGTTTATTTGTAGTACTGAAGCAACCTTACCAAGGTTGAGTGTTTTTAATGTATCCATTTAAATAGCTGTCAATTAAATGTGGCTTCTTGGGAAATACAGCAACCCGACTGACCTTCAGTCATTGCTGTAAGGAAAAAATAGTCTCAAACTTGACAAGAAGAGAACCTGAGTGATTGTTGTTTTGAAGTGTTGCTAAAATCTTTCTTGCTTTCTCTGGAGATAATTGAGGAGGCTCTACAGCCTTTCTTAAAAGTGAATGATAAATTGACTGGCTCTACTATATATGAAATACCTTCTCAGCTAGATCTCCTAACCTCAGTTTGCTCCGGCTTTGCAAGGGCAAGGTTTTTCGAATTTTCCTGAATGGTTTACAGAGTCAGGTGCGTCAGTCAGCTTCTTTTGGCTCAGACATTTTGGAGAGAGGCTGAGTTGTGAGTTTTGATGTCAAATGTACAATACTTTGACTGACAAGGTAGTAATAAATTGTAACTCCACCTGTTGTGTAGTGTATATTTAGTAGTTTTATTTTACAAGTTTCTTTTCCATTATTTTCCTAATGATTTTACCTAATGAATGTGCTATATTCCTATGCCAAGCTGTTTAACATAGCTTTGAGAACACACATTATGAATGCAGATACATAAAGTAGAACTGGTCTGAAGAAGTATTGCCAATTGTCTACTGCTTAGTCCTGTGAAAGAGTTTTCCTTAATTTCTGCCCCTCACCTTTACCATTTCATGTTGTGCTGCTGCTTGTTTACACTGGTATTTGTGCTGTAACCTGCTTGTGGGTAGTGCAGCTGTGGAGGTGACATGAGGTGATGCTGTTGTGGTTTGCTGTGAAGCAGAGGGAGCATGTGTGATGGCTTCCTATCATACCACAAAGGCTGCCGGGCTTGTGTTTTGTTGTCTCATGATTTTGACCTGTGAGCAGTGATGAGAATATGTCTAAATGGTTGCTAAAAGTGAAGAATATTACTTCCTCTAATATTTTCTCCCTGAAATGTAAGTTTATTTTTATTCCCTCTCAGAAACTTCCACTCTTAGAGTCTTATTTAGGTAATTTCTTTAACGTCCCTTTGCCATTATTCATAAAAAAATATTTATGTTTGGTTCCTTCCACCATGCTGTTTACAACCAGAATAGTAACAGCTCTTGAAATCTGATCTGAACCTATTTTTTCCCAGCCATCTAAGCTGAGCATAATTGCCCACAATTGTGTGCCTTCTCTGTTCCCTGTCACCTGGTTGTCTCCCATCTGACCCTCTCTGCTTGTTTTTAACACTTGTACGATGTGTAGGAAAGGATCAAGAAGACATTTTAACTCCATAACCTGTAGACAAGTGAAATAAGGAGCCAGGAAGCCATTGAGTCTGTATAAAAGGAAATATATAGCATACATATAATTACTTGTGACAAAGAACTTTCTGGGTTCACTGAAGTATGAAAATATGCATGGATTTTTCCCTCTGCAGATTGTGTAATATGGCACATTTTGTACTTTATTAGATACCTACACAAGATAATGGAATGGTCAGATTTTCTGTAGATACAAACCCATACTCTTAGCAAAATATAATTTTATCAATGTTAACTGCGTGGTTCAGTGATTATGATACTTACATGCATACACCCCCCCCCCCCGACATTTCTTTAATTAAACTTGTGCACACAGTTTCTTTATCATGTCCCATTTTGCTTACATAACATTTCATTACTCAGAAGAGACATCTTGGATTACTTTCCCATACATTAAAAAGCATGACTACATCTTATATCATTATTTTAGTAGTTCAGTAGTATTGAGTATCTTCCTCTGAAGACTTCGTGACATGATTTTGATGTACACTCACTCACAGCTGTCAAAGCAGTAGTCTGTGTATGTTGTTATGGCTTCCTTGTTCTTTGAAGCTCATTGTAGCTGTGCATGTTCTGTTGAGATATTCAGGTGTTCTGTGTGATGAGTCTGTACAGCACAGACTGTTGGGTAAGGCCATAAGGGAGAAAAAGGCACTATTTTCCTCAGTGCCTCATGTAAGTTATTTGGTAGTTTTGCCTAAATATATACAGATTATCTCTAAATTCTCCTATTTTACTCATTTGCTTTGGAGAGTGGAAGCTTGAGTGGTAGGTTGATGTGACTTCTCTGGTGTTTGACCCAAGCTTGCAAAAGAGCAGCCCAGAGTATCAGGAAATGAGCTGGCTGTCTTTTGAAAACATGTATGTACTTGTCAAAAATATTATTTCTTGGCTATATAATAATTTTAGGATCTACTGGTACCTGCTGTCCATAACCACAGCACAGTCTCAGGATTTAGGCCTTTCTCTCCTCTAACTTGTCCTCATTTTACATCTTTGTAAAATAACACAGTTATGCGCACAAATTTAGCCCCTGTTTAGTTTTTTGTGTTTGAATGGATGACATTTTGACTTCTAGTGCATTGCAAACCTCATAATGATCTGCCAACAGCAAAAGAGAACTATGATACTGAACTGGGTCCTTAATAACACCACAAAGTGCAAAGTGACTAAAAATAGCATGTATTTTTAGTAAAATTCTGAGTAAATTGTAACAGAGCAGCATTTGCAATTATGTTTACCTGCTTTATATCCTTCCTGCTGTTGTGCTTCATAATACATAACGGTAATTAGTTTAGCACAGGAGCAGAAAAAGCAGAAGGATATAGGAAACCTTATGGGAAGAAAGACATTGAAGTTTTCTGGTGAAATTCTTTATTATAATGTGTTCTTTTGATTTGTCACTTAAATATTGAGTTACAAGCTTGATTAATAGTGAAGTGATAGTATATTGAGTCTGACTTTTTACGTAGAAGAAAATTAATTTCAGTTTCTTAAAACTGAATCCCCTCTGCAGCAGAAAACACAGGAAAGAGGAGTAAAGCTCATAATGTAACTACCTCAGTTAGGTGCAATTGTACTGTGCCTTTGAAAAGTATAAAAGATGTGTCAAAGCTTGTGATGGAATTTTCTAACAAGCAGGCGTGCATCATAAAACAATGGCATGAGGCTTGTACCTATCATTTAAAGAGCTAGATGACTCAAAGGGCTGCCTTTTCAAAAATATTCTACAGACAGTGATTTTTTTAATAGAGATTGACCAACACATGTTCACTGCTAAGTAAACATGCAGTGCTACATTAGAGCACAGTTTCTAGGGGCTATTGCTACTTTGAAATGACAGTAATATTGAGTTTTCTGCAGGATGAAACAATAGAAGCAAACCTTGAGATAGCCTGGAAAAAGAATGCCTCATAGCTTGGAGAAATATTTTTTATGCAGTTGGAAATAAATTAACCTTCTTTGTAGTTAAAGGTGTAGAGCCATTAAATCCACACTGCAAAATAAAAACTGAGTAAGTATTTTGTGATACTCCAGGCAGATACCAAATTATTAGGTGATGTCAGTAAGAAATAGAAAGTATGCTTTTTGTGGAAACTGTGTCAAAAGCTGTTTTGTGTTAAAAAATTCCTGCTGCCTGATTCTAAAATTTTCTCCTATGAATTAATTACCCAGCTAGGTTACTTCTGCTGCTAATTAGTTCTGCATTAGTGGAACACTGCACCTAAATAAATTAAAAAGGTGAGAATTCTGCTCCATTCCACTGTGCTTTTCAGCTTCCTTCAGTTCAAATTTCTAGGATTAAAAAAAAAAGGCTTCTAATTGATTTTTCCTTCACCTGCAAAATTCACAACACATCACTTGGATGAACATCTGTTTTGTTTTCTCTCTGTAGATAACACAAAGATGTGTTTAATCCTCATCAGCAATTCCTTCAGCTTCTCTGATGCTGGCTCTTTTTCCTGCAGCTTATTTCAGTGGGGTGTGCAGAAGGAGCTCTGTCAGGATTCATTGTGCTGTTAGGTGTTGCCTGTTGCTTTTCCTCAATAGCCAAAAACGGAGATAAAATTTGTCTTGGTTTGACTTGCGTAAACTCTTAAGAAGGGGGCATTTTGTATAATATTATTCATAAGTTTTTCTTCTCTTTGCAACAACATTATCTATGGTACTTATTCTTACTTCTCTCTTTTTATATTAATTGATCACATTATCTCCTCAGCTTGATGGTGTGGGAGCTTTCCTGTTCTACTAAAAATTGAACATATAGTTGAAAGATTTCTGTGAATTATGGCAATAGTCTTTTCCCAGTTTTCCTTATTTTGGCTTAGGTACATCTATCTTTATTAAATGCATCATGCTTTACTACCTGTAAATACAGAAGGCATAAATCTCACTGCTGTTTGTATGTTCTGTAATGTGAGTAGGTCTGGAAATGCTGCAGTGTCACTGCAAGGTGCATCAATTCTACCAGCTAGTAACTGTTACAACAACTAATTAAAAGAAGATAAATGAACAATTTAGATGGGGTTTTTTGCAGTGTCCTACTAGAGGAGCAGAAGAGGACATAAATATTCTTTATAGATAAAGAATGATAGGAGTTGTTATTATAACAGTGTTATAATTTTATTATAAGTTAACAGCGTTTATTTATAGTATTATATGCTTATACAAGAAGTTTTTGAAATGTCCACAGAAACATTATTGAGTCATTGCTGAGATAAGTGATATTTATAGCTGCCTAAATTTAGACCATGCAACCCTGTTTGTGTAGCTCCTCATCTCTGCAAGGATGCTTGGTATTTCTTAGCTAATGGAAATGCCTTTAATACTAGCAGTGAGATAAATGGGACCAGCTAAATAAATGCTGCTCAAAATCCAGGCAGATTTACCTTTGTAAACTATGCTTGGAAGAGATGTGTAACTGTCAAAGGAGCTGCCTGGCCATGTATAGTGATGGGATTATGCAGATATGTCTCTGCTTGTTGCTAAAGGTTCACAAGGCTCTCATGAGACTAAAGTATAAAGAAAACCATTGATGTACCAGCACAAAAATCAAAGTATACTCCAATAACAGTCACAACAAGGAGAAGCAGCTACCATAGGCAGAGTAACTAAAGAGAACAATTGTAAACCTTGTTACTGAACAGAGAGACTGAAGGATGAGTGAAAGTAATAGTTTCCAGGGAATATAGGAATATTGATGTGAGTAGGAAACAGCTCCTGCCAGGATTTGTCACCAATTACTTTTTCCCTATGCTGTAAGGGAGAACTCTATTGCTCTATTTAATTATTCAGAGCTGTGATATTGCTGTTCCCTAGTTTCTTCAGAAAGGGCTCAGAAAAAATCCTCAACCTTTCTCAAATACTGGTGTATGCAGTAAATTAAACAAGCTGTTAGCTCTTGGTACGATTTGAGAGGTGTTGCCAAATAAATTCTTTGTATTCAGATTTTCATTTTTAATTAGGTAGCAAAAAAAAAAAAAAAAGATAACCAGGTTTTTTGACAATATATATCAGAAATATTGTACCTTTGATGACAACAGCTGCAGAATTTTGTGTCCTCTCTAAGTCTACTTTACTTTATATGCCAAACAGCATCATACAGCCAAGAGAGCACATTAAAGCATACCGTCATGTAATAAGTTTTTTTTAAATTCTTGGTCATATAGCTTCTTATGGAGTTTATCAACTTTGATGGGAATAAATCAAGCACCTATAGCTCAGAACTGCCCCATAAAAATATCCTAGTGGTTCAAAGAATAAACATATCACAGAATCAATTAGGCTGGAAAATACCTCTAACATTGAGTCCCACCTTTGACTGAACACCTCCTTGTCAACCAGACATGACACCAAGTGCCACATCCAGTCTTTCCTTAAACATCTCCAGGGATGGTGATTCCACCACCTCCCTGGGCACTCATTCCTATGCCTAATCACTCTTTCTGTGAAGAAATTCCTCCTAATGTCTAACCTGAATCTCCCCAGCTGCAGCTTGAGACTATAAGAAGGGATGTGGGAGAATAATTTTTTAAAACAGGAAAAACACCTGCTGTATGATTTTTAGGCACTGAAAGAGTGGTATAACGGGTATAAATGACAAAGGAAATGCTTAGCAGCCAAGAAAGCCAGAATTCAAATAGAGGAATAGTAATGGGAATATCTAGAGAAAAAAAAATGTGAGAAGCATTAAAAAAATTCCAGAATTGGTTCATTGGAAAACACTGAATTACTGAAGAAAAATTACTAAATGAAAAAGCTAGGGAAAATTAATCATTGTGAAACAGTACTGCATGAGATGCTGTTAAGCCTATGTGAAATAAGAAAGCATCCAATCACTTCTCTGATTTTTACTGTTGGTATTTGAGAGGTGTTTTCTCTGAAGGTTAGCAGATTGTAGCTATGTATTAAAAGCAAATTTCACTATTCTCCTCGTGAAAGCTACATGAGTGGACAAGTACTATTTTATAAAATATTTACAATGCAGCTCATATGGCATCAGGGCAGTGAAAGACTGACAATAATCAAGAATGTGCGGTGGAAACATGTGAATACTGAAATTCAGAGGAGCTGTACTTTGCAGCACTTTTCCTCTCCAAGAGTCTCCCTTTGAAGTTGATCAGTACTCTGCTCCTCAGAGGAGTTTGGGATGCTGTTGTTGGCACCCACATCACAAGTGATGAAAAATGTTTACTTAAATGGCCATCAGTATTTGTGTCGAATTCTTAATCTTTGCCTTTGATAGTGTTCAACAGTGATCCATAGCAAGAACATAAAAGTTTGTTCAGATTTCCCTCAAGGAATGTGAAATACTCTGAACTCCATGAGGCTGTAATGAGATGGAAAAATTCTGCAAGTTTCAGTGGTTTTAGGCCACAAATCATGTGTGGTGCCATGACTCAGGTAAAGGTATACTTTTCCTTTGTCATAAATAAGAGACATGCATTTTCTCTGTTGTATTTGCTTGCTCTCTGATGCATGTTCTACTTTCTGTGGTACTGTCAAAAATATTAGGATATAATGTTGTAGAAGGGTAAGTAATTCACTCATCTGGGGTATGGAAATCCTGTTAATTTGAGAAGGCACATTTAGTAAAATTGCATCATTGGCAGAGGCTGTTTCATATTATACTGTGTTTATTAGAGAAAATCTTTTTGCATTAGGTTCAAAGCCAGAAATTGATTTCCAGAGGAGCTGAGTGCCTAGGCTGCTTAGATATTTTGAAAATCCCACTAGGTCTCTGTTTGCAGTTTTTTGGCGCCTAAATACTCTCGAAAATCTGGCTTAAGAGTTATAACAGTAACACAAAGGAATAAAAACTTGTTATTCAAGCCAGAAGGATTTTACTGACACTGAGCATATTGATATTACACAGGGGAAAGTTATATTTACATGTTTTAGAACACTGAATTAATTATAACATAAAATAAAACTTTGTTTAACATATGTAAAGAATCTGTTCTCCAATACATTATTCCTTGTAGGGATTGAAAGAAAGTATTTTACCAAGCCTAGGAAAGCTATAAACAGGGAAGTGACCAGTGTTCAATGGTTGATTAGACGTCTGGAAAAAAAAAGACATGGAACAACCACAACAGATTGCTCTGCCTTAATGCCAGATCCATTCCTTTTTTTTTTTTTTTTTTTGCTTCCTTGCTGCTATTCTTTTGCTTAAGCCTCTTAAAGTCAGCTTGTCCATTTTCCCGTTCCTATGAAAATATCTCATATAATTTCAAAATAACCTTGAAATGATTTATTTTGACAATTTTAATGTTAGAAATCCAAAAGAGGAATAGATATTTTGGCTTCTGGGTTATCCCTAGGCAAGGGAAGAAATGAATCCAGTCTAATCTATGTACTGCACTATGTATATATTTTTTTCATGGCCTCAGGAAGACCCCAGAGCTGAAAGCTCTGTATTAATTTTGGATGGTTAGTTTCTATTCTGATGAAAATTATTTCTTTATATCTGCAATAATACAGTTGAAGCAGCAAGAGCTATAGGGCTCAGAAAATGTCTGCAATAGTTTTACAATTTAATTTTAAACTGAGGGCCATAATTGCAGAAAACAGGTTTTGACTGATTTTCCTGAAACTCAGCTTGTATATCCATCTGTGACAAAAGAACTGAAAATATAATTGATAGATCTGACTTAGGAATTTTTCCACCTTGCTTCCCCATGAGAACATGAGCAATGAGAATTGTAACATATAACATTTCTGATGTGTTGTGAAGGACTGGTAAAATCCAAATTCTCTGTTACGTTAAAAATAAAAAATGCAGCTTGACATGGGAATATTTATCACTGAAGTAGATTTGTGCTGAAGTAGATGCAGAGGCTGTAAACCAGATTCATTGTGCTCACCTTGCTCTAATAGAAATTCAGGGAGATACAGAACTGGAGCCAACATGGCACTGGCAAAAACTTTGGTGTAGTTCTGCAATGAGCAGTACCCCCTCCAGATGAGGAATGTACATGGCCTCCATCGTCTGCTCTGCAGCTGTTTGGAGGTCACTGGGTGCTTAAATAAAAAAGGTGGAACTGAGCCATTCAATCAGCTGAAGAGCTGGTTGAAATTTTGAGATGATTTGGCTGATCAGTTTTATTTGGATAATCTTTGTAGGCAATGGCTGTTTTAAGGAATGAAATAATTTTTGCACCTGTCTGGAGTATTTCTGTTGCAGAAGTCCCAGCTGGTAGAGACTGAGTGATGTTTCTGCTTGTGTAGCACCTGGTTTTGATTTCAGGGGGGAAAGAAGAAAATTACTTCAATGGGTGGTGACATTTAATACAGCTGTTGCCTGGCAGAAAGCGTGTTACCTCTGTTTTACCCAAGTGGAAGCACTTCTACCTTGCATCATGGATAGGTTCAAAGCTCCAGCTGTAATCTCCCAGAGGAAGAGACAGAAAGGATTGCATTCCCCAAAACTTTCCTGCAGTTATGAAATAAAGTTCAGTAACTTTGTAATTTTTATTATGCAGAGGAAGATGGGGACGACCAGAAGGATGTTTTTGATGGAACTGGGAAGAAGAAAAGGTTTCAGAGTAGAGAGCGAGCTAAGGTAGGAAAATGTTTATATGTTTTGAAATCATGTGTAGTAATGCTGTTAGAAACATTTTAATTCAGCAAGTATAGTCACACAAGTGACTGTGATTGAAGCTTTTGCCCATGTTTTTGGTGGATATACTTGGCTCTTTCCATTATAAATATGTTTCAGGAGTTCAGTGGGTGTTTCTGGCATGTGGTTTATTTCAGTTATCTTCTGGACAGAGAGCAGGGCAAGCACAAAACGTAGCAAAGTTTCTAATTTTTCACTTTTAAAATGTGCATTTCTAATTTATCTTAGATCTGTCAATTTTCATGGGTCTGCATATAAATTGTGTCTTTAGCTCATTTGAATCACTCTTTGTTTATTTTCCCTTTGAAGTCAGGTTAAGATTAAGCTAAATTTAATGGCCAATTTTGAAAATGAAAGAAGTTAAATGTACACGAATGGAAACTGTGATGAGTTGAGGGGGGCATTGGTCTACATCATCTCTTGTATTATAGTATTTGACTTTTTTACCCTAATGTGAGTCTTGAAGTTATGGCTTATACTTTGGTACAATCTGGAAGAGCACTGGAGAAAAATCTTAGGAGTAAAAAACCACAGATGTGGCATTTGAGAGTGGAAACACATTCCAGGTTCAGGTTTGTCTGGTTTCAGCAAACAACTCATTCTGAAGGAAGCCTTCTTCTAAACAGTGTTACATAAGTGCTGGTTATGTCATTATGCAGTTTTCCAAAAGCTGCATCATTGTATAGGTTCTCTGAAAAGCTGGAGGAAAACCAAGTATTGATCACATCTCTGGATCTGTCTCTGGAGTGTACATCTGGGTCCTCCCTATAAAAATGTATTTCCACAGACTTCTTTTCAAGCCCATCAACTTTGAAAGTCTGAGGAAGAAGGGAGGGTAAAATAATTTACAAAGCAAGATTGAAGCAGGTATTGAACAGGAGTAGGCAATTAGCATCTCATACAAAACTAACTGAGTTCTTGGGGAAAAAAGAAATGAAGAGTGCTGTTCTAGATCCTACATTAATAAGCTGTAGAGGACTGTGTAGATGCTTTATCTGGGCTGCTTTGGCACACAGGTATTTATTGCCAGTATTTTAGACTTTCTGTAAGTTTTATAAGGTAGGTGTTATGTTTAATTTCAGCTTAGCTGCTACTGGATAAAACAAAACTGTTTAACTGTTGATTTTTGCTTTTGAAAATGCCAGAGGAAATGCTAAATTTGTTATGTTCTGTGCCAAAAAAATAGCACAGCCGTACAGGTACGAGAGGAAACTGGAGCACAGCAGCTAAACTGCTGCTGTGAGCATAGTTATGGCAAAGTTCCCAGCTCTGCAGCTTGGCACAAATACATGACATATGAATATTTCATATGAAGTGAAATAAACCACAGGAAGCAGAAGTTCTATGTCTCTAACTGTTTGGTTTTTTTAAACTCAAGTATAAAGATGTGACAGTTTAATTAAAGTAGGACCTAGCAGGGTTAAATAACAATAAACCCAACAGTGTTTCATGGAGATTCACTTAATCTGTGTTTGTAATCTTTTAGGAAAAAAATAAATTGGGATTTATTCTTTTTCAATGGACTCTGCTCTCTAAGTTCTACTATATGGAGAGAAAATAATTGTGCTGTAGCATGACACACATTTCTGAAGTACAGTGCTTTCAGTACCTTTCTTATAGTTCCAACATACAGTAAGTTTATTACATTGGAGAGTAATTTGATAACTGTTTTCTATGAAGCAATTACAGTATTTGTCATTGTGATTTCATGACTTAATGGAATCGGTGATCACTCATTTGAATAAGGATCACAGAGATAGGCCAAGGGATTTTCTTGGTTTTCTGGAAGGTAGCTTGAAGTGTGCAGTCTGTCTTTAACTGATCATGTTTTGATCTGTTTTGAAGTCCATGCTGACCAGTAATTGCCACCAGTGGTGTCCTCTCTGCTTTGACAGGCTGATGGCTCCACTTCTCCAGGTGTTACAGAGAGCTTGCAGAGCAATCTGTCAGGTCCTCCATTGGAAATTTGCTGTGTATGCATAAGGCTGTCACCATCATGGGCTACCAGAAAGTCACAGACTTTCAAATGGATGTGGCTGCCATTAAGACAATTTATGTTTCAGCTCTAGCTTCCTTTTGTAAAAATAGTGTCAAATATTTTTGTCTGTGCCTTTCCTGCAAGGAGTTTAGGAATCTGTTGCCTGATAGAAATTAATGTTGGAATATTTTTTCTAGATACTTAAGTCCTTCAAGTTGATGGAAAGAAGAATTTTCTCCTTTCTCTCATGTTTTTTTGTGTGGGTGACAGCACCCTTGTGGGTAGCACAGGGAGCAGGATCACTCAGAATCATTCAAAATTTCCTACCAAATCTGTGTTTTTCCAAACTTGCTGAGAAACATCAGCAGGCTGGATAGAAACTTACGCATCATCCTAAGTATGCATGTAATCTTTTCTTGAAATAGTTTTGTCCCTGCCCATTATTTTTCTCTGATAGGTACAGCAGTGTCTCTTTTTAATCTTTAAAAGGATCACCTTTTAATCAGGTGATCCTTTCCAATGTTGTTCTTGAACAACAACTGAAATTTACTTCAATAACATTTGTGCTATTGCATTTTTAGGCAATGCACACCATATAATGTATTGATTAATGATTCAAGCAGTAAATTTTGTATTCACCAAATAATCAGTTTTGTTATACTGGCTTAGCAGCAAGGAAATGGTCTTTATATGGAGCCTGTGTTCATAAGATTTAATTCATGAGTATTAGGCAATGCCATATGTAATAAACAGCTTCATACAAGTACAGAAAACTTAAGTATCCTAAAAGATATTACTAGCAGTGAAGTTTTAAATGATTATTGTTAACTGACTTCTTAACCTTACAAAGTTTTCACTCATTGATGAGGAATATTGGGAAGAGGCTGTCAGGGGTTGTCAAGCAGCCTTTTAATTATGGTACTGCTTGTGTAAGCGAAATATTTTCAGAATTGCAAAGAATGTGTGTTAGGTTAGTGTCTATGGAAGGTAAATGATCCTTCAAGAAAGAAAATGCTGCACTTTCAGGAGCTGTCAGACTATAGTCTTTCCTCAAGGCAGAGTCAGTGACTAGAATAAATATATGGTGATATGAAAACTTCAGTGCTTCCCACATCCTAAAGTACAGTATACACTACAATTGTCAGAAAGTGGATGGTAAGTAAATGCAGAAATAACAGCTTTGTATCCGTGTACAGTTGGATTCAGTAAAACAAACAAACAGACAAATTTTTGTGTGCTTCTTGACAGTGATTCTGTCACTCATATTGTGGCTGAGAACAACTCTTACCTGGAGGTGCTGGACTGGCTGAAGGGACAGGCTGTGGCTGACAGCTCTAGGTTTGAGCTACTGGACATCTCCTGGTTCACAGCCTGCATGGAGGCAGGGAGACCAGTTGATTCAGAAGTGAAGTATCGCCTCATGGTAAGACAGATCCTGCAATGTGAATACAGTGATATCCAAAACGAATGGCTGTGATTTTATATATATATATATATATAATTGTGTTGTTATTATTTTTTTTTTTTTCTGTGGAATTTATAGGAGTAATTCACACAAATTCAAGAGAGTAGAAACACCTTCCATGCCTTCTTTGTCAGTGCCTGGTAATGCTGAGTTACTGTGTCATCACAGGGTACAAACTGGTAAATACAGAAACACAAAATGGTCTGGGCTGGAAGGGACCTTGGAGATCATCCAGCTTCCACTACCCTGCTATGGACAGAGATACCTAGGTCAGGTTGCTCCAAGTCCCATTCAATCTGCCCTTGAACACTTGCAGGGATAGGGCAGCCACAGCTCCTCTGGACAACCTGTTCTAGCCTCATAACCCTCACAGAAAAGAGTTCCTTCTGTATATCTGATTCAAATTTCCCCTCTGCTGGTGTAAAGCCATTATACCATGTCTTGTCACTGTGCCCTTGTAATAAGTTCTCTCTCCAGTTCTCTAGCAGCCCCTTAAATAACTGGAGGGCTGCTGTTAGGTCTTCCTGGAGCCTTAAGGGGCTGAACAGCCCTGGCTCCTCTGCAATATCCATCAATGAGGCACTTGTGGCTGTTCTGGTACTTGTGGTATTTGCTCAAATACATCAATATCATGGCAAATATCCCAGGATGAGCAGTGCATTTCAACGGGCTATTGATGGCATACTTGACTTCCTCAAAACAATGCAAAAATATTACAACTTTTGCTGTTGCAGAGTAATCAGGTAATAGCTGGGCCCTTGAAGGACCTGTGAAAAGAAGACTGATGTAGTCTGTGGACATGTGTTAACAGACTTGGCACCATCAAGTAAAATTGTGCTAAGAGAAAGAAAAATTGTATTATATTTTATTATCTCTCAAGGGAAGCTGTAAGTCAGAGGATATTGAAAATGGCAGGTTGATGATTTGATGTGTGCTGTTTGACCTTGAAGCAATGGATGAAGATGTTTTCCTCTGATCTTTGTCTGACAAATTACCTGCTAATTTCTCAGATTGGAGCATAGTGAGGAGCAGTGGTACTCAATATCTTGGCACAGACTCTGAGTGATGGGGGTTTGGTGGAGTGTCAGGCTGCTGTGCCCAGCACTGAGCCATGAAACGGGCCCAGCAGTGCAGCTGGATGAAGCTGTCCCCTCGTTCTGCACCTGCCCAAGCCTCGTGGTGATGGGTTTCATGTGCACAGGCAAAGAAATTTATTCATATGTCAAGAGAGCTGCAAATCTGAGCTAAAGCTCTCTGAAGTAAAGTGAGGGGTTCCTGCTGTTTCCTGAGGGTCTGGATTAGGCTCTGTGTGATCACACTGGGACCAGGGCAGGATGTGCAGCGTGTGCCATCCTCTGAGGCACAGAATGCCTGAATATTTAACAGCAACATTGTGCTCTTTGCTGCTTCATCATTGTGGAATTTAGACTATGAAGGATGATTCATAAATACCATCCTTTCCCAAGAAAAACTGTAGCTCCTGATTATTTTTTTTCACTCATATTGCATTTTCCTTGCCAGAAAATATTTCCCAGGTTTTTACATACAAGAATTACTGTTTAATAACAGTTTGGGTTGGGGGGGAGGGGGAAGTGAATACACCAGATGGAGCTGTCGCTCTCAGGCTCAGCATGATTCCATGACAGAATGTGTGTTTATATTTGAAATCCTTCCAAGGATATATTTTTGCAATAAATTTATAACATTTTTCAGTGAATCTGCTGGAAGGAGAATAGACAAAGGAAATTAATGCAAAAAGAAAAAATATGAAAGGAAGCCTTGTAACTACTGCTTTATTTTATCTCACAGGCCATAAAAATATAAATACAGGGAATGAAAAGAAGTTCTCTAAATAAGTAATGCATCAAAACCATGAACAAAATCCTGTGAACCTTCTTGAGAGTTTCACATCAACATTAAAAGTAAAACAAATTACCTTTTCTGTACATTCTTAATTTCAGCAATATGAGCAGACCTATAGATTCAGATTGCTCAGAAAATGAGTTTTCATAATTTTTTTTCCTTTTCAAGGCTAGAAACACCTTTGTTTTTCTCAAAAATTTCTCCTATTTTTTAAAGTCAATGAAACTGCCTTAGTTTTATATAAAACTCCTTTTGGAATATTGGTGTAGCATAAACTTCTGAAAAAAGTATCAGCACTGTCAGGAGATCATAATTATACTGTGAGACTGGCTCTGCAAGTAAAAGCTTATGTTTTTATTGAAACATAAAGATTTCATGCTAATAAATGTAGACTACAATAAGGAAGCCAGTGACAGTTATACTGGTATTTTTAAAGCTTATAAAACCAATCTTAATTATATAGTTGCTCTGAAGTAATAAACATTTTGTAAAGCAAACAAGGAGAAAAGAAGAATTCTAGGAGTGTAGCAAATTTTAAGATAATTTTATTGTTGCAGTGTCACCATGCTAATTCTTTTTTCTGCCTTGAGAAATGAGGAAAGATTGAAGTAAAGGTTAATTTTCTTTTTAAGTACTAGACCGAACTCATACATAATGTAATTTAATTGGAATTTCACTGAAGACAAATTTGGTTCGTTATGTCAGACTTGTAAAATGTGAAATGAAAGTGAATTAACAAACCTTGAACTCAAGCTAGATCATTAGGGTTTTGAAGTAAAAGGAATGGATTGCTGTGGGGGAATGTTTTGGGTGAAATCTTGTCCCCACGTAGTTTTGTGGTCAAATTCCCATTAATATCAATAACAGTAAGATTTCATCTTTCAGATCCTACAGTAGCCTATTTGGAAGGTTATTCCTCATTCAGGACATTTGTTTTACTGCATTAGTAAAAAGAAATGCCCTTCTTCATGCAAAACAAGGGGAATAAAGTCAGAGTTACAGACCATTAGCTAACATCCTAATTACAATTGTCATTAAAGTACATCTTTCTGTGGTAGTGAATGATCCAAGAGATGCTCTGATGTCAGTGATTTATAGAGAATAAAAGGTTGGTTGACCAGATTTGAGATGGACAGAATTATTATTGATTCATTCAGTCACAGTTGACTTTTAGGGTTAGTAGCCATCATTTAGTTTAATAAGCTTTGGAAATATGGTAGCCTAATATCTGCTTTATAAGGAAAGCAGAATATTTCTGTGGCAAAGGTCAGCCCTTGTGCAGAGACACCTTTCCTAGCCCAAGCAGGTGGGGATCCTTGATGACAGCAGGACATGGACATTAACAGGTATACAAACTCATCCCCGTGTGCTAGAAAGGGTGATGCTTCCTGGGTTATGGAAGAGAAAGAGGCAGAGGGGAGGTGTTCAGAGGGGAAAGAGAGGAAGAGATCCATATGGGTTGCTGCACACTCAGCAGTGTTAAGAACTGTGCTGTGACTGCATCTCTTCTGCCTTTTCCTCAGTCAGAACCCAGAACTTGTTAGCTAATTAGTTTTTTTTCTTTGTTTTTGTTTGCTTGCTTTTTCCTAGAAAGGAAAAGAGATTTATTTATTTGAAGAAAGGATTTTTCTCCACATTAGGGAAAGAAAGTACCATCTTTTGATCCTTTGTCTTATCATGTGTCAGGAAACATATTTAACATTTTCTGGAGCATCTCACTCTGTTTCATTGTGAAAGAGAGAGGCTGTAAGTAATGGAAGAAATCCTTCATACTGACAGTCTGAGTTTCTCAGGAAATAAAAATGAAACTTATAAACTGTCTGCCTTCTCTTCATAAAATGCTGGATATCAGAGGACTTTATTATTTGGTCAATGCTGCCTGGGCTTTTCAGAGCTGCTGGCTGCTTGTCTCTGTGCACTTCATTCACTGCTGCTTCATTTTATCCCTGTTATTTCCCTGTGTCATTATACTTCTTG
Organism: Motacilla alba alba; assembly: GCF_015832195.1. Lineage (NCBI taxonomy): Eukaryota > Metazoa > Chordata > Aves > Passeriformes > Motacillidae > Motacilla > Motacilla alba. The sequence goes on from NC_052021.1 coordinate 20,934,992, forward strand.
GTGTGTTAAAAAATAATTTGACAAAGAGCAAAGTAGTCCCCCACAATATTAATTCTGCAACCAAGTCTGTCTGCTTTACAAATTGATGCTAGTGGTAAAGGCTGTTTCTCCTGTTTATGCCATGTGGAAAATGTCACTGAGAGAGTAGCAAGTGACATTCACTGCAGCCTGGATGTGGGGTAGAAACTCTTACTAGCTCTAGTGATTGAGTAGCCTACACATTTGGATATTTTTCAGTGGTTGCCCCTGTGCAGTGTAGTGCAAATTCATTTTAAAGTAGAGTTATCTAAAGAAAAAGGAATTTTTAATGCTTATATTTTTCCATTTTTCTCTTATCTTTAGTTGTTTCTTCCCAGTACTAGAAATTATTTTTGGTCTAATGAGTTTCCAGGATTTCTTGTTCTACACTGTAATTGCTATTGATGGAACTTTAGGTTTGTCCTGTAATCTGTACAAACAATTATTTTCCCATCTAGTTTTCCCACCAAATATCAATTTGAGCAGTATCAATTCAGCTCGTGTTCTGCTGCTGATAGATCATTTCTATGGTTCACATGCAGGCATTATAATATTCCTTGCAAATCAGACTGTAGTAATTACTGTTTGCCAGATGTTTTTCCTGTTAATTTCTATCCAGAATTTCTTCTATTCTTATATTTAATCAAGGCCAGTTAACGAAACGCATAACTCTTAGTGATTAAGGAAAATGCTCAAATATCTCTACTAAGGCAGGAATAGGATGTTTATGTCCAGTCTATCACACTCCTAAATGCACAGATTTTCTGCATTAGTTTTGACCTCCTCAGCAGTACCAACTGATGCAGCATGTCGGGCTCTTCTTCTTCGTGTGTGTGTGTCCTAGAGAAGGTAACAGCTCATTATATATTCTATTCAGTAACATTCTGTTTGTTCACAGTCTTTGCAGCTGGCGCTATCATTTCAAGCAGTATATTAGCACTAATCAATCATATTTTATATGATTTAAAATCAATTTTAAAATATAATTCATGAATGTTTGCAAAAGTGGATGAGTTGTGTTGCTGTCCTGACTGAAACCCATTTTGGTTATTCCCAAGACTGGTCTTACACATAAAATTGCTTTCTTCCTTCCAGGTTATGCTATGAAAACCACCATATAATTCACTGCTCCTTCAGTTGTGTAAGCAAATACCTTTTGAGTGTGTGTGAATAGTGTTATTTAACTACTTTGTATCAAATACAAAGGCAATTTAGCACGAAATTATAATTGGGTGTGTGGTTATGAAGATACACACATGCTTATAGGTTTGCTAGCCTTTGTCTGATTGGATACAAGGAGAAAAGGGCTCATCATTCCATTATTGGTGTGAAAATTCTTTTATGTATTTTCATATTTTTATTGTAATTGTTGAACCCTTTCCCTGTGGCTTTTGTATAATGCAATTCACTACATTTTTTACACATCTGCCAAAAGTTTTCAAGCAAAAGGACCAGGACCAAAAAATACAAGGAACTGCTGAAGGTACTTCATGTTTCTGAAGTATTTCAGATTTGGCGCATTAGAGAAAGAATTGAAGGACTGGATATATAAAACAGCAGCAGAAAACCAGTGTGAGATTGCCTTTTTTAGGTGCTTCCTAGTCAGGACATTCACATGTTGAGGACTTGTGCTCAGGACTCTTTTGCCAGTGGGGATATGACTCTGAATCCTGCTTTTCAGGAGAATTCCCATCTTTCAGGAGCGAGTTGCCCGCAGACCTGTATGACCTTGGTCTATTTTGCATGGAGTGAAATTAGGTGAAAAGTGAATGAGCATGGAGGCAGCCTGGAGATTGGGAAATGCCCATTCATGTGTTGGCATCTGGCTGCTTTTCCTTGCTTTGGTGAATGTGTAAAAATGATGTCTGGGTTGGATCAGCATCTATGGGAATTGGCTAAGGGAGCGACCACATCACCAACTGGCTGTTGGGTGAATAAAGATGGTGATTACTCTTCTGCAGCTGTTTATAAATGTTTCCTTCACTCAAAAATGACTCCAAAACTAAACATTTAGCTGGATGAATTAAATCCAAAAGAAAAAAATTCTATCATTTTACCTGCAAGAGGGAAGAAAACTCGATTTCCAGTTCATACAAAAATTTTTCCTCCACTACTGAATTTAGCTACAGACTGAAAAAGTCAATTGAACATTTCCCTTTGGTCTAATATCCCTAATCTTGTATTGAATAATCTAGTGTTTTCTGTGAAAACTCTGTGTTTTAGAGCTCATCTGCTCCTAAAGTTTTGTAGTTTTTCAAACTTACCACAGTAGTGAGAGTAGTAGAGACACACATAATTTAGAAAGACCTGTTTGTTTGTGGTTTTTTTGGTTTATTTTTTTTTTTTAATGGCAGTGCCATTGAAAACTCCCTGTAGGAACTTACTGCAGAAAATAAAAAATCCCAGTAATCACCAGATAAACTGTACTGTCAGTCCAGCCAATGTGAAATCACCTGTTTTTCATAGCAGGATGACAGGAGCATTATTATTTTCTTGCCTGCTCTTCAAAAGTTTGTATTTTGGGCTCATGAAATGTACTTTTTTGTATTTTTAAGCTATTTGCCATGTGTGTCACTAACTCTTCTTTTTTTTTTACCCTTGTTAGGAGCAATCCCAATCTCCTCCTCTAAATACATCTGAATTGGAAATGCCAGCATTTATTGCAACAAAAGTATCTCAGTATTCATGCCAGAGGAAGACAACTTTAAATAACTACAACAAGAAATTCACGGTAATATTTATTCTATCTATAAAATAAAAACTAGTATAATTAGAATAATTACTATAATACTTGCCTCAGTATTTTCTGTGGCACCCTCAATGAATTCATGAGTAAACAGGCAGCATAATAACAGTTTAAAAAGTTATAAATCTGCCATACTTAAATTAAAATTGAGTGCAAGCTTAATTGCATCCTCTAAGTATTGCTGAAAGCTTAACACAGTGGATCTTTAAATACATTAATAACTTGTAAACACATGAATTTTTAAAACAAATGATAGAATAACATTCCAAAAATATCTTTTAGCCTTTCATCACAGTCTTATTTGACAAGCTGGAGGTATGATAAACAAAGTTGGGTTTAGGTGAGTCCAAGGTTCTTCACAGTTGTTGTGCTGCCTTTTGGTTTGCCCAAGTTCAGTTCTTCAAAGTATGTTACTAAACTTCAGATTTTCACTACTGGGCAATTATGAAAACAGCCTGCATGTTAACTACTTTAACATTACAAAACTCCCTGTGAACTGTCTAGTTAAATAGAAATCTTGGAGACTGCCATATATCCTAGGTCATGCCTCTGAAATTGCACATTTTAGAGGTTATCAAGGGTCTGAGTCCTCTGGTCTAAATTCCTCTGGAGTTCTTGTGCTTGGTAGCTCCTCCTGGCTCTAAATACTCAGTGACCACTATTCAAAAGGAAACATTTCTCAGTGACTCTAATGCAGTGCAGTCCAAATATATCTGGCATAGTTACATGCATATGTTTCAACTATAACATCTAACACTTCCTCATTTTTCTAAAGCTTTATTATGTATTTTGTTATTATTTATAATTTTTGCGATTTACTTTGTATGTTCCTGTAAATACACACAAATATTTCAAGAAAACATAATTTGTAAGATTCATATAAAAAGAATAGCAAAAGATACCAGTTATTTGTGAATATAAACCCTTTACAAGGTAAATACTAAAACCTCTGGGTATTCAGAACGAAAGATAAACCTACAAGGAAATAAAAAATGTCTTGATCTGGGAATGCACAGTTAAAAATTAAACAGCCTAAAATTTGGCTTGTAGTTATGCTTTGAAATAATCAGCAATTACATCAAATATGTGTAACTATTTATGGTAGTCAAGTCGGTTAAACTGTTTGCTTATTTACAAAAAGTCCCTTTTTGAGCAACATTATGGGAATTGAATTTTGACCCTGTTTTGAGCCTGAGGTTGGACTAGAGACCTCCTGAGGTTCCTTCCCACCCCAATGTTACCAATATTCCCAAAATTGCCTTTTTTTTTGAAATGGCTGCATTTCCCTACCTCTTGCTAGAAAAACAAGGCTGTGATTGTAACCATTTAACCTCTTGAAAGCAGCAGTCCTTTTTCACTGTTTATAAATATCAAATAAAAGCTGTTGTAGGGGAAAATGTCAGACTAAACATAGTATGACTGAAGCATTATGTAAAATACCAAACTTCTTAGAGAAATAGGAAGTAAGTGTCTTAGTTCTATGCTTCCTGAAAACAGTAGAATGTGGGACCTGGCTCTTTGATGAATTTTCTATATTACAACATTTTGTCAGACATTCTAAAGGTAAAAAATTAAAAGGAATGTGATGGATAATGGCAAAGTAAAATAGTTGCTCCCAGAAGGCACAAAGTTGTTGATTTAATTGTCATTAGCATTTAGACCACATTCTTTGAGTGGTTTCTGTTACACCTGTGTCATAGAGGCAGTCCCTAAATTAGTTCCAGGTTTATCAATGCAGAAGTCTTAATGTCAAAGTACAGCTTGTATTTGGTAAGTGAATTTAGCTGAACACACTAGCAGTGGGGCAGTTTGATGATGGGAGTACTGAGATTCCCTTCTGTTACCCTAGTTATCAAACATTTCTGGGTAGACACTGGCTTTTGTGGTGACAGAGGTGTTGGTTTTTCATCTTCAACATATTTTGAGAATAACTTCTCAGAGTTCATGCTGTGTTTTGTTTCTGGAGGTGGAACTGGGCAAGTTTATGTTACGTGAGTGTCTAGAATCAGTTGTAATGGAACTCCTCAGGGCTGTTGCCCTTATTCCTCACAGCCAAAGCTTGCAATGACAGCTGAAGGGTTGGGTGTTTATGGGCTGCCAGAACTGGCCCATGCCTCGGAGAACTGCCAGTTAGTCTGCCTAAGGTCACAGGAGCCTGATTTTTTGATGTGCTGTTGTTTTGTTGGCCTTGTATTAATCCTGTAATTCACGTTCTCAGATAAAAGCGTTCCAACAGATTTCTCAGTGCAAGCACTTAGCAAGTGCACTGAAGCACTGGCGTAATTCACTTGTGCATGCTGTGGGCAGCCAACCATTAAATGACAGGTTTTCCTTGGGTCAATACCATACATCCTGAAAATTGGGTCGAAACCATCTTGAGTTATGTGTTGATGGTAGCATTTTGTTATAACAGCCTTATTCTGTGGGTCAGGTTTGTTCCCTTTTCTTGCAGATTTTCTGTTTCCTTTGGTTAGCTTGTCTTCTGATCATGCCCATAACAGGGGTATGAACCTTTTATTTGCTAATTCATTCTTTGATGAATTCTTGGGTTCTTCCTTTTACTGGACTTTACCCTGATATGTTCCCCTTTCAAATAAATAGGAGTTGTGTTTGAGAAAGTGTAGTAGTTACATTGGAACAGTCACTAATAGGCAGCAATGTGAGTGCAGCAGGATTTATATGTCCCGGTTTCTTGGGAGAGGAACTTCAGGGGACTTGATTTCTGAAGAAATTGATAATTAGTGGTCCTTTTTAAATCTTGAGTCCTGTTCTGCATATATTTCATCATGAAAGACTACTTATTAAAAAAAAGTAGCAGAGGTATTTGATGACATCTCATGAGGAAAAAGTGGTGGTTTAATATACTAGGTGCAATTTCTGTATTCAAATGTCTCATGTTTCCTGTCTGTTGTACTAACCAGAAAATAACTTGCAGAAAGTTACAACAAACCAGTTTTACACATGGAAGAAGCTACAGAAGGGTTGACATAAATTGCAGATGTCAAGGTGTTGTTATTACATTCAGTATGGGGCAAGTCCCAGTGAAATAATTTATGAGCTGTTGTGTAGTAAGGCTTGTGGTGTGAAGAATACACTAAGAATGTCAGATGCCAAGGAGTAGGCAGTGGAACCATGTTTCAGTTGATGGGGTAGAGATGCAACAGCTTCAGACTCGGTCTCTGTGCAGTCTTTGGGTCCCCTGGCCTGGGGGCAGGCAGGCTGGGAACCCCTGCCGGGGGCTTTGCTGACCTGGCTGGTCCAGGAATGCCCCTGAACACATCACCGAACTCACAGGTGAGCTATGGCTGCTCAGATGGGAAAAGCTGCAAAACAAAAGAGTAGAAACTTTGAGTAGTGTCTGTACCTTAACAAGGGTCCTTTATGTTTGTCTTAAATATTAATGTTATTATGGAATATAATATTCCAATATTGTTCTCTGGCTTATTTGTAGCTATCTTCCCTCTCCCACTGAAAATATACACTTGGAGGCTGCATTGTGTTTTCTTGTGCTAAAATAAAAGGAGTCATTCTGCTGTGCCCAGGAGGGGTTGTTGGATTTGAATACTAATATCAGACTGCAATAAAATTCAGAAAGACATTCTTCTGTGAGGAAAATACAATTTAATTCTTACAGAAGAAACTAATTAAGTCAGAGGCAAATGGTTCTGTGATTCTGAGGCTTATTGCTAATGCTACTGGATGTTACTTTGCTTTGGCTGTTACTCATGGTAATGAGAATGTAGATGTTTAGCCCGGGAAAGATGCCTGGCTTCCTTTCCACTATGTTAGAGAAAAATAAAGAAGAAATATTCCTTTCTTCTTTTGTATCTACCAAAGAATATACAGTTATGCCAATGGCTCAAGTAGTTATTATTATTATTATTATTATTTCATTTTAAAACATACCTCAGAAGATCCTCAATTTTAGTTTTATAATGAACTTGGGAGCTGTGTAGTAGAAAACCACTAACTGAATGGATACTCTTAATAACATGTAGTGTCCCACTGACACAACTTGCTTCAGTAAGAATTCTGCAGACTGTACCTCTGAATTATGATGTGAATGTGTGCAAACTGTATACCTATTCAAAATTATTGATTGTTTGGTCTAAGGAGTAAATACGTATTCATATTTTTAAGATAAATGGGAAGATACTTTGTAACGTACAGAGTATAAATACGTCTTTACTTTTCAGCAGTTTAAATTTGTGTGATACATCAATCTACATTGCTTTCTTTGACCATATTAATGTATGTAAAATATATGTATTTTATATTTCTTATTACACAGTGTATCTATTATGTAGGTCATTCTTTTGTGATACCACTAACTGCATTTCTGTGCTGTGTCAGCAGACCTTTTTTCACATTTGTATTGTTTTCTTTTTCATAATGTGGAATAATATGAAAACTTCTCATGAATTCCTCTCTGTTTCAAGAAATAAACTTGTTATTGTTCATCAATATGAGGAGTAACTGGAACTAATATGTTTATTTCTTGTACCATATAGAAGCACGAACTATGTGTTCAAAAAGGGGAAGGTGGTTTCCAGTATTGCCACAGATTCCTATTTGGTTGTGTCTGAAAATGCAGATGTTACATGCTGATCTGCTGGATTACTTATGGTTGGGCATAATTCTAAAAATTAAGGCTCTATTTGACACTGATTTATAAGATCCACACAGAATACAGAAGGCAAACCTCACAAAAGGTTTTCAAGCTTGGCTCTAAAATACCATTTTTTATGATACCTGGAAAACTTCAAGTTGCTAGAAAATTTGTCTGCTTTTTTAAATGAACTCTGTCTTTTCAATGTAGTGTAAAGAAGTAATTCCTGAATTGGCATACAAACTAACCTTTCTAAGGAGCATACTGAATATTTTAAGCTTTTATTAAACTTCAACTCTTTTTCCTTTATCTCCCCCTCTTCCAGGATGCCTTTGAGGTAATGGCAGAAAATTATGAGTTCAAAGAAAATGAAATATTCTCCCTGGAATTTTTAAGGGCAGCTTCTTTGCTGAAATCTCTTCCATTTTCAGTAACCAGAATGAAAGATATACAAGGGTTGCCCTGTGTGGGAGACCAAGTCAGAGATATCATTGAGGTAACTTCTGAATTATCTGCCAATTGATTCTCTTACAGATCAACATTTACAGGTCACGAGGAGGAGCACTGCTACATCTGTGTGTGTGGACAAACCTTCTGCATTTCGTGTGATAGCAGCGTGTTATCTATGCTTCTAAGAATGAAATGATTTTTGGAAACCTTTTGTCATAACACAAGGCTCTGTCATGGAACCCCCACTCTTAGGAATGAGGGTAACAAGATAAATGCAAGGGAATAAATAAAGCAGTGTCAGCTTTGCATGTGATTTCTAAGGGCTCACTCTGATTTGGATGCAGCAGTTAAACTGTTATTAGTTTTGTTCATGTGATTTCTGCCCTTGGCAACATCACTTTACTCCCCTGAATGCTTTATTAGAAATATGTGTTTTGTGGAAGTGGTAAATATTTTAGTACTTTAATGTTAAATCTTACCTTGCTATGCTATAGCAAGTTATATATAGTTATAGCAGAGCCTTTTAGCCAGGTGATGGATGAACTCTCCCTTCCTACTGGAACTTGGAGTATTCCCTGCATTTTTCTTTAGTTCTTAGCCTTTTCAGGACCCACATCTCCGAGTGCTGTGATTCCAGCAGGCAGCTGCTCAGGGGTCACTGCTGAGTGCTGTGCTTCACTCTGGCTCCTGGTTCCCCATTCCACCAGTCAAGAATGCAGCCTCTGAAGTGCTTTTAGTACCTTCTGTGTGGGGGCTGGGATTGCAATCATGATCCCACAGAAAATAGGATGGCTTGTTGGGGTTATATTGGTGGTTTTCTTTGTTAGTTTTATTTTAAATTTTTGTCAGAAAGACTAAAAATATTGTACACTGCAGAAAAAAATGTATTTGTTCTTACAATGGTCTTACTTCTGAGAGCAGAAAACATAACCAAATAATGAAATCTAATTTTCAGGACAAGTCATTGATAGCTTGTGATAAATAACTGCTTTCTGGCTGTGACTTTATGAGTAAATAAGTACTGTAAAATATATTCCATGGTCCCAGTTTCTACTTCATCCTTGAGTAAATTTATGAGTAAGTAAAGACTGTGAAATTTATTCTGTGGTTCCAGTTTCTCCTTCATCCTTCAGTAATTTTCTTTCTTTGAAAGGGTTGCAGAATTTGATCCTAAAGGAATAAAACAATATGCTTGCTAGGGCTTCTCTTTATTGATTAACAAAGATTGATAAAACTTGATTTTAGATTATTTCATGAAATCTTATAATTGTAGTAAGATCTTAAAATTGATTTTTAATTTTTTAATAAGTAATATTTTTCTTTGTTTAGGAGATTATTGAAGAAGGAGAGAGTTCAAGAGTTAAAGAAGTGTTAAATGATGAACGATACAAGGCATTTAAGGTAAATCCTTTGAGTTTTGCTGCTGCTGTTAAAAATTTCCCTCCCTTTAGTAGAACTTGGACTAAGGCATCAATTTTATTATAAAGGGACAGCCAATATCAAGTACAAAGAAAGATAGGTCTTGAAAAAAAGAAAGGGTAAATCGAGAAACAGTGTCAAGGAATAATGTGGAATATCTTTCTATTTTTAATTAATGTAGTGTATTCATAATTGCTCTTAAGTGATGTAATGCAACTTACTCTTTGCTGTAAGTTTAATGTGATGGTAGTTTCATTTCTGTCTCAACTGTTTATAATTTTAAAACTAATTCATTTTATTCTGGAATTAAGAAAATACCAGGTGAATAAGATGGCTCAGATCTATTGTAATTCTCTTTTGTGTGAGGCAGGAGGACTGGAGCTGTTTCTTCCCTAGGCACACTGTAGAGTCTTAATCACACAACTTCATAGTTGCAGGGACTCTAAACCACATAAATACTGCAGTTCCCATTACTGAAATATTTATTGAATTCTCCATTGGAAACATGTAAGATGAGCAAACATTTAAAAAAATTTTTTCTGCATTTTTGATCTCTATACATACCCTCTGTCTTCAAAAAAATTAAAACAGAGTAAGACAAATGGGATTGTTTAATTCTCCCTAGCATCACTCACTGTTGCTTCAGCTATGCAAGGCTCTTCCATTCTCTCTGACTTACAATGCAGGTATGAAAGGGTGTTCAGAGACAGCTGTTGATGCCATCTCTAGCAATATTCAAAAAGAGATGCAGATTCACATGTATAGCAGGATTCAAGAAGCAGATTTGCTTATTAATGCATGATTGCATTACAGCATGATTGAGGAACAGCTATTAAATCTTCAGGGTTTAAGAAAATCTCTTGGAGATTAGAATAAAACCTATCAGGAGACAAATTATCTCAAATGTGCTTTATCCCTTGTTTCATGTGCAAAATTACAACAAGCTTAGGTGGCCCCACTTCTTAGCTGAGCATACCTGTCAACATTTTGTCTAAATTAGTTGTAACCAGTTGTTTCCACTGATTTTTTGATGAGATTCTAAGACGAATCTCATATTAGTGAATTCATAGATTTTACTGTTTAGCATAGTCCTGGTACCTGCTGCTTCACTTATCATGGCTTGAAAGATCACTGCTGGTCCCAGGGTCATGGCTATCAAAGGCCTGAATTAAATTATAGTCCATATTTTAGATGTAGGGACATGAACTGACAGGGTCAGTTTGCTTTCTTACAGAAGTGGGTGCTGCAGAGAGTGAGTTTGTGTCATTGGTTTCACCAGCTGAAAAGAAATGTCACTTGTGCTGCACTGCTGGCAGCATCTCTAGCATCTAAAAACATGCTAAATAACAATGGATCTAAGTACAGAAAGAAAAAAACACAATTTTGTTTTTTTCCTCCTAAAAATTTGGGTACATAAAATCCTTTTTCTTTAGTTCTTTGTCTCAGTGTAAATTAAGTCTCCTAGAATCATTTAAAACCCAGTAATAGGCCCTTTTGAAAATATTTCAGCACTAGCAAAAACTTTAAAAGATAACAGTCTAAGTATTTAAAAAAATTATATCCTTTTATAAGCACCCATGATTCAGACAAAGGGTAGGTAATTTCGCACATTATATACAAAATGTAGGGCCATTCCTATTTAATATTATCAATTATTTTAACTTTTCACTTTTAAAATCTTAATTATTTCCGAGGAATTAATATCTTCACAAAAGCACAAAATAAAGCTAGCATGCTTGGAATTTATCTTCAGGTTGTAGATTCAATGGAAAAGAGCAGTTATTCATGTCTTACACAGATCCTCATTGAATTCCATAAAAGTGCAGTGCAAGGTGGAGAGCTACAGTATTGACAAACTGAACATAAAGAAGGTGCTTTCTAGCAAACATGACAGTTTTCTCTTACTTTTATATCAGTGTTCATCTGAGGTAGCAATCCAGTGAATAATGCTTACAGCTTCTGCTTTACATCCTTTCCTGGGTAATAGCTTAGTGAACAACATTATTTTGCAATAGATGGAATATGACCACACAAAAGTTTCTGGTGGACTGGTAGATTTTGGGGTATTTTAGGTTGGTTTTTTTGTGTGTCAGTTTTTTGGTTTGTTTGGGGATGTGTGGTTTTGTTATGTGTGTGGGTTTTGGTTTTTATTTTGGGGTGGGTTTTTTTGCCACAAGTTTATCAGGTCAGTGTCAGGGAATTGAGCTACCTAATGTTGCTGTTTGATTTCTGTTAAGAAATTGAGTAAAAATAAAGAACACTACCCTTATTCCAAACCTTAGTTAAGAGTGCACATTTTAGTAAATGACATAAAGGTGTTGGGAGTACTGCTTTATTTTTGTTTGGATTTCATGTTAATGAGAACTGTCCATGTATAAAACCAGTTCTCTGTTCAACGTAGTCATGCAAAGAAGAGAAGCTGAATCTGTCTGTTTCTATCACACTATTTGTCTTCAGTGAAGGCTTAACTCTGCCCACTGCTTTCCCTGAGAAACCTTGTTGTTGCCTACTTATTATTAATTCACTGCTCCTTTAGAAAACAACACTGAAATGTTTTTCTACTGACCTTAGCAATTTACTTCAGTCTTTGGAGTGGGAGTGAAGACATCTGAGAAATGGTACAGAATGGGTTTGAGAACTGTGGAAGATGTAAAAGCTGACAAGACCCTGAAGCTGTCAAAAATGCAGAAAGCAGGTAAGGTGAGAGTGTCATAAAAACTTCTATCTCAGTGCTCTAGAACTTGATAACAGAGTCACAGGGGAAGGCAAAGCTCATTTATACATCTGTTCTTTCACTGCAGTCTTGTGAATACTGAAATATTAGGTGAAAATATTTGGACCAGCTGAGTTCCTAATTAAAAATGGTATCATTCAAAACATAGGAATATGCATATTTTTAAATTGCTTGCACAGATACCAAATGAAATCTCTTATACACAGAACTATTAATGGTTCATTATTGCACAGGTTGTGAAAAAATTACAAAATTGGGAAAGCCCAGAACTGCTTTTCAGAGGAGATCTGTCTCCCTCAAGGCAGCCCTAATTTATTGATAAATCTAGACTTGTAATAAAGTACTTATACCTTTTTTCTATTATTCTAGCACATCCTAGCTTTAAAGTGTTAAACATGGTCACATGAATAATGTTCCTTCCCCACAGATTTTTTGTGTATGCACTGTTTCCCTAATAAATGAACTAATTTAAACAAAGAAAATAGTTACATTAAGGAAAACATATTCTATAATGTGACATTAAAATAGTCTAAATTATTTTGCATTAAATTTGTCACCTCAGACTCCCTTGGATGAGATTTCTTGTATTTGTGCTCCTTTGTCCCTCTTTCTTTTACATGTCATATTCAAATGTGAAGCAAGCTGCCATACTGGGTTCTTTCAACACAAGCTGTGATCAGCAATAAGATAGCTGGGATATTTCACATACTTCTGACCTCTACATTTGTGTATAACACCATTATTTTGGGAAGACTGCCTTTTGAAACAGTACATCCAAAAATACCATTGATGGGAGCTGTGATGAATGCCATTGGTGGGGAAGTCAGAGTAATTTATAAATATTCAGGTCCTAAGAAAGTGGAGCAATTATTGTGATTGCTGTGTTGACAAATTACATGACAAATTATAATGACAAATATATATATAAACTCTAAGGACAAAGATGAAGGAAGAGGCTGTCTCTGCCCTGTGATCCCTTGTACCCACACCACCTGTGATTTGGGCCTTGAATAATGCTGTATATATTTTAGTATATCTGTGGAGTGATCAGCACTTTTCCCCTTTGCTTTCCAGGGTTTCTCTACTATGAGGACCTTGTTAGCTGTGTGTCTAAGGCAGAAGCAGATGCAGTGAGCTTGATTGTCAAGAATACTGTGCGTACATTTCTACCAGATGCTTTAGTTACCATAACTGGTGGTTTCAGGAGGTGAGTGAAAAAAAATGAGGTCACTTGGCTGTTTTATGCAGGTGCAGAAAAAAAGATGATTGTGTCTTGGAAAAATCAAAGAAGCTTTGTGGGAAAGTATCAGAGTTTGTTTTCAACATTTTTGGTGGGTTTGTTTGTTGGTTTGTTTGTTTTTTTCAAACAGGAGAGCGGTTCTGTGACAGTCCCAGGTTCCTGGTTTTTGTTGCTGTAGATGGTTAGTTTCTCTGCATCTGAATTCCCAAGGCTGAGACTATTGTAAGGCCATGCTTGAAGGAAAGATACAACAGGCTTAAGGCAGTCTTGATTTGGTTTTTTTTTTTTTTGGGGGGGGGGGATGATTTAACAAGATCTTAGTTACGTGTGTTTGAAATGTGCTGAGGCAGAGTTTGTACTGTTAGAGGTATACTTGGAGTAGATGGTTACTGAAATGACTACAAAGCACTGACTAAATTAAATACATACTAACATCTGTATAGATGGGATGATCTCAGAATTCCTTTCCTGGTTGATTTTTATTACAAATAATTTTGGTCTTTCTGTGCAAAACCAAACCCAAAGCTGTTGTTCAGAAAAATACATTCTTTCAGCACTTGAGAGCTTTCTTACAGCCACACAACACAGTGTTGAGACTGGGAATGGTCTTCAGGAGTTCTGCTTTCCTTACTCTATTCTCAGTCCCCCATTATGTTCTCCTTGTTCTACATGTTATGCTCTTAAACCAAAAAAATGTAGTCAGTGCTAACTCTTGCTGAAGAGTTAGCTGAATTTGATACTTTGTAAGACTTTGACTATATTTTTAATATAAAAGTATCTTTGAAAGATACTTATTCTCATAAAACTCGAAATATACAATTCTGTGACTTTCATGCATCTAAAACTAATATGAGAGCAAAAGACAGAAGAATATTAATAATTAATGTATCACCTATGTGTTTTAATATTGTAAGCCTAGATAGGTCAGACTCAATCCAGTACTAAATTAAAACCTTATATAATTTATAATTTCTACAGTACAGCAATTGTGTTGAATATTTTTATCATCTTTGTTCCTTTTCATGATATTTATAATTATTCCTTGTATATCCCATATTTATTGTAGGAATGTTAGTAGCCTCTAGCTACATAATTTCAATAAAACTGTGTGGTCAATAAGAAGCATTAGGCTTAAGTAGGAACCCTGACCAGAGGTTTAGGAACAAGGTGAAATTTTATGTTCAAAACCTCAAGTGTCATCATTCTGTGAGTCTTTGTTTCAGAGACATGTGGTGTTTCTCAAGAGAGTCTCTGTTTAAGGGGGTCTTTGTGTAAGAGACTCCCTCCACTGATGCAAATCAGTCAGAGACCTTGTGTTAGTGGTAACTTGGATGTAATTGATTAACACTTCTAGATGGGTCAGAGCCGTACAGGTTATACTAAAAAGTCCCAGTCTCTTCTAATGTAATGTTGGCAGCATAGTTTGCAAAGTTTGACTCTCACAAATCAAATCGAAGCCTTTTGTCTTGCTTATTGTTGTGGGGAGATATGATAGTAATTCTCTTTTTTATTAAGAATAGGCTTTTGTATCTCTAAATGGGTGTATCAAGGCAGAAGATAAATTATTTAAGTATCTATTGATGCCTACTAGTGGGTAATTCTGTATACTAATTACATGCCTTTAACTGTACAAGAACATATTGAACTGTAGGTTTCAATATGTCAATCCTAATGGTATTTTACCAGCCCATGGAAAAGAAATGCTGCAGTGTAGGATTTGCAGGTAACTTGATGGATTGAGATACCTCTTTCTGGCACCTGTATTTTAATTGCTGAGTTGCAATAAGGGTGACTACATCTGTTCTTTTTTGCCTGTCTCCTGTAATGGAAATGCTCTTCAGCAAGATGTTTGTGTAAGCTTTGTAGTTCACAGTTTTCGATTACCAAATTATTTTTTGTTCCTTTCATCATTATATAAATATTTTAATAAAATAGGCAAGCTGTATCATTTAAACAATTTCCTCATTCTACATCCTGTACACTGCTGACATAAGAGGAAAAATAGCTCACGATTGCTCTGGTATCTATCTGATGATATACTGATTCCCCAGGATCCAGATTTGCCTTGCTTTGTATTCTTGTTTCATAACTTGGGAAGAAATTAACAGTTGATTGTTTCCCTCCAGATTTTTGACCTTACTATGCAGGAGAACTGGATGAATCAAAACAAGCCGAACTTCCATAGAGACCTACAGCTATGGAGATTCAATAGAGATGAAAGATGAAAGTAGAGATGAAAGTTACATTATTTCCCCCAAATCTATTACATATGCACATGGATGGGTATATTTATTGTGTTACTAGATATTTTCCTTTAAGTTCCTGAAATGTCAAGAAATCAGATGATGTAGAAATTCTTTAAATCAAAATTAAGAAGCACAGTATAAAGGTAAAGTAACTAATAGGTTTTGTTCTGTTTTATTTTAAATCCCAGCAAACTCGTTAATGGACTTCATATTTCATCTCTTGGCTTTTGTATGGCTTATTTTCCTAGTCTTGTAAAAAATAAAAGAATCATGATGGCAACCCTTCATATATTTCTAATTTGAAATAATTCAGGAGCAGAAATTAATAAATTAATGAAGTCTAGATAGGTTTATCCCTTGTTGCTTTCCTTACAGGAGCACTTTGGTAACTGCTGTAAAACTTCAGTCAGTATAGTTTCAATTGAGATGTTGGGAGAGTTTTACTTTTTCTTTTTGTTTTTCTGTCAACCTTTTCCAACACTTATCTGGGTCATTTTGAAACAGAAATTGCAACGCTGTAATGCATGGAAATACAGAAATAGAGAAATTGTAGTTATAAAAGAAATCACACCCACATGGTGTGGAATGTATTTCATTTTCTATTCAGGTAAGGTGTCAGGGAGGGTGACTGCAGAGAAGGAAGAATCAAAGATGCTGATAGTGCAATATAAATCATGCCATGGACAACGTTATTAGAAAGCCTGAATTTGCCATGCAAAGTCTGTTTGAATTGGCATGGTATTATTTTCAGTGCTCAGCCTTTCTTATTTTGAGTTTTAAGCTAATGAGACAAATTCTGTGGTGGGGAATAACACCTCATAAGTTACACAGGACCCTGAGGGTGAAGTATCCCTTCCTACATAAACAGAGGCCCTGGGATGGGGAGAAGAAACCCCCCCTTATTCTAATAAACAACATCCCTGATAAATAATGCACTTGTCCCAGCTATATCCAAAGCAGGAATGTAGTTTAGGCTAACGTGTGTTATCACTTTTAAATGAGTTAAACTGTGGACCTGACAACTTTTTTTTTCTTTTTCCTGTGCATATTAAAAGAGTAATTTTATTCCATGAAGAGAATTAAGGAGATTTCTGTGGTAATGGCATTGTCTCATTTTGTGGCTATCACTGCATGTTAGAGAATATTTTATTCCTGTTAACAGTATGTTAATGCCATTAATAGTAATATTAGCATTGTTGTAGGATAATTAGTGATAGCAAGTAGAAAAATAACTTCACAGTAAGTTTCATGGCAGTGAACTGGAGGGGTTTTCCCTTTTTTCCTCTAATTCCATATTAGTATATGGCTTCAGAGCAATTTCAAGAAAAGGTTGCCATGCACTGGAGCGCTATGATATACTGGAAGATCCTGGGTTTTTGCTAACTTGATTTTGCTGCTGATACTGGGTTTCATCCCAAGATGTGATCTAAACTGGAGGTTTCATAAGAGTTTGGAGGAAACACTGTATGTGATATGTACTTTATGATTTCAGTCTCTTTACTGGTTCTCCATATCTCAATACATACACCCACAGCCTCCAAATTTGGCTGAAGAAGTTCAGAAAAGGATCTGGAATAAAAATTACATACAGTGATAAGAATATTTTATACATATATATATATAAGAACTGCATTTTCAGAATGGTTTCCTGTGTGCTCTGTCCGTATGATTTACAAATTAGGATTCAGTTTTATTGTGTTGCATGTAACACAGTTGTGGTTAGCCCTGCAGCAGTAGAGTTGTTTCTCCATGATGTGAGGACATGGTTGCCATAACATCCACAGGCAGTTATTTTTTTAAAAATTATTTAGAGATCCTCTTAGTATTATTATTTCACTTCTCACTTTCTCAAATATTTACTTAGACACACTCTTGTTGGCTTCTCATACCTTAGCCTTTAGAGAAAGTGAAGTAGACTAAGGAGAGGCTTTGTTTTGGATAATTTTTCATATTGCAGTTCTGGAGAAGCTGTTCAAGTATCTTGGGCATTGCATCATGAAGAATAACTAGTGTATCTTGTCTTTTTTTATCTTTATGAGAGGTTAATTTTTTTATGCTGTATCAGTCTTCAAGGAAGTTTTATTCCCAGTCTCTTTCATTGTTAATTCTGTCCTAACATGAACCTGAGTGTAGATCACTATCTCCTTGCTTGAATTTTTATTATCTTTTAGAAAAGAGGATTTGATTCTCTGTAACATTTGTAGATAAGAATTATTAATAGAAAAGCAATGAAGAGAGCAAAGGACAGGGTGACTGTGTTTGTCAGGCATCCTGCCATACTTTGGTATATTACAATGCAAAAAATTCTTTCCTGTGTGCAGTGACATTTCCTACAAGGCAAAGGAATGCATAAAGTAACGACACGGGACAGGATTCTGCTCTTTCCTGTTCTGTACCCAGAAAATAATTTAAAGATATCTCTTCTTTCAATCTTGGAGATAAGATGAAATAGCTGAGACAAAGAAACTCTTTGAGAGGTTATTTTACAGGTTCATGCAGTGATAAATAACCAAGGTTATTGTGGCACCTTCGTTTAAGAAAATAAGACTTCTATATGGCACGTGGAATCACATTTATCTAGCTGTGCTGGCACATGCTCATAAAGAAGAGACTGTGAGATTGAATGTCTGAAGAGTATTATGCTTTCCAAGCTTTGGAATATACACAAGACTTTGTGCTTTATTTAATCAAGCTTGTCTTGTGGATTCTGGCTGGAGTTCTTGATAAATCACAGAACATCTGATCACAAGTTCTGATCCTGATAAAAAGCTCTATTTGACCTTTTGATATTGGATATTCCTAATAACTTTTGGAGGCTGTAAATGTTCTGCAATGAGGTTAGAATTCCTGACATAACACCAAATTTTTTCAGGTTCTCAGAGTAAATGTATTTGAAGTGCTATTATACAAATTATTTTCTTTCTCCTCAGATCTAGGATTAAAATAGTGCTGCACTTGCTAAACTAATAGAATTAATTTTGCAAAAGATTCTTGCAGAAAGATTTTAGGCAAACTCCTAAGCAGAGATTGCTTATTCTACTTATGCTTTGGTTTTTTTCTCTCTGAAACACAAACTGTGGTAAGAGAAGATATAAATCATATCCAGGTACTCAAGTCTAAATACTGTAATTTCTGCTCACTTTTTTTCTACTGCTGTTAAAAGAAGTAGCTTTCTTTATATGCTGGTATTTAATTTTTTTCCAGGGAGAAATCTGCTATAAAGGAGTTGTGAGATAAACTGCTCGCTGGACATTCAAGCTGATACGGTAGTTTGCTCACACTCAAATTTAAGCAGATCCTGGAATAATCTAGGAATTATTCCAGCAACAGACTGGAGAGGCTGCTTGGCCATCATTCATAAGCACAGCCTTTTCCCTGATAAACTGTACCCAACTTTGGATGAGAGTTTTAACCTGGAGACGTTCTAATCTGATCTGGCTGGTTTTAAAGCTTAGTAAAACAGCTTTGCCTTCCCAAACTCCCTAGGATTAGAAATGTTTGAACTTGAGGTATTGTTATACTGCAAGTAAAAATATTCTCTGGCAGGAGTTAGAAGCACCGCAACTGTGAAAGAACAGGGATCATCACAAGTTTCTGCTTTTAATTTTCTGTAATCCATTAAAAATTAAGTTGGGGAAGGAGAAAATCAAATTAACGGCTAGCCAAGTCAATTTAAAAGATAATCTATTGGAGTAATTCAGATACTTCCTTTTGTCATTAGAGCTTTGATTTTTTTCCCAGTCATTTCATCTATTATTAGCCACAATGAATCATGAAGTAGAAACTGATGAATAAGGTATTTGGGAGTCATAGACAAAAAGAACTTCGTAAGAACCCATGAAACTTAATAAAATTGAGCACTCAGCAGGGCATATACTTTGAAAGTCTTTCAAAAACTTGTTGATTCAAAGTTTTTTGCATGCCCTACACTACTTGACCCTTTCCTACTTTCACAGACTTTTTAGCTTGCTAGAAGGATGCTCTTCAGCTGGGTACCTCTCTTATCGCTAAAACTAGTTTGAGTGGTGGGCAAAGCATAGAGCTGGAAATGGAGGTGGTTGATTTCTGCAAAGCCAGAAGTTTTGTACTGTGTATGGAGAGCCAGAAAACTCCCTGCCTTAGTCTTACAGTTTCTATGATCACCCTTTACCTCCTGGAATGCATTTGTAAGAGCCTTTGCAGTGTTAAGTGTTTTCTGTTTCCTATCAAGTCTGATGGTGACTGCTAGTAAGTAAGCCAGAGCAATACAAATAATGTTATTGAGCAAGATATGAAATCTCCGACTGTATTATTTTGGGACTGTTAAACAAAGTCTCTTGTATTGGTATTTTCTTTTCTTTTAAACTTAATTGGAAAAAATGAGACTGAAAACCAAAACTAGGGGTTTCTATTTCCTTATCGGGCAGTCAGTCTGAAATTTTAGTTATGATACCTGATCAGATTTGTTACCATTCTAATCTGGACAAAATTTTCATTTGAAACTGATGAAAGTTTTTAAAGTTACTGCACTGATGGATGCTTCGTGCTCAATATTTGCCATTACAGTTTATAGGGAATATTGGAATGGAATTTTCAAACTGCAAAGGCAGACTTGTAGTGACAAAGCAGCATACTGCAGGTACGCTACTAGAAAAAAGACAGGGCATTGTCTTAAAAATAGATTATTTCTTTCCACATCTTCATGTCGTGTTCATTTGATATCCAAATGAACTGAATGTTATATGAAAAACAAAGTGGGCAATTACTAGAATAGAAGACAGTTTATATCTGAAGGAGGAACAGAATGACAGCTAATAATGGTATTTAAGCAATTTTTCTCCTTTTGCTTTTTTTTCTGATTTGCCCTGTAAGGTCACTTTCAATCATTTTTGCTATGTAAGGGTCAGCCATTTGGCACTTCTAGGTTTCTAAACTATATGGAAATGTTTTTAGAATGCTTGCCACTGCATAAAACCAAAATGTTAATGGCTTCACTAAGTCAAATTAAATTTTAATGGCCGTGGTTTAATTTTTCTTTCAGCCCATTCACATCCTTTAAGCAGCATTAAATGTGATTCAGTTGTCTTCTAATATCACAGCTGACCTGAACAGCCTTTTCAATTAGACTTTTAGATGAAGCAGATCTGATACATTCTAAGTAAATAAAGATCTCTTTTTGTTGGTTAAATGCTGATATTCACAGCTCATTTAATCCATTTATAGAGATGCAATGTCAAAAGAATGGTTTTTTTGTGCAATGCTGGTGATAATGGGCAGAGATGAGACAAAAAATTCACATCTTTGTTTTGTCAGGGAATGGAAATTAAGGAAGAAGAACTAAAAAAGATCTATTTAAAACTTTAAGAAAGATGCATGACTGAGAAGTGATGAAAATTTTTTGACAAGGAGTCACACATTAAAAGCATTTTATGAAATGGTGTGAAGAATAGTCAGTTAACAATGCACATTCCCCTCAGAAATTTATTCTGGCATCTTACAAATAATCTCATACCTGAACAGTAGATGTCCAATGTTTTTTAATTGGTTCAGTCTGTACTAATATAAAATGTTTTAATTTCATCTTTAATAATGGATTTAGTATTTACGACATAGTATGCCTTTTACATACACAAAAAATGATAGAAATTGTTAGAAATCTACTATAGTTTGTTCAAAAGCATCCTTGATGTTTCCATAATTCTGTTTGATGTTTGTTCTCATTTTTGGATGACAGTGTCTCAAGACCTTCACTATATAACAGAGATGGCTCACTGTGATAAAACCTTCTCTGTGTACGAGGGCAGGCATGAGGAAAGGGGCTTCTGGGTTTACTGCTCAGTGTGGGACCCAGGAAAAGCCATCTGGGGCATCTGATGTGCAGAAAGCTGGGCTCAGTGATTTGCACTGGCTGCGTTTCTTTTCCAGTGGCTTTGCTTATTGAAATGCAAGAGAATGGTGCTGTCATTAGCTAGAGTAGATTTCAGCACTGAGTTCAGTTTTGCCATTTTGGTAGCTTGTGTGAGTGTCAGATGATAACTAACAGCTAACTTGCTTTCTCCTGAAGTGAAGTCCCAGCTCTGAAACAAACACCAGTCTCTCGTGACGGCTGGCTCATTAGACCCACCTAAGTGGAAAGGAGCAGTGACAGCTGTCAGTATGAATTACAGCACCACCAGCTCCAAACTGCAGTGGCTTCTGCAGTGCCACTCCTAAAGAGAATATACCATTAGAATTCCAAAAATGTAAAACTGATTTTGCATTATTTACACAATTTTCTGGACAAGTTTTGTCAAAGTGAATGTTTTGAAAAGTTATAAAAGGAGTATGGTACAATTATTTATAGTCCTGCTTTATCAATGAATGTACTTAATAATGCATATTCTACTGACCATTCCCACTTTAAAAGGTTTTTATTATGCTAGGTTAACATAAAAGTAGTAATTCATCATTTTAGAAAAATTAGCATATGCAGTGGTGGTTACTATTTGCATTATGGAAACTAAACATGTAATTGCTAAGTTCTGGTATGACTTAAAACCACTGCTCTAGTGTTTTGGAAGGGGAAATGCTTTGCCCTTCCTCGAACACAATTCTTCCAATATACAAGTATCTAATTTTCAGCGAGCATAAAACATGTATTTAATAAATTCAGAAAATGTCTTTTGCACAGGACACAGGCCCTGTTGCTGAGACAGACTGAGTAGGATACCACATCATTAAAAAAAAAGTCACATCAAGTCTGCCCGCCCCAGGTATTATTATAACACATAATCTGGGGCTGAGGCAGGGAGGCAGGTTGCATGATACAGAGCATGTACTAAAATTGATTTATCAGTATTATTTAATAAGCTGGAAAACCTGCTTCCTGCATTAGGGTTGAACTGTTGCTCTTTCAATGTCCTGGTAGTTTGGGAATAGATTAGTATGAGAAGGCATTGGGGAATAAAAGCTCTTATGATTAAAAGGGAAGCTGTACAGATAATTGGTACCTAACATTAATATGTCCAGAGATGTATTCACAGACTGAAAGAGCTTCATTTTCAAACTCAGTAGAAAGAAGGACAAGCAGTACTTTATGACAAAAACTTGTGCAAGATCAGTGATGGTAACTGATTTTTAGTAGAGTCATGATATATGAGCTGCAATGAATTTGAGGTGTATAAGATTGGGCTCAAGCAGTTTGCCAGACTCGGTCTTTCTTGTGCTACTGATATTAGATATATTACATAGGGAATATGATAAAGGGAGAATATGAATAAGTAATTTCCACAAAGTTTTGAATTTTATTGTATGCTTCATAATGAATAAGACAGTCTGAATTCTGTCAAGATTTGATTAATTCTTTTTGGAATTTTTATCTTAGAGGCTTTTCAGTGATGTTTGGTTTGTTGTTTGTTTGGTTTGGATTTTCTTTTCAGTTCTAGGCAATAGGAGAATTTTTATATTGCTGTTTGGGAAGAGGTCTTGCAGGCCAAAACATACCAACAAGGTTATGGAGCAGCTGTCTGCCCAGAAATGAAATTAGTGAAAGAAGTGAATCATACATTTATGTTTAGGGTTACCTCTAACATATCTACCAATATATTTATGACTATTGTTTGTTTTCTGTGAAAATTTTCAATTCTCAATGACGAACTGTGGAGAAATGTAATTATTTTCCTGGTTAGGTGCTATAATTCAATTTTTTTTTTCTTTAGCAAAATGAATTTTCTAGTTAGAATTTCTCTCTTATGATTAGCCTCATTTACAGAAATTTCATATTGACATGGTGTCGTTTAATCTAAAGACAAGGGTATATGCATCTGGAAGAGATAGTCAGAGGAAAGGAAACCAGAAACCTCTGTGAAGCATCACAATGCCTTTGCAAGATCACTGAAATATTTTGATTGAGCTTTTAGACAACAAATTGAATTGATAATTTGTATTAAAACATCTCATTTATTTTCAACTGTCCACCTAAATCCTTTTGCTTTTTCTCATTTTCTTGGCCAGCTTTACTAAATCCTTACTGTGAATAATAGATGGAGTGATTAGACAGAGAATAAACAATCAACTATAATTATCACTCAGAATTTGTAGCAAAACCAAATGTTTCAAGTTGTTAGTGAGGGTTTTTTAAAAAATGTTTGTGGTTTTTGCCTTTTATATGGATGTTATGAGGAGGCATCATATTTTGAAGTACTTCTCTGAATAGTCACAATAATTGGAGAGTCTCTTATAGACATTTGACATGAATTCAGCTAATGCCATGCATAGTTTTCTGAAATGCTCAGCCAGTGAATTTAAATGGATCAATTTTAATACTTAGGCCAAGAAGCATGTTTCAAGTATAATATTTAAAATATACTACTTGAAAAGTATTTTCCATATATGGATGAGCAATAAGTATCTTACAAGTTGTCTCACAAATAAATAGCTCTAAAATAAAATCTATTAATGATACTACATAAAACTGGTAAGTAAAAAATCTTCTAAAAGTTATAGAGCATTAGGTACAAGGAGGACTTTTAAGATAGTGGAATATACTAAGGGAAAGATGAAGAAACAAAATTAAAAAAAGACAGGAGATTTCAGATAAAGTAGTAAGATAAAAGAGAAACATAAAGCACAAGAGGTCAAATCAAAGCTATACATGGCTTTGAGATGGAGATGCCTCGTTTGATAAATAGTTCTTTTTCTTACATGTTGTCTATAAAATAGTTTTATTGAGGTTCACCTGCTAAGAAGAGGATGCCTTAAAAAATCGAGGCCGCTCTAGGTGGGAATGGAATGAAGAGAGACAGAACAATTGTCTTTGTAACACTAAGAGACATGCCGAAGAAAGTGGCATTCTTTCTAAAGGAAAATCATCAGAACTCTGCATAAAGGGTAGTTGGAACAAAACTCTGGCAGCAGTGTTGGACCAGGTTCCCAGCAGTAGAGTCAGCTGTAAGGTAGCATTAATAGGCCAAGGATAGGGCTTGGCTATGATTAAGAGGCTTAATTAATGTGCTAAGACAGAATAGTGCTAATGATGCTTAGCCAGCTTTCTGTTAGACATGTCTAGATGCACCAGGAAACAAGTGTCTCTTGTTTTGTTGCACACAATGGTACTTCAGCATCTCTTACCTATGAACTGCAGTGCCTGTGCCTAAGTGATTCAGGACAGAAATAGAAATGATTTAATACATTTTGTCTTGTGTGCAGTCTTTCTTGGATGTGTGTTGTTTGAGAAGTTTCTGATGCCTCAGTGTTTTTGAGTGTATTTCTTACTATTAATATGCTTTACACATAAGTGTCTCAGGGCGTCTGTGTCAGAGATGAAGTTCTGAGAATTTTGTATTGTCTTAGTGAGCAGTTACTGTGACAAACAATAGTGTTCTGTTGTTCACCATGTGCAAAAGAGTTCTTCAGGTTCAGATGCCACATGGTTCAGAGATTGCAGAAGCAATTGCAGCAACCTGATGTTAGAGTCAAGAGATCAAAAATCAGTTTTAATTATGCTATGTTTTGCACTTCGTCATTTTTTTTCCATGGTTTTATACCCAGGAACCTGGCTTGAAAACAGGACATGTATAGCAGAGTTTACTTATTGCTGATAGATTCTAGCAGGAGTCCAAGTTTACTGTGGAATGGTTAGTTGCTGTAAAGATGGTTGACAGCGCAAGTTAAGAATTATGTTTCCTATCAATAAACATAAGAAAAGCTGCAAATATCAGTGACCTTGCAACTAGAGGATACATTTTGCAGATCCCTGTGAGCAAGAGTATCTACAATATTTTAATTAAGTTTGATGTGATCTTGCTTGTGGTGTGGTGACATAATAACAAGGAAGTAGCTGCTGGTTAATTTTTTTTTTTTTTTTGTGTTACAATATGAGTCAGGATATTTTCTACATGTCAGATAATGGGAAACAACTAAAAAGGTTTACAATAAATAATGTATGAAAGGCATAAATTAAAAGATAAAGTCAGAAATAGTCCTTTTAGTTGCTTTCAGTTTGGAAATGGTAGAGTATATTATGGATTGCTGCTGTACAGTGGGAGAGGTAGATGGAAATATTCCAGGCAATCTTTTTGAAGAATGGAAAATCAGCATTAAATAGCAGCAGAATCTAATATGATAGACTTGGTTATAATCACCTGCTATGATAGCTGTTCTTTCATACCACAAGGGCCTATCTTGGAGAGCAAAAACCCAAACCCATTAAAACCTTGTGGATTGCTTCTTCTCAAATACCTACTTATAAACTCATGCTAGTTCATAAAGTAAGAACCTTACTTTATCTTGTGCTACTGATCAAGGATGGCAGAATATTTTCCTTTTATCTTGGCATATCTTACAGCTAGACACAGGTCTAGTGGATAAACACAAGAAACACACCTGATTGTTTGGTTCCGTTGCCGTGGTTAATGTGTCCAGTCGCACCTAATTTGTTTGCCTTTGGATATGATAGCCAATGGGGATGTTATATATTTGATATAATATCCTTATTTAATTTATGAAATGTCTTGATGTTGTTATGGTATGCATTTGTATCACTACAATAAATGGTACTACACCCACACTTAGCCAATGTAGATTTGACCCTCACCATTCCTATCTTATAAATGAAACGTGAACAGCCCATCCTTCTGTTCTCACTGAGAGGTTGGTGGGAGCTTGGACATTGTTTTCAGTCGAATCATGACAAAATAGTGGGTCACTTTCAACTGATTGTTTGAAAAATTGAACTGGCAAGAAATGGTGACCCAGGGAATGCATCTTCACATTTCACCTGAATATTAAAATATGTACCTATATTGAAGAGACCCTTGAAATGTCTGATTACCTGAGGTCACAAAACAGTGCAGCTTGAAAAAGTCAGGATTGTTTTCAGAAAGAAGTCAGGATAAGAATACAGGAAATATGACATGACTGGTTCTTTGGAAGACTCCCTGAAAATATATGGCTAGAGCTTTATGATCTCCGGATCAGGAAGAAAGGCACAGAGAGAACTCTAAGAAGCTACATTCTCAAACAGAGTATTTCCACGTCATGGTTTGGGAATTAGGGAAGTTGGTTAGTAATAACCAGGGAAGTTTTCAATCTAGAATTAAATCGACTAAGTTAACTTCATGAGCTCCTCAGGCTGATGGCAAATCACATCTGGGAGCAGAGCAAGGAAATTTTGTAAAGGAGGGCAACAAGATTTCACAATAGAGAGATTTACTCAAGTTAGAATTTAAATTTAATAACAGGCTTGTCCATGCTTTAAAAGGCTTTTCTGGTATGCCCATACTTGTAGAATATATTGGCAGCCTTTCTCTGTGGAGGTGCAGTGTTCCTTTGATAGTATAGTTTAAATTATTTTCTCAAATGGAATAACCTGTTTTGGCCCAAAGGGTGTAACTGTTTCAGCTTCAGGGAACTGCTGACAAACAGTGTACATTCACACCACACAGCTATCTTGGCAAAGCACTCATGTAAACCAAGTAGATAAGTTTTGAATTTCAGTTTCTTTCTCTGTAAAAGGCTGGTGTTCTGAGTGTATCCCATAGATTAGGGGTAAAGTCCTCTTCCCTTAGACAAAATTAGTAGATGACACAATCCAAATTAGGTATTGAAAGGGAACAATCTCATTTTCTCTTAATTATGCTTCTGTAAAATCCCCTACCTACCTTACTTGCAGTAGGGGCAACTACTACTGTAAGTGCAGTTATTGTTAATATGTATGTCAGCTTAATCCTGGAAAAATTCCACAGTTCACTCTAAAAATCTGAGTGAGCAATTTTCTTAGATCTAACCTTAGATTAAACTAAGTTTAAACTGTGCATATTTTTTTCAGAAGTACTAGAGTAAAAACTTGTTGTGAAGGCCAGGCTCAAACTCACCATGTTGCAGTTGTCTGCTGGCAACTACACAAATGTTTAAGTTGTATTATATCTCCTTTGTTGGAATAGAATGATAAAATACCTGAAAGTAATCACAACTAAAGTAGAATTACACATATTGCCCCCAAATGCCAGAATTTAAAATTTGGCTTCTCATGTCTTTGCCACTACCCCGGATGTTTGAGCAATTACCTACACTCCTTGGCCATTACACCATCACCTCAAACAGAAGTGTTAATCCTATTTTATGTTAGAATTTCTGAGAGATGTCTTATTTCTGGTTGTCCTTCCCCCCCCTGCCCCATGGATGCAAGCAATCTATTTCTCAGTTCAAGGAATTTTAATAGAAAACCTGTCATGTTTATATAACTTCCAGTACAGCTGAGCAGGAAGCAAATAGAAACCTTTATTTTTATGGTAGGTTGATTCTACGGATTGTCCCATCACTGCCAAGTAAGTGAAACCCAGGCTGAACATTTAATATCATTCAGGCATTCTAAAAAAGCATGTTTCCTTCCTCACATGAACATTAATATTGTCTTTTAAATTGTTTAAAGAGAACGTTTTGATTTTTAGAAATGCCAAAGTAGACACGCATGAAAAAGAACTTTTTGATGAAAGTTTCTGTGACAAAAGGATATGTTAAAGGAATAAGCCTTTTGAAACACTCAAGAGAATTAGTTAGAGAGAACTAAAATGGATGGGGTTTGAATTCAGGTTTTCAATCTACTGCCAGAAAGCTACAGGACAAATTGTTGCTATGAAGCTGATTGTTAATTTTGTTTAACTGTCAGTATAGAAAAATAACTTTTTCCTCCTTCTTTAAAATAGAATACTGTATCTTAAATGTAAGCTTATATATGTTTATGAGATTTTGAGTAAGTAAAATAGAAACATAATTCTGAACCAAGCAATTTTGTCTTGGACAAAAAAAAAACCAACCCTAAAAATAGAAACAAGTAAATGGAAAATAATTTTTTTACTGGTTGCAAAAAAAAATGTGTGACAAGTAGTTTAATGAAAGCATTTTTTTAATAGACACCTTTCATAATTAGTAATGCAGACTTTTGTTTACTTATGTCAGTAAATTATTTGAATGCAGCTGACCTTTCTATTTTTTCTGCTGCATTATTAGTGATGTTGAAGAGATCACTAGGTTACTGTTTAGCAACATGTGTCTCACTTAGATGAGGTTTTGGTTTGCACCAGCTGAGATGGAAGCAAAAAGCTGGAAAGCTTTCTGACTCTTAAATGTCAAGTGTCAATACATTGCAGGCATTCCATCCTACCTTTAGGTATTTGGAGTACATACATAATCTATAGCCAGCTCTGGCCAAATTTCTTTGGCAGAACACCAGCAGAAAGCGGACAGTACACCTGAATTGGTCTTGAAAAGATTAATATCCATACATAATGGATAATCCAGATCTGGAAAGACTCAGTGCTCTCCCAGTTTGTGGGAGTCTGTCCTGGAAAGTGCCTGTCACCAATTACCTCCAAAACAGAACTCCTAAAAACCTTTACCTTCTCTTTCAGAGGTAATTTTTCTTTACCTTCCTTTCTTAGTGGTGATCATTGTTTTGTTTATTTGGTTGGGTCTTTTATTTGGGTTTTTTGGTGTTTTTTTTGTTTGTTTGAGTTTTTTGTTTGTTTTTCTTTTTTTTTTTTTCCCTAAAGTACATCATACTTTCTGATAATTCACCAAAATATCTAGCATCTGAGTACACTGATCTCTTATTTGTATTCTTCAAAATTGGAGGTAGTTGAATATCGTTGTCTCCCCGTTTGCATAATTCTAAAGCTGTCATTAAGGATTTTAATTAGGCCAAAAAAAAACCTAGGTACTTCAGGATGTCTGAGCAGCTCTAGTCTGAGATGCCTCCTCTTATAAATAATAAAAACATATCTTCTCTCCAGTCAGGTCTGATTCCTCAGTACTTATTACATATTGGGATATGTTCTTTTTTCCTGCAGGTTTCAGAATAATTAAAATCAATAAAATTACTGTTAACTAAGGATGCTGTACCACTGTCTTACA
The DNA here is from genome assembly GCF_015832195.1 of Motacilla alba alba. NCBI lineage: Eukaryota > Metazoa > Chordata > Aves > Passeriformes > Motacillidae > Motacilla > Motacilla alba. The sequence continues at coordinate 20,964,323 of NC_052021.1, forward strand.
CACTGTTTCTTAAGAGTGAGAAAGCTTGTTTCCAAGGAATGTGCTGACAGAAGTGTTCATGTGTGCAAAACTATGTAGATGTTTTTAGACTAAATTCATCTGCATACCTCACATTTCAGCTGGATATGTGAGATCCCAAATCCACATCAATACTTATTGGACTGTTTGTCTCTTTCAAACAGTGTTGAAGTGGTTTTGTTTTGTCATTGATTGGCGCTGGGCAAAATCTGTTTATGCAGGAAGTTTCTATGATGTCATTTGAAATGCTTGACTGAAATTAAGTGTAATTTAAAGAATTTGCCATGACAGCAAAAGCAAAACTTCAGCAATGTATTTCATGACTTTAAATAAAACTGTGACAGATTGGTATGGTACATTTCATAAGCTTTAAAGCTTGAAATTACATGGCCAGCTTCCAGGTACAGTTGTGCTATTTATATGAAATTGAGACAGCACTTGCAGTGATTCAAAGCTTAAGCATAGTTTTGTTTTGCTTGGTGGAATAGTGAATTTACTCCAAGTAGAGGATTCAGAGAGGCTAGAGCTGTTAGCAACAAAAAAGTCATCTTGTGTGCAAGCCAAAAGTGATAAATATTCAGCATCAGGGTATAATTGGTGACAGCCATGTTCAGACATCAATATCATGAAAGGAAGACAAATGTGTTCTTCCCATAGAAGAACTTCTTACTTGTGTGAGTGACTGTGCACTGGAACAGATTGCCCAGAGAGGCTGTGGAGTCGCCCTCACAGGAGATATTCAAGAGTAGTCTGGATGCAATTCTGTGCAAAGTGCTCTGGGATGACAGGTTAAGGTTGGACCAGATGATCCATGGGGATCCCTTCTAACCTGACCCAGTCTGTGAAAACCAGAGCTGAACAGCACCATCCAGGCTGTGCAACTGATACAATCACTACAGAGAGCCATACTTTCTAAATAACAAGTAGGTGACTAAATTCTTACATTGGCCATTCTCCTGTTTTGTTGTCTTAGTAGAAACCAGACTGCTGGAAGACAGCTTTATGAATTATTTTAATAGTGTACAGTAGATGTGGTTGAAAAACAATTTTGCAATTGTTTTTCACAGAAATTACTTTTCTGTTTTTTAACAAATCAGAAATTAACGTTGGAGAGAAGTAGTTTCAGCATGTGAACAGCAGGTGGTCCTCCTCAACGTAATACTTACAAAAATAGGTGAATCACTTTGTTTTTAATATTTTTGTGATAGATTTTTTTTTTTCAGTTCCTCAAATTTTGAGTTCCATTCAGATTTTCATGTTGTTCCATGACTATGATTTTCTTAGATGCTAGTGTGTAAGAGAATCCTTACATAGTCTTATTTTAAACCAAATATGCTTCGAAATTACCATTTGGCTAAAGGTACATAGAAGGCAATATATAAACACACCAATATATAACACACAATATATAATTCACCATTCATTATTTTCACAGGGCAGGGAAATATTTTCAGGGTTTTGCATAGAATATGTTTAACACATTAAATAATTAAAATAATTAAATAATTAAAATGCAAATAGTCTAAGAGAGAGTTCCACATCAGTGAATAGCTCCAAGTTTAGCTACACTGGTCATTTAAGTTCCTCAGCTGAATAACTGTTTTCTGATCTTTTCCTTTCATTGCATTAAATTAAATACCTGTTAAAAAAACTTATCATCATGACATGTAGTACCTGAGTGTCTTGTACTCTGAGAAATGTCTGAGTTTCTTTTGGGTCATAAAAGATACAGTCAAGCATAGCATGACATACTTTGGTCTTTGAAAGTGCATTTAATGAGACGAGGTGAGTGCCATGCATTATTACCTGTTTTTGAGGCAATGCAGTCACTGAGGGTGAAATTACATTTCAAGTAAATTTAAGTGTTGTTGCACAGGTTTTTCACTGGTTCTCTTCACTTCAGTGATTTTTACTGTCAGAACAAAACTTGTGGAAATAACCATTGATGTGGTCCCTTCTGCTGCAGTGGGTAATACTCCATTCTCCTGACTTGATACAAGAAGATCTTTTAAGTAATTACTTCTCTACCTAAAAGATTTCTTGAACAGAAGCTACTGATGCACAATACCACAATGCTGAATAAATGAGAAACCAAAAATGCTTGTTTTGTGTATCCCATATTAAAGCTGTATTCCCCTATGCTGTCTAGTAAGGTTTCTGATCCTAAAGGGAAAGGATTTTTCCCAATGCTGCTTCATTGCAGAGTTGGATTAACTTCAGAAATAAAATAAATACATTCCACAGCCATGGAAAATGGGTTCTGCCTCCAGTGAATTAGAATTACTGTTACACTGGGCAAGAAAAATAGCATTTTAATGAAGTGTCCACCCTCAAGCACTTTTTCCAGAGAAGATACCTGTGAATCTTTGGCAAATACTTACATAGTTCTGCTGGGTTTATATGGAATTACTTGGCTGGGTGAAGAAGCTGCTGTATGCTACCTTTGGCAATTCAAACCTTTGTAGAAGCCTGATTTATAGCTGCCCAGGGGAACAGTTCTCAGTTTTCACTATGTTTTTCTTTCAGAGACAGTATAACCTAAATAATTCTATTCTTAAATTAGTGGGAAAAGTAATTCTGCAGACAAAGCTATGACAGCAATTTTTTTTTTTACCCACAAATTCCCTCAAAATGAATCAGGGTAGTTCTCATAACTGTATGGTATCTTTTCAGTTAAATATATCATTATATCCATTTTAATTTTAATTGTCTTTGCTAGTGGCAGAATTTATTTCAGTTGATTTAATTAGAATATTGCTATTTTAGACATTATTCAGCATCCTATTAAACCATCTTACAGATATTAACTATACCCCAAAAGAGCACTGTAATGTACAATCAGGGAACAATTAACCCTCAAGGGGTAGGAATTCCAGAATTTCCTTTGATATAGAATAAAAACTCTCAGTCAGTTTGTATTTAGAATTCTGGAAATATTCAACCTGGAGTTTTTATCAGCTGCTGCAAACCAAGTGCAGTAGGGTGACTGAGAGGCTGGACCTTGAACTCAGAGTCCAGCTATAAAATGTTAGCACAGGTATCTTCCCACACCGGCACTCTTCATCTCCACAGGTGATTTTTTGTTCCTTACCACCTATGTAGCATTAGAAAGAAGAGAATTAATTTTGACACTGACTAGCGACCACTAGTGTCAAACTGCCTACAAAGGCAATTAGGATCTAATTCAAATAACAACCAGGAGAGCAGAAATTATCTGAAGAAGCCCAACCCATATCTGTCTTCTACAGAGCCCTGATCAGATCTTGGCTTACTGTCTTCCTCATTACTTCAGACATGTTACTTTATTTCTGAAAAGCAGGTTCTGACTGTTGGCATTCATTGAAATCAGGGTATAGATATTTGCAGTGTTAAGATGGGGAGGAATCTTGGTTATTATTTTTAGTAACTATGCTCAAAATCATCATCTAGTTCTTGTCATTACTTTCTGCATAAAGTAACCTGGTACTCTCTACAGCTTTTTCTTCCTATATACTACCCTGTCATGCTCTGGAAGGCTTTCCTGAGTTCTAATTCTGGTATCAGAGTGATTGCATCAGACTCTTAAAACTCCAAACTTAGGGAAGCATAGTATGGCTTCATGTGATAAATAGTATAGCTGAGCCTTCTGTCTAATTTGATGAACTCTAAAATGGCATCTTGCTTTAGGCATCCTCATTGATTTTATGTCTTTGTCATGTTTAAGGTGGAGATGAAGCACTGAGAGGACAAATGAAGCTGGTGCTGGACTTTGGCATGTTTGAGAGCCCCTGGTTTATTCTGACTGAATAGTCCCTCTTCCCCTCTCCCTTGGCTGACAAAGTGGGCACTGCACAATGTGAGCCAGCCTTGCCAACTCTTACATTTTGTATTCTGCTGTCTCTGCTTTCTGTGTGTCTGTTTTTGATTGTTGACTTTGGTTGAGCTGGTTTTGCACTTCAGTGAGCATTTATTTTCTTGCTACCTAGTCTATATGTATGTGAACCACCATGGCATTGACACTGTTGAATCTAAATGTTTTGGAAATGTGGAGCTGACCTGAATATTAAGGAAAATTCCTGAGATAAAGCTGGAAGTGATTTGAAGAACAGCTTAACATGAGGTGTACAGAGCTTAGCTGGTCATTTATGTTAGCAATGGGCTGGTGCAGTATTATGCTGCTACTTAGGCTGTTAATACTCTCTACAGTCAGAATTTGTCAGAACTTCTATTTGTCAGAATATGTAATTGAGAGATGCTGAGGAAATAACTTCAAATAAATGTTACAGCATTTTCTTATATTGGAAGACACTTTCTGCCACAAACAAAATAACTTTCTAACTTCTTTTAACTGTTACCCTGTTCCTGTTGCAAATGAAACAACTATGTTGAAAACATAATAATTTCTTCCATTTAACAAACTCCTTCGGCATGAAATCAGTGTTTCAGAAACCCTGCACAGATGTGACTCTGCTAATTTCTTGTCAGTGTACTAATTGTATAAGTAGCAAAGGTTAATGTCCTTCTGAGTCAATAAAACCATTTACTCTGGGTGTAGATTTCAGATCTGAAAAAAGGTTAGGGGAGAAAATGTTCTGGAATAATAAACTTGTGATTAAATTCTGAATTCAGTAAGTTCTCTTTAGGCAAAATATTAAGGGAATTGTATTTATTGACCTACTTTGTAGACCACTGCTTTTCTATTTTATTAAAACTCTAGTAATTTATATGTGAAGATGGGACACTATGTAACAACGTTTTGAAAAACTGTGGTATCAGAGACAAGAATTATTCTATAACTACATTGCAAGTGGTAGAATTCTTTTTCTGTCAAACATCCAGGATTTTGCTTTCTATGTAATAGTTGTAGCACTGTCACACTCCAGTACTTCAAGCTTAAAGAATGTTTTTTCTCTTTATAAGGGGTTTATACAAAGAAAATATGTAGTTCTTCATAGTTTGACTGACAGTAACTCTGAATTATTTTAATATCTGGCTGTAAGAAATTGTCTGTCCCCTGTTTGACATCTCAGCAAAGACTGCTTAATAGGCAAATCCACAGGCATGCAGACTACCTGGGATTTGGAATATAAATGTCTGTTCCTTTTCCTGAAAGGCACATGTTGTTGGAGATAGGTTGTAGAAGCAAATTAATCAGGACTGCAGTTATTAGACAGAATTCCAGTGCCACTTCTATTTGGTCAAATTCAACTGATGTCAAACAGTAATTCTGTGCTGCTGGTACAGTGGGAGTTAAAAGAGACCCAGCACAGAGGATAGAGTAAAAAGATGGCATTGTATCAAAACAGACAGCAAGAAATGTTTGCTCTATGTGAACATATGTGTGCATGGTCCATTAGAGCTGTAATTACATGTTTTACTGGGCATGCACACTGAGGCTACTAGGGTTCCCCCTCAGGGACATGCATTTTATGGTACTTATAAATTATTTGTTTGCTGTTTCTAAAATAAGTGATTCTGCTACTTATTCAAGTGTTCTCTTCACTGCTCAAGCACAAGATCATTGCTCTATATCACAGTATTTTCATTTCTTCAGCTATGTGTAACCTTCTGCAACATTTAATCCATTTTCCATTGCCACACAATCATCATTTCAGCAATTACATTTGTTCTTCTTAGATATTTATGCATATTACTCATCTATATTCAAGAAAATCTTCAAATGTCCTCACATATTTTCAAATCACTTTGGGATGTCTGTCTAGAAGCTGTCTTCCCTCCATTTCCCAAAAAAATAATGCTGAGAAGATGATGCTTAATTTAACATATAATGAATTCCCATATTTGTTTCAACAAATAAAGGGCTTGTCATTTTTTTTAATATCAACTTCCAACATCTTAGCTAGGATCCAGCTTGCTATACAAATGAATTTCAGCTGGATTGCTCTTAGTCTGAGCTCTCTGGAAGGAAGGGAGAGTTAAATCCTCTGATATTCTATGTACACTCTCCACATGCTGTCTAAGGCCCACTCCATGTGGAACTGGTCTGAGATTACTTTTACTGATTTTCCTAGCTATCTCTATCAAAACACAACTATACAATAAAATGTTCAGGAAAGAGATAAGGAAAAAAATATTTCCAGTTTTATGGTGAATATTGACTATATTCCTGATGGACCGATTTTTTTCACTGTGTTTCCTGATAGCAATCGCTCTCCATAATATATTCCAGAGTTAATGGGGTTTTTCTTTTCCATTGTATAGGCTGCAAATGTCATGACTAAAATATTGATTAGCATCTGAGTATTATCATGAATATACTATTTTAGAAAATACAATCCAGTTTCATGAAACAGATTAGCTTGGAAAATTAGCCAATGCCCAATATTTGAGAGTTCATGCCTTCCTCTACAATTATTATTTTTCCACAATTTTGACAGGAATAAAAAGTTCAGTCATGTGGAAAGACGCCTGAAATGCCTTTGTGAAATCTGTTTATGTTCACCATTATTTGCACCCACTTCATTGTGCTATATTTTTTGCCATTGAGTGTATGATTTGAAGATTTATCATGTAATTAATAATATGCAATTAATCTGCCAAATTCCAGGAATTCCACAAAATTTATTCTTCTTTAGTATTTATTATAGTTGATCAGAAATTGTAAATAAGCACCTGTTACTTGTCAGTCTACCAGGTTCTTAAATACATATGCTTGACTTTGTGTAAATGATTACTGTTTGTGATTATCTATGGCAGTGTTCTCATGTGTAAAGTTCAGAATGCTTGTGTAAACACTGAAGGTTTTAACACACATGAGAATTAGTTCAACACTTTTAATTCTATCACGCCAACAAGAATTTTCTCTGATTAAGGAATACATAGTATTTGCTTAGTAAATGTAGTCATGGCTGTGCTGTGACTGTTACAATACATAAAAACCCCCTGAAACCAAACCAAAAATCCCCAAAACAACAACAAACTCCAAAAAATTATTTGGAAATTTTCCATCTGTGTTTTTTGAGAGATAGAAATACCAGTTGTCCAGCTTGTCTCCAGTCCAGATTCTGAGACTGCAGAACCAGTGTGACACAGTCATCTCTGATGGCCTTTCAGAGCAGCTAGTGAAAATCTTCTTCTGAATATTAAGTGACATCTTTCACAATGCGAGTTTTGAAGTGCCCTTCCTAACATGGTTTTGAGAATCAATTGAATTACACAATATGGCAGCTGTGAAGAAATGGTATTTTAGACTGCTCTGGAAAGCATGGTACTAAATTGGAGTCCTGGTCCAAAATTCCTAGTTGCCTTTCCGTTTTTATTCCAAAGTCAGGCAAGTTGTTTGTTGTTTAGCTGACAAGGGCAGACCTGAGGTAAATCACTTAACTGGAGAACTGTTTTCATGCAAAAGTGAAGTAAGAGATTGAGAAGGATTTGCAAAAAACTATTATAATCTCACTCTGAATGAAGTGTGAATCTCTGAAACCAGGAAAATATGGTCTGTTAAGCAAAACACCACAGGGACCCATTACCAAATAGCTTGAGTAACCCAAAGACAAATCTAGTATAGTGTTTAAGGTTTTAAAATCAGAATTAATTTTTCTCATCCAATAGTAAAATTTTGTGAGTAGTAGGGAAATGTCAGTCCATCTTTCCTCAGCTAAAATAATTTTATCAGAATCATCATTGATGTGGCTTTGCCATTATGTACTATTCCAGTATCTCAAAATATTCTGCACACATACAATTATTAAATGTCTAATAATGCAGGTGCTGCCATTGTAGATTAGGATAATATGATTATCCTTCGCCATACATTCGTATCTTTAAGTTTAAGTCATAATGATAGTTACAGTTGATGACTTGGAATCTAATAACAACAAGAAAGATAATTCCAACAACCTTAAATGTAGTTCATTGACTGCTAAGAAACATTTACCAGCTTTATACAAGTTTAGTCAGCCAAGAATTGAACACAGGTAATTAATAGTGCACTGTCTTTTATTGTCTTCGGGCTTGAATAAATTATTAGAATAAAAGGTAAGCTGCAATTTCCATTTTTTAAGGTGCTGGATTCTTATAGCTCCAGCCAAGCAAAGATTTAGGTTTAAACTTGAAGAGAAGAAAAAGTGGATTCTGAATAGCAAATCCAATACTTGAATATTTTCCTGTTCAAAGCTTCAGAAAGCTGAACTCACCAAAAAAAAAAAAAAAGCTGCTGAGAGCATTTCAATAAATACTCTCTGTCTTGGGAAATAGAGGGCCAATGAAACAGCTTGGATTTCCTGTGATTTTATGGCTTGATTGATGCAGGATTTTGTAGATGTTGTTAACCTAAAATATGTAGATGTTGAGGAAGCATGGGGAATCAGCTCCGAATTCCATCAGCTTCAAATTTCTTCCTTTGATTTCTTTAAAAAATAATTTAAAGCAAATATTCTTATGCCACTCTGCATCTCTAAGATAGGAATAGTAAATTCCTTCCCTTTGAAAAAATATTTTGAGACATGTTAGTAAAAAGTGCTATGTAAGAGCTTTGCATTATTATTGTAATTTTAGAGATAATGAATGGCATCCTACAAAATAACTCAGTGTTACATGGCATACTAAATATTTTCTAACTTCTTGACTTTGAGTTTGTGTTCAGTTTCTAAGCCTAGACTGATGCTTTGTTTGAAACCACTTTGAAATAATTTCTACCTGTTTAAGCAATTTTGACTTTGCTGCAGACACAGCACAATAGTTGCATTATAGTGAGTATGACTGCTTGTCAAATGCAAACCCCAGACTTTCATCTCCTTACAACTTTGTGCTAATGCTGTTCAGCTATCCATCAGTTAGATGACTTCCTGTCACACAAATAGCACTTGACAAGTCTGCCTATCAGTTCTGTTCCTATAAATTTCCAAGTTTAAGAAACCAGGTTCAGTTTTAGGTATTATTTTAAGAGAATACATTATTTAATTATTTTTTTTAAAGAAAGATTTTTTTTGGGTCACACAGTTTTATTTTCATTGGATGCATAGCAGTTCTGAAAACTTGGCACAGTGTTGACTGAAGCCCTCCTGAGCTATAACCTCACGTATCCTTGTGAACATCCATAAACACATGAGAAACATTTGGAGATGTGCTGCACATAACAGTCACTACTCCAGATTTTGGGTGCTTACTCCACCAATTCCATAAAGGAAAGTCATTCTCATTGCAGAAATCTCTCCTCTCCTCTGCTCATTTCTCCTTAGGCTGGAGTGATTGCACTCAGTAAATGTGTGTGTGCTTCCTGTTGTACTACTGAGTACAAAATTAGAACCTTGTCTTGGTTCTGCAATACTCAGATGAATTGCACTGTGAGATAAATTTTCATGTGTTCTCAAGCATTTTATAATTCCGAAGGGAATAACATATACAATAACAATTCTGAAAGCAATAACATGCTTTTGCCTGTTTTCCAATGATAGCTAAGTCTTAATCAGATTTCAGTTTAACACCTTTGGAAAGTAGATGAAAGACAAGCTGAATGCTTAGACTTAAACAGAGAAAAACAAGAGGTTATGACATAATTTTTCATTAAGAACATTTGCAATTAAATTTTGTGCACATGGATTTAATTATGAAATCCTTAGTGCATGTAATGAACAAGCTTTAGTCACATTAAGGATGAACTGCCCTCAAAAAAAAAATCAATTTCCATCTCTGTAAAAAGCATTGTTATATTCAAAAGAAATGCAAAATAGTCAAAGGATTTATATCTGTTGTTAAAAGAAACAATAAAAATGTTCATAATCACAGTTTTGTACATTAAAATGTGCATCAAAAGTAAAGAAGAATATTTAAATCTGTGGTAGTTTGATTGGCAAGTTTATCTGCTGTTACTGCACTGTATTCATAATAAGTAACATTGTATTTTGATTATGCTTTTTTTTTTTTAATCCCAAGATGACTAAAATCTTCCTTTCTGGGACTTAAGGGGATGAAAGAAAGAGATTTAACATCTGCTAATGGATCTGTAGTATCTAGTTGAAAAACAGAGGACATAGATCAAAAAGTTGTAATTATTATTTTATAAAGAACACTAATAGACCCCATAATAGTAATAAAATATTCCATTTTGTTTATGTTTGAAGCAACATTGCTATCACTTTATTCTGCAAACTTTTCTTATAATGCAGCAAAAATACTCTCTTTGAAAGCAGCAAAATTCAACAGGAACTTAACTCTTTTAATGTCCTTGTTATTTGTTCCTTCTAGGGGTAAGAATATTGGACATGACATAGATTTTTTGATCACCAGTCCAGGACCAGGAGAAGATGATGAACTTCTGCATAAAGTTATTGACTTATGGAAAAAGCAGGTATGAACTAAAGAGTACTTGGCCAAAAGAGACATGTTCTAACTCCACTGAACTAAGCCTATATACCTCTTAAAGAATGTCATACTCGCTGTTACAGCTGACTGCAATATTTTGGAGCAGGATATTGCTCTATTTGATTACTAATCATGATGATGTAGGTCCATCCTCTAGCTCTGAATGCTAAAGTTGAAGGTTATACCAGAAATGCACACACATTCTGTAATATCTTACCCTAAGAATATGCAGCTGGTCAGAGGTGAGAAATCAAGCTAGGTAGAGTTTTGAGTGTCAGAGAAAATTCTTTTGCTTCAAAAAAACTGTCTATTTCTTTAATTTCTCCTTGAGGTGGGAGTAGGTTTTCCCAGAGGAAGCTGCTCCACGGAGATCCAGCTTTAAGTGTAGAAATACAGAAAAATTGTCACAGTTTTTCATGATGTCTGTGTTTGGAAAAATGCACACATCTTCAAGGCCCCTTCCAATCCAAAGTGCTAGACAATTGTGTCACTTCTTAGAGGAGTTGCTCATCTAAGGGATGGATTTTTGGTTGTTTCATTGTTTTTTTGGTTTTTTTTTCTCTCTTTTTTTTTCCTTTCTATTTAGCTCTTCAGTTTCCATCAGCTTTAAAGTTGGAAGTGTCTCATTTATAACACGTGCAGGTAGCTAAAATATTCCTGGGTCAGAAAAATATAGAATGTTGGGAAAAAATAAACTTTTGTTTTTCTTCTACTTTTCTAGCCAGCTGAGATATTTTTCAACATTTACTACCAACAGTATTCAGAGAAATAGACTACATTTCAACAAGTAAAAGGCCAGCAACCTTGAGGTGAATCATCAAATGCCTCACTGCTAAGTCAAGTCAGCTTTCAATGCTGGCAGGCTGCAGAGAATGCTTTTGAATTGATTCTTGAGCTGTGTACTTCAATTAATGTATAATGGTTTAACACATGAAAGATTCAAAACATGCAACTATACAAAAGCTTATGTGACTGTATGAAGTCATCTGTTTCAAGGTGGTCAAAATCTTTCAGCTGGCTTTGATGGAAGGGCCTCAGACTTGTTTTTTTTCTTGGTAAAATGCAACATGAGCTGAATTCCTCTTCCAGTTGGTTTTTGGTCTTTAAAGTGTTAAAAAACTATTATTACTTTTTAAGATTTTTCTCATTCCTCTGTGGAAGCTGTGTGTGTCGGAGTAGATTGATAGCAGGTACTATTTAGACTACTCAAAAGCAATGAAGCCATGACAATTAATGAGTGCTGAGGAAATAATCTATTTTTATCAATCATTTTATTATTAATGTATAGGTCCTTTCACGGTAATTATATTCCCTTTACTATGAGAAACATTGCCTTTCTTCTTAGAATGGGTCTTTTTCCCTTCTCTCACACACTTGAATCTCTAGGAAACCAGGTATGAGTCCTTCCAAAATCATGTTTGTTATAATAGAGCAGAAGGGAAAAGTGACAAGAGACCAAGGCTAGAGCCTGCCCTGAGTGCAGCCTTTCATTCCTTCTTTTCCACTTACATTACTGAGAAAAATGGCTGTAATCTGAGAAGTCTGACAAGTACTGAAGTTTTTCAGTTCACTTCGAGCTGCTTTCATTAAGAGGAATTGAAAGAAAAGAAATTGAAAATGAATTGTTCTTACTGATTCTCTTGTTAAGGGGTTATTTGGCAGAAAGGAGAGTAGGTAGAGTATGGGAGGTCAAGGGTGGCCAAGAGTTTGATAAAAAGATTAGGATTCTTCTAGAAATCCCAGCATGTGGAACATGTTGGAAGCACTATGGTCATGGAAACCAAACCCAAAGAAGCTGGGTATAGTTTAAAGCTATGGACAATGATTTTCTGTGCTCTGTTTGCCCTCCAGATTCTTTATGATTTATACTACTAGTTATACTACCTCTCTACTGTGGCATTTGTAATATACAGGCTTTTACTGGCACTACTGAAAAACAAGCTGCCAGCAAAATCAAAATGCAAGAAAGAGAGAGGATTTATACACCTCTTGCTTTTTTATTATCTTTGATTTCCAAGGGAGAGGGGAGGACAGAAAAAAAAAAAACCCAAATAATGCACTTTGTAACTTTTTGCAGTAGTCTGCATCACAGCTTGCCATTTTTGTGCTGCTCCTTCTAAGCCCAAGTTGATCGATGTACATCACGGAGGTCATGATGTTGGCTTCCTTTTGGAAACTCTGAGTGAAGGATTCCACAATGTTTAACTTCTAAATTATGGAACATAGCTTTAAATAGTTTAAAGAGCTTTTTTCTTTTCTCAAAAGTTTAGTGTTACAAGATCCTTCCATTGAAAGCTGCTAAAAATGAAGTGGCTAAATCAGCACCATCATGGTCTTTGATGCAGCATCACCAGGGATAAACGGGCTGAGGAACAGAGAACACAAAGTCTTCAAAGTAGAGTGGCAAAATGGAAAAGCTGTGATGCAGTACACAGGTTATGGTCTTAATGGTTCCAAAAAGCCTCATAAAGAAAGTAAGAAATTACTTCTGTGGGTTAGAGCTTCAAAGTCTGCGGGCAAACAGGCTGAGCCATCTGTGTCAATGTAGCTTCATTCACATACTGTGAAAAAATGCTTTCATTTTTTTGCTGAAAACCTGTATAGCTATATTTAGCTCTGTTCCTGTTATATACATACTTTCAACAATGGAAGAGACACTGTTACTACAGGCACTCCTGCACTCTTCAGTTTTTCCCTTTATATTCATGTAAATATGATGCTGTTGTTTTTCTTTTGGCTTTAGGAAAATGAGTGATGGAGATGCCTGCTTGTACTTACCTATTTTAATATATTACTGGTCTGGTTTAAACTCCAGTATTCACCCTTGATGAGGTGATCAGGAAGGGGAAGGTTTGATGTCCTATTAAAGAGGATGATGAGGAGAAAATAATATTTCTTCTTTTGCTGGAAACAGATTTTTAGAAACAGGGTTCACAGGAAAGCCACACATTCATTATTAAGTGATGGCTGAATTTTGCCAGCAACAAAACCTGTTTCTAAGACAAGACACAGAAATTATGAAGAAGCCAGAGGAAAGAACCTTTTGTTTCAGATGAAAGAGTGCATAAGGATGCTGAGCTCCTTTGGGAACACATATTGTCTCATCTTTCTTCGCAATTCATTAGGAATTTTTTTGGTTCATTCTGACGCAGATGAGGAAATTCTTACCTAAAATAGATTATTGCAAGGTGGTTAGAGTCCTGAACATGAGAGATCTTGGCTTAAATTTCTTTAGAGAGAGTACAGGGCTGAATCTGATTATCCTGCTTGTGAGGTTAATGTATAAAGTAAGAAGAAGTGTTCCATTTCCTGCTGTGTTCTAAGTGAAGATCTGGCATTTCTTAAGACATGGGATCTTTCTGGGGTGTATTGTATAGCTGTGTGTGGGTGAGTGGGTACATGTAAGTTCCTATCTGTCTGTCTGTCTCTTTATCTTGCTCAGCAGTGCAAATGCCCATGGCATAGAGAGGTAAACAACTTCATTCATGGATTCCAGTGCTGATCTGTCCATTGCTGTCAAAGCCAGGCTGCTCCAGACATGCTCAGAAACAGATCATTCCAGCATGCAGGGAACTTCAAGATGAAAAAAGGACCAAGGCAGCTGCAGGATTATGCAGCAGCTGCTGAGTTTTACACTGCTGATCAAACCTTTGATACTATTTTCTAGTGACTTCTTATCCTAAAAGGCCTGACTTCTCCCAGGCATCAGTTCCTTTAGCTCTTCCACTTTATAGAATTCCATCTGTCTCATCTAGGTTGAGATTTTACAAATTAACATGCCACATCCTATTTTGGATTAGATATAGGAATTTCACTGAAAAAAAAAATCCAATTTCACTTTCTTAAACTATCTCAGAAGGAAATTTAGAGCAACAACATCTACATTTTAGAAGAACATATTGGATTACATTTTCAGATAATATAAAATGATCCTACTTAGCTTTAGCAGAATTAATCCAGTTAGCAACAATTATGAATAATGACAGTATGTAACACTAAATATAGAATAGGATTCAATTTAATTAAAAATTACTGAGAATGCTAGTGACCATATTTGATTGATTTTTCAGTGATTGATTTACTATTTTTCTAAAAAGTCATACTTTTCCTTAGTTTGAACATGGATTTACTCCAATATCAATGCTATTGATGTGCCAGCACTCAGCATATTTAAGTAAAAGTGTGCAGTCATTCTAAAAATGGAAAATTGTTGTGAGTCTTCACATAACTGTTCTAAAAAATAGATTTAGTTTTGATGGTGTTGTAAATTTGAGAAATTAAAATGCCCGCACTTCAAAACCTGATTGTGTAAACAAGACCTACAGCACTTTATGGTGTACAGATCAATCTGAAATGTGCAAAGAACTGCAGATTCCCTGGCTCTGAGTAATGAAAAGGATGCAGCTCTCCAGCCAGCAGTGGCAAGAACTTCACACAATCTTCAAAGCTGACTGCCCTTCAGTCTGCTTTTTCCAAATGTACCTAAGTGCATTTCAACTTTACTTTAAGGCGTGATGGTGATGTCCACTGTCTAATTACACCAGGTTAATTGGAAATGCTATCCCAATGCGACCTAGGCTTTGGCTCCTAGTACTGGTGATATCCTGACTTCTGGTATATACTGTGTGGTGTCCCAAATCTCCAAGAGCAAAAAAAAAAAAAAAAAAAAAAAGAAGCAAAAGATGAGAAAGTACTGCTAAGTAGCTAACGGATTTTTATAGAAAATGGGATGTATATTGGTGCTTAATCAAAGTGTGAATTCATCAGTTAATGGTCAATGATTAATGATATTAAAATTGTTTATTAGCATTAAAAGCAACAAAGTTGACCTAAAGGGAGGATAGTTTCATCAAAAAAAAAAGTGCAGGAAAATAAGCAGTTATGCATTAACACTCAACAGCTGTTTTGAGTCTATATTTGGAAAAAGCAAGCATCAGTGCCTTGTGACATTGGGGTAAAATTAAGAAAAAAAGTGCTGTTTTAAAGATAGATTTTACAGAGCACCTGCTAAATTTAAGCATTTTCAAATCAGCAGACTTGGCAACTAGTCGTCCAGGAGAAGAAACTACATAAGGAGTTTTCTCATATCGATTTATAATAAATCTTCATAATCAGGAAAAATTCCAAGCAAGTGAAAGAATGCCAGTTCAAATAAAATAGTTATCATTAAAAAGGCTGGCTCATTGACCCATAAAAAAGCCTGTAACTGATTTCCAGTAAAATAATGGGATTTTAAATTCAGAACTATCACCAACAAAAACCTGGAGGCTAAAAATGTAATAATATCTATCAATGTCTCTTCATGGAAATCATATCTGGTTAAGTGTTTCTGATATGCTCTTTTATTTTTTTCTGGGGGGCGGGGGGAGGCAGAATTATAGCTCTGAGTGATAAAAATAATTTTATTACCATCAAGTATTCTCTAAGGCATTTAAGATATTGTCATGTAAAGTTACCACACCTGCACTAAATAAAAGAAATAATCTGGTTTTTAATACTGAGGTATTCTTCCAAATATCAGTTCATTGTTACCTGGAACTTTAAGAGCCTCATCTGGAGACCTTTCGTTCTGGTTATGGCCCAGATCAGAGGGAAGGGGCATGGTCAGACCCTAGTGTTATCCAATACCACTTTCCATCATTGCCAGGGATGGGGGAAAGGGACTTTCTCTCTTCCTAGAAGAAGGATTTTCCTTCTAGTGGAAGAAAGTGTGGTGGTTGAAAAGGTCTGGTATTTTACATGTAAATCGTTTCTTTGTCTTATACCTTTTGTTATTAACAGTGCTGCTGTTACTGTTTGTTGTCTTACCTCATTGCTGTTTCCAAGAAATCGTTCTTATCTCAGCCCATGAGCTTTGCCTTTTGTGTTTTCAGTTGGGGCGGGGGAGGGGGAAGCCAGAGGAATGGTTTTAGCCGGGCTCCTGAACGGGAGAATACCATTCCTAAACTACAACACCAATGTAGTTAACAACTGTCAGCCATCAATTAAAACCACTTATAGACACTCTCAATTCAATATTGCAATTTAAAAACACACCTAGTCCAGAGGAAGAGAATGTGTAAACTTTTGAGTGATTTTAAAACAGAAACAAAAAAGTGATCCAAGGACCTAAAGAAGTGGGCATTCCCTCTGAGCACAAGACATGGGCAGGGATCTTCCATCCCTCTGGAGACTCCAGACCTTGTCACAAGGAAATCTCATGCAACAGATACAGTCCAAATGGAATCTTCCACTTTGGAATGCCTCAGCAAGACTGTGCACTGGACTAATCATCTTTTTCTAGATGTCTGCCACATGGGAACACATCAATCCTTACTTAGAAATTTCTGTTGATATTACCTAGAAAAAGGCCTAGGAGAAAAGGAGGGAGGGGAAGAATTGCAAATTCTATCTCTTTAGTACAGGGCAGGACCTCACTACTGTCAGATATCTACCAGTGCAGATTTCCCTCAAATGTTTTTCCAAAGTTTTAAGCTGTTTCATGTCTCTCCTTAGCCCAGATTTGCCCTGGCACAGTTCCTTGTTTACTGAAATTACATTTCACATGAATTTTTAAGACAACTGTCTAGAAACTCTGGAATGACAGTAAAACCAGTTCAGCAATTCAATGTGAACATCATCTTCTCTTTAGGGCTTACTCCTTTATTGTGATATCATTGAATCAACATTTGTAAAGGAACAGCTGCCAAGCAGAAAAGTTGATGCCATGGATCATTTTCAGAAGTGTTTTGCAATTTTAAAACTATATCAGCCAAGAGTAGACAGCAGCACTTGCAACACATCAAAAAAATTGGAAATGGCAGAAGTCAAAGACTGGAAGGCAATCCGTGTGGATCTGGTCATAACCCCCTTTGAGCAATATTCATATGCTCTGTTGGGTTGGACAGGCTCCAGGGTAAGTAACCACAGCAGTGTATGTTTTCTTAGCATTGCAAACACGTTTTTGTTGTTGCAGGACGATTCAGAGTTCATGGATTAAAAAAAAAAAAAATCCTGATATCCACACATCACATTTCATGTTGTCATCCACCCCTGATCATGGGCTGGAGCTGATGGATTCATCACTAACAATTATGGATGTCTCTCTAGGAGACTTAAGCTCTATTTTCCTTGAAGCTTAGTGTTTAGGTTTATGAACTGGAGAGCTGGGTTTTTGGTCAGTTGTGTTGTCTTTTTGCATCATGATACTGTTAACAAGCAATTTCAATGGTTACTGAGTAGAGAGATGATTTGGAAAGCATCACATAATTACAGGAAATTAAACATTTGAGGAAGAGATATTCTGAATTGGAACTTAATTTGTTTTGTAGGAAATTGAAAACAATTTGACATCTTTCTTTTTGGATTAGATCAATATTTTGTTTCAGTTGCATTTTAATTGACTTCTTTAAATTGTAAAAAACTGGAAAAATTTTAAAATTAGACATTAGTTTTGAACCAGAATAAAATATATTTCATGTTTTAATAAGAAAACTTGAAACGATAGCAACTTTCCCAATAGACACTAGTTAGCTGGCATAATATAAAATAGTATATTATTAAAAAAAAAAAATTTCTACCTAACGCAAACTCAAAACTCAAATGATTAATCTCTCTCCAGACAGAATTATTTTTTAATCTGTTCTACATGCTTGCCTTCTGATGTTCATTTTTTAGGGAGTGTTTACATGGTACAATGGAGAGCTTCTGAGCCTGCTCTGAATGACCTTTTTGATGTGCTGGAAGCAGTACTGGTGACTTTCCACTCTGTTGTACTCAGGTTAATTGGAAGCAGGATGGTTTAGACCAGGAAAAGTGTTGAAATTGATGTGTTCTCCTGCTGAGTTTGAGTTACTTCAGTCACTTTTTGAGATAACAAAATGTATTTATTTGGACTTTGGATTAAGTTCTGCAGACTTTGGGATCCTTTCTTATCCTGGAAGTGTTTGGCAACTTAAAAGCCCTTCTCTCAACTCTGTAGATAGGAGTCTACACTAAAAACACACCGTGTGAGGCCCTTTGGATGAGTAGGCAATGACTTCATTTTTCTCTGCCTCACTGAGCTCCTACTCCCTGTTGGGCTAATTCACCTACAGACTGTGGGAGCCCATCACAGGTTTGCTTTCTTATACAGAGCCAGCTACTGTCGCAGTAGCCGACTGCAATGATGGACAGATGCAAATTTTATATTCCTTATCCAAACATTTCCCTTCAGATTATTTATTTTATCAGACTATATTCCTTTAATAGAAGTAATTTTTGGTCCTTAGTTTATTATTGTTTGGTGTTAGAAAGTGCAAATGATAAGAAATGATAAGAAGTGCATGTGTTTGATATTTGCTCTGTCTCTGACAGCAATTTGGACGTGATTTGAGGAGGTATGCTATGCATGAAAGGAAGATGGTATTGGATAACCATGCATTGTATGACAGGAGAAAGGTACTGTTTATTCTCAGAAATAAAGCTAATGCTAATGTGTTTTTATTTCCAAGTGTGCATTTCCAGTTAATTTTTTATATTCAAGTATATAGACTATTTTAGCTTGCTTATCCATTTGGTGGTAAAACAGTTCTACCTTCACTTAATTTAGTTTCACTGGAACAGCCTGATTAAATCTGAACAAATAAGTCTGGAAATCCTTTTTTTTTTTTTTTTGGCAGTTGTGAGGTAATTCCTGAACTGTAACAAGAAACATGAATTAGACATTTGTGTTTGATAGGATCTGTGCAGCCTTCACAGAACTGAGAACAAACCATCTGCGAGTATTTGCAAAAGGTACCTCACTGCCCCTCTGTCGCAGAAGGAGAGATCACTTCTGTGTCCCCAGCACACTTTCAACTCATATTGGTCTGACATTGCAGAGGAAGAGGGGATATTGAGTGGTACAGGCTCAGTTAGAAGGCTTGAGGAAGTTTTTGCAGGGTATGACACTAAGTAGGGATTAGGGATCATCCTGCTTTTAAAGCCTTGCATTCAGAAGTCTGGGTGGAGTTCTGTTTAGTCCGTTTTGGCAGCCTGGGGAGTAATTGGTATAATTTCTGGTATAAAGGCTCTTGGCTGCAGTTATACTGATCTCTGCATTTATCTGGCTTAATGTCTGTATTTGTATTAGGCCATTTAAATAATAAGCAAAAATCAATACTGAACATGCTTATTGATGTCAATATAGGGAAAGGCAAAAGTACCATGTCAAGATTTTGCATTAATCTTTCCTATATATTCCTTATAGAATGGAGACTGCTTTCAGCACCCCTGCTTACATGCAGTATTGTCTCATTGCTTCTAAGGAGCAATCTAATCCATCACTCCATTTCAGCTGTCTCCATATGTGCTCATCAGGTCCAGATGCTGCTATAGCATCCTCAGTTCGCATGGAAACCTGGGGAAGTTATCAGGCTAATTATCCATTTAGTCAGATATCCTGTTGCCAGCAATTGTCAATACTAGATGCTTCAGAAGAAAACATAAAATCAATAGTAGATAAACATGCTATCACGTGTCTAGAGAGGATGTTTCTTCACAAACTCAGGGGTGATGTCAGTGTATTCCTGCCTGTCTTTTATATTTTGAAAGTGTTCAAAATATAAACTCTTTTCCTCAACATAATATGGTTGGTGTTATTATCTGTACATTAATATGTGCTCTGTTTAATAGCTTTTTGGGTATAACAAAAAATGGCACTAGGGAAAACCAAAGAATTTGAGGAATGCCAGTGTTATTTTTTGTATGCAGCAAAATTTGCCTGCTTGGTGTAGGAGTATGCATCATTATATCTGCTGCTTTTATTCAGAGCCCTGAGGCTTTCAGAGATGCAAAATGGACACTGTTCTTTCATGAACAACATCAATCAATATTAGTTTTTTTCTTGATTACGTTTAGGCTTTATAACTGATATACCATTAAAATCTTTTTTTTGGGGGGTGGGAAGTGAGTTTCCATGTGTTTTTACTGGACTAGCCAGGATGGTTGACAAATAAGTGATGAGTTTATCTTCATGGTATCCTCTTGGAAGAAAGATGTTCTTGTCATCCCAAATTTTCAAGTAAAGAGCTGAGGCAGAGAAAGATTTAAGGTCTTAAAAATTCATTGATTTCAAGGGCCCTGCATTTGCAGTGTCCAGCTTTAAGTTTCTCCTGTTGAGTATCTGCCTTTGAAATTTGAAAAATACAAAGGAATGTGTATACCCATGTTGTGGTTCCCCAAACCATCAACTGTAATTGTAATTTAGTCTCCAGACCTTCTACATGACTGAGTCTCAATTGACATTTCCTCAGTTCCTCAGCTGTACTGCCCAAAACTGAAGAAATTGACCTAAAGGGAGAGCTGAGAAGAAAAACTCAGAAATTTTCCTGATTCCTTATCATAAGGCAGGAATTCTTGACAAAGGCAAAGAAGAAAAACCAGCAAAACAAAACCAAACTGAATGAAACCCAAAACACCCAGACCAAATCTTGAGGGAAAATTTCAACTGTCTGGACCACAAAGTCCTTCATCTACAATTTCCATATGTCAATTGAGGCACATGGTTGGGTCAGTTGTCCCTTTCAGGGAGGGACTTTGCTTTCAAATCTGTCATCATCCCTCTTGCCCCCCAGTATCTAGGTCTGCCATTTCTCATTTAATTGCAGACACAGCTAGTTTGCTTCCAAATTCTGGCTTTTTGCAGTAAACCACAGATGCACTGCAGATTTCAAACACAAGAAGTTGTGTTAATATGTTGACACAGCAGAATACTGTTCTTGTTTCTGCTGCAGTCTCAGAAATAGCTGAATTACGTTAGCTGACTTTTTCCACACAGAAAGAAACTTCTAAGGCAACTATGCAATATGAAAAATTTCAGACCAGGCAGCACTGAATTTATAATCTGCTCAACACAGGCTCTTTTTTGAAGTAGTGTTATTCTAACAAGATGCAGGGATATGACTCTCTGGCAAGTATACGAAGATTTATAATCAATTGTGTTAAATTCAAATATATTTAAAAATATTTTTAACTTTACAATTTTGTATTAAGTTGTTCCCACAAATGACAGTTTGAACAAAAACCTTCCATACTACCCCCCTGTGTGTACTGAGATCAGAAATGTGCAGAATACAGCAATGGTGTCTGTCTGTGAAATTGGATGGCCCATAGTGGAAGAGGAGATGTTTGCAGTAAATTGTGTGGCTGCCAAGGTTGAGTCATTTTTAGGGTCATCAGAGTAGTAAGCTTAAAATAGGTGACAAAAATAATCTGTAATTTTGCACAAGGGAACATATGCCCAAATTGTAAAATGTTTAGGGTTGGTTTGGTGGTTATTTTTTACATTAAACTGTGAAGAGCAGAGAATCTACTTTATTGTAATCCTTGTGCTTTTTTTTTAATGTTTGACTTGTAGGGAACAATAAAAACATGGTTATTTTATCTGTACTGCCTCATAAAATTGGCTTGGAACATGAACATTTGTATTTCATAAGTGTGTTTCTCTTTTTGAGATGAAATCTTCATTTCTTAAAGCTAAAAAAAATCAGGAAGCAGATATCCCTTGTGCAAGCTGCTCAAGATCCCTCAAAAGCTTAATTAAGGTTAATTAGGCACCATATGTGAAAACTGAAATACATCTTTTCCATATTTCTCTCCTGGTCTGCTGAAGAGAGGTCATCTTATGTCACTGGCTCTGTCCAGGCAGACAAACCTTCATGCACACCTCTAAGTCACTGGGGTATTGACTGGGGTAGAATTTGGGAGCTGGACCAAATCCTTTTTGCTTCATTCTTTTTCTTTTATTAGTCTGTGTATGTGTGTACAGGTATAGGAAGATCAGGAAGAGTCAAACTATTCCTTGATCCTTCAGAAGACCAAGTCCTTTCCTTAAAAAACACTTGCCTGTCATAATTTAACATTGTTCAAGTCATTATAAGAAGTTAATAAACCACGCTATAGCAAACATTATTTGCTCTTATTTCTATTTGGTGGAGTGTAACTGTATTTGTAAGAAAATGTCATTCATTACAAAAGAAAACAATTTCCTGATTTGCTCTACATTTCAATATATAAGTCAGTATATTTTATTCTTCTGTATTAATATTAATCAGCTGTTTGGCCCAGATGCTTGCACTGTGGCCCACGTGATGCATGTCACAGAATCCCAGATTCCAGCGTTCAAAGGGTTGCAGCAGGAGAGAGTCCTGCTTACTTTAATGTATTTCCAAAGGGATTCTGCCAGGAATTGGGAGCATTAACACAGCAGTTAGGAATCAATTACATAGCTTTGCAGATGGGAACAAAAGGAAGAGAAATTTTCTCCAGGGACTTGTTACAAAGTTACACTGTGAAATTATTCCTCAGCCTTGATTTATTTTTTTCCTTTCTAGTGTGAATCTTTTTCATATAAAGAAGTTGGTTTTGGAAGACAGTGTGTAATTATCAAACTAATGATTTTTCAGTTTGGTAATAAGAAGGGCATTTTGTAGATCTTCCTTTCATGGGAAAATTGTGGCAAAAAAATTTGAAAATTTGCTACCAATTATCTGTCAGCTTCTTTTACATAAAAAGATGAGTATGTCCAAATCTGTAGACCTCTGTGTCTGTAGAACTAAAGGTATGGTCTACTAAAGGTATGGAAATTAGCACTTGTAGATACCAACCTGAGGTTTGTAGTTCCTGTGATTGACACCAGCTGGAGGTCAAACCTCACTGATCCCCACTCTTACAGAGTAGAGTTCACGAGGAAGAAAGAGAAGTTGTACATTCCCCACGTCTCATGGTATTATTGCTGCTACAAATGGCATGACATTTTTATGAATGGGCAAATAAAATTCTCACTGTAAAACTTTCTCTATTCATGAATGAATAATATGCTCTCTAAGAAAAATAGAAATTGTTTTGTAAAAAAAAAAAATTCTTCATTTTTCTGTGTGAAGCATAAGTCAGGTCAGCTGAACAGTAGGCTCTTCCTTGGAAAAATTAGGGTCCTTATTCTGTAAACCAGGGCATCAACAGTTGTTTTGACATTCCTCTGTGTTGGATTAGGAGGCTGTTTTCCCTTAACCCACATGAAAAAGTTTTGGGTACAGTGTGCATTGTCTCTGGACTAGTGGTGTGTGTACTAGGGCATTGTTGTCACGTTTGACAACATCCTGACAGCTTGTTACCTTGGTGAAATAGAGAGAGATCTAGTGGATCTAACTAAACAAGATATAGCTCCAAAGCCTGATTTATTTTTGAATATCTGTCTTTTAGATTAGTAATTCTCATATGTTTATAGGAAGATGCAAGAAATGTGTGATTTACTTTCTCTTAGTGTTTTATTATCTTGAAGGTGATTTTTAAAGTGGCTGGCAAACCACAGGATTTCTATTTTTAAAGGATCTGTCCTTGTGGTATGAATGCCCCTTTTCCCTATCAGCAAGCAGGAATAAGATTCAGGAACTACAAAGGTTGTTGGTGGCTTTACCAATCTGGTGCTCTTAGCTGGAGTAGAATATCTTGTCATGCACGAGGGCCCTGTGGAGAGCATCTGAAGCTGGACTCTCTGTTAATGGATTTTTGCCCTGGCTGGTAGAATGACAAGACTGCAGGCAGCCAAAGCATCACATACCAGGTCAGACGTGTGACATCAGAGAGCACAGTCAAACAACTTCCAGGCTGTCATGTTCTCTGTTCTCTGAATGTTTTCTGATCCCTCTTGTAATCCTAATTTGGCTTGTGAAAAGGCAGCACAGCAAGGAATTGTGACATTTAGCATGAAGTGATGATTGTATGAGCTTAAGTGTCTACGTGTTGTTGTAATACAGGCTAAGGAAGGAGGATGGTCCAGAGGTTTGACTTTTAGCTTGCCACTTGTGTCACTCTGTAGCCAAATTTTCTCTGTAGTGTTAAGTAGGTCATTTAGCCTTGGTCTCACTTGCCATCAGTAAAACCTAGTTCCCATGGTGGAAACGTGCAGTAATGGTAAGTAGTTAACCACTAAAGAAAAAGCTATTTTAGTTTAATGAAGAATTTTGATCTTCCAAAAATTTATTTTGTCTTTCTCTATAACTAGAAGAGAGAACAAAGGTTTAGTGGAGAATTTTGATTATTCAAAATTTGCTTGGTCTCTTAGAGGGAAAGTCAAAATGTTGGCACTTTCTGCTAAAGGAATTTCTTTCTGCATCATGGCTTTGGAAACAATCCATGGATCAGACTGTTCCAAACAGCCTACAAGCTCTTTGGCATTTGCTTGGCTGGCTGCTCCAGGCCCATGGAGCCAAGGAGCTCTGGGGTCCCTGGCTCTGAAGTACTTAAAATGACTTACTTGAACTCAGGCTCCCAGTAGCCTGTCAGGCAGGATATTGAGAAGATGTGCAAGCTGGAAGGAGCTCAAATAGGCTTAGGGTTTTTTTGAAGTGCCTGGTAAACTAGATTCTATTGGATTGTGCCTTTTTTTCAGGGCAACATTTTGGTAATTGCAAAATTCTTATGGAACGCACAGGATAAGTGAGTAGGAAAATTCCAACAAAGTAAAATTCATTAACGTTTTGCTGATTAGATCTGTTCAAAAGGCAATGTGACATTATTTTTGTGTCACTATACATGTGTTAGAACTTCAACTCTCTCTTCTCTGGGAATCCTGGGAAGATTCACAGAATCACTGCATTCTAGTGATTCTCAGCCAGCCAAATCCATATATCATCTTTTTCAGGACAGCTTGCAGTGAGGACATCCCAAACTTAACTACAGAAGATGCTTCTGAAAGATCTACTTTCCAGAGTAGATCTAGTTCTTTCTAGAAGTAGATCTACTACTGTACTAGAAGTAGATCTAGTACTTTCAAAAACCTAGCCCTACCACTTACATTGTGGATGAATATGACTTTTCAAAATGCAGGATTTATCAACCTTTTTCACTATTGCTTCCTAACTAAGCTTCCTTATCTGAATTAATTAAAAATTAGCACAATTTCCAAATACTGCAGAATCCATAGGAAAGTAAACATGTTTTTGTTTTGGCAACTATTTGGAAACAGTTCCTTGGAGTTACAGTAATGAATGAGGTTTAAAACTGCCTTGCTGTATGTCACACAGGTTCAGCTGCAGTGGGGTTGCCTATTGCTCTTTCCTTTCATTCAAAATATATTTATTTTTCTTGATGCTGTTTGCTGTTCAGCAGCTACTCAGAACCCGCTCTGCATAAAACAGGAACTAACTTCAACTGTTCCATGCTAGAAATTCTGGGTGATCTATTTCCTCAAATTGCTATCTTTTGGACATGGAAGGCAGCATGGGAGAGTTGAGCTGAATGAGCAGTGGGATGGGGGTGGCCTGGATGCCTTAGACTGCTGCAGGTACTTTTCTCTATTCCTGTTTCATCTCAGGAGATTTCTAAGGATGGCATGTGGAACAGTTTCATGGCTGGATTTTGGCCATGCAGAAAGTGTCTCTCTCCTGCATTTTATACACCACTCACCAATGGAAATTCTCAAACCAGGTGTGAGATTGGAGGATTGAATTTGTCTTGTAAATTCTGATTTATAACTTGTATACACCCATATATTTTCACAATATTCCAGAAAATCCCTTTCAAGTCTAATTATTACTTTATGCAGTTCATGGCAGCAAAAAGAAGTGATGTAAATAATTAGCATTGCTTATTTTTGTGAAAGAATAGATGGAGTTCTTGGGGTATAATAGATTAATTGAATTATTTGCATATGAATGTTCTTGCACTGACATTGTAGGCTGATTTTTTTTCTAAGAGAAGGATCATGAGCTCAGTGTTATTTTGAAGAGTCATTGAGGCAGAAAGCAGTTATTAATTTTATGTCCTATGTAAATTTAAATTGGGAAATAGGTTCCTTAATGTCTTCTATTAGAGAAATATTGGAAAAAATATGACACTATTCAGATGACTGATTGATGACAATTTTGCATTTAAAAAACCTCGTATGAATTTGAATGGCGTGAAATATTATTTAGTTGTTGAATAACAAGAGAGGTGGTTTATATAACTGTTCTGAATAACAAACTCACAAGATGCTCTGAAAACTTCATAATGGGACCCAGTTTTTCAAGCCATTAATGCTGCACAGTTACACTGAATATAGTAAGATTCTGTGATCCCAGATTTTTTAAGAGAAAGTTTACTTTTTCTTGGGCAACCATAATAAGCATGAAAGGGGAAATTTATCCTGGGATTTCTTTCACGCTGTGAAGCTCACATGCCCTCAATTGTCACCGTCAGTATTGCAGTGTCCTTTACCATTTGCCTGCAGAATGAATTCCTATCTACAAAAAACCTGACTGACTCTTCAGGCAGGGCTTGTCCTGCCTGCCTTAGCACGTATCTGTAAAGCCAAATGAAGGTGTGATTGCAGCCCCAGTAAATGGCTATTTTATGGCAGCAATGCTCGGGTGAGCTGGCTTCAGGGTCTCTGAGTTCTGCTACTACCTATGTTTTGCCCAAGCAGCTGCTTCACAAACAACCTCCGTGTTTGCAGCAGGCAGCCCTTCCAGCCACACCTGGCGACATCCTTGAGCCTCTAGCCTCCCTCATAATATTCCATTTTTTCTCTGGCTGAGTCTGCATCCATGTTGCGACTTTTATTTTGAAACATGGCTTACCTGACAGTGACCATGCTGGTGCAAAAAGTCATTTTCATATCAGCCTGTGGTGGCTTGGCTCAGAGGACAGAAACTGCTCTGAGGAAGCCAGACTGATTGCAGGTGGTTGGGTGGTTACCTGCACTGCCAGAACTTTGTAAACATGTCTCCTGATAAAAAGCCAGCTTTGTTTTTCAAGCAGGTATTTTTTCATTTCACTGCCCAACACATTACTTCTCAAAAACTTCTATTGTCAGGAAGAGCTGTTTATGATTTTCTAAACTCATTTTATTACATAAAGTTGAGTCATATACGCAATGTTTAATTGTGTATTCAGTAGTTACAATGTCTAAGTCAGTTTTTGGGTTTCATCTGAGAAAATCTACTCCACACTACCTTTCATTGAAAAAGGTGCTTGCAGAAGTTTACTTGCACAGTTAAAGAGACATTTTTTATGATTCTGTAAAAACTGGAAGTTATAGTCTTATTTTGGCAGATGCTGCTCTAAAATTATAAAGTTGTAATGGTGATATAATCAGCCTTGAGAACATCTTGATGAATTAAACATGCTGCAGCTGCAGAGATTGCTTTAGACATCTGCAACAACGGCTGGATTAAAGCTACAGTAAACATAAAGATCCAAAATTTATAATATTGATTTCCACTGTGCTCTCTGCAACTACCTGAAAGGAAGTTGTAGCCATGTGGGGCTTGGCCTCTTCTCCCAGGCAACAGTGACAGGACAAGAGGACACAGTCTCAAGCTGCATCAGAGGAGGTTTAGACTGGACATCAGGAAGAATTTCTTGACAGAAAGGGTGATTGAACATTGGAATGAGCTGCACAGGGAAGTGATGGAGTCACCATCCCTGGAGGTGTTTAAGGAAGGACTGGATGTCACTCAGTGCCATGGTCTGAGTGACAAGGTGGTGTTGGATCGTAGTTAGACTTGATGGTCTCAGAGGTCTTTTCCAACCTAGTAGATCCTGTGATTCTAAGATTACTACAATTAAACACTGAGTGATTATAAAGAGATGCACATTCATTTATGTTTCAATTCTTCTTACTCTCACTCAGGAAAGTGGAAATTGCATATGTGATTTGGGTGATTTTTTCTTTTTGTACCTGATCTATTTTTTAAAATGAAGAATTAAAATAATCTACTTTTCTTACCTCTTGGTAAGTTAAAAAATGATTATGCATTTTCTTATGTGCTTAAGTGTGCTTCTCCTTAGTGTCCTCTTAGCATTTTAAATGTTTTTCATGCAGCATATGATTGGTCATTTTTACAAAGTTTGCACATAATTAATGTATATATTTAGCTAAACTTAATCTCTTTGTAATACCAAGCTGTACATCTAACACAAAGATAGAAGTACCTAATTGTCATTTCCTATGCTCAGTGTGTTTTTTGAGCAGTTCAGTGAAACCTTTATTGCTAATGAAAAGACATCTCACAAAATGCAGAAGTAGGTGCAGATCCTAAATATTTTGACTATACCTTTTAACTCATTTAATTTCTGGGGCAGTGCAGAACCAATAATTTTCAACTGTGTTAATTCAATTATTCAGTCAGTATGTTGGGGTAAGTTATTGAATGGGGGGGGGTAAGTTACTGAGTCTCATATTTTCTGTCAGAAGAAAAAAGTAATTAATTTGAGAAGAAGCTAGGTAGAGAAGAAGCTGGAAAAGGAAGCAGTTGAGGACCAGAGAGGAAAATGGCATAGGAAGTGGGAGTCAGAAGGGGATGGTGGATGTACCAATAAGTACATCCAATAAGTACAGAAGGGGATGGTGGATGTACTTTGATAAGTACATGTAGAGTGGCTGGAAAAAGCAATGGGGAATGGAAAGGGTAGATTTAATTAGCAGCTCCATTGTGGAAAGGAATCTAGGTTGGTTGAAGAGACAACTGAAAAGGAGCACAAAAATAGAATGACAGAGAAGAGATATAAGTGGAAGTTTGATGGACTGAAAAATAAATTAAATTCATCAGGCTAATGCTCTAAGCTAGCACCAAGAAGTAGGTAAATGTTCTGCTGCCCTAAATAACCGAGTAAACCATGCATGTCTCACTTAACTCTGGGTATGGTGTGAGAGCAGCCTAGAGCTACATTAGAATCTGAGAGCAGACATCAACAACTTAGCATAGGGGAGTAGCAAACACAGGGAGCTAGAACAGATAGAGATTAGAAAAGCTCAGTTTCCTAAGACTGATTGATCCCACATCGGTCTGCATCTCAAGATTGTGTCAGTGCTGTCAGCAAATATTTGTTAGCCCTGTAGCACAGTACATTTCCTGCCTAGTGAACAAAGCCTAAGCATCTTTCAGGATTTGAAGTAAGCAGCATTTCTTTGAAGAAATGAAGTCTCTATGCATAAACATAGGAAAATTGAATTAAGGTCAAAATTCAATCCACCACATTCTGGGATTTCTTAAATTGTATGTCTTTGATTTTGCAATCCCAATAAAGTTCTTCTGTAGTGATTTGTTTATAGTAATCCCATATGAATTACTCACAACTAAGTCTCATAAAATCTGGGATTCTGCTTTTTTCTCATTTCATTCACTCTTACAAAGCTTTATAAGGTAAAATATAAGAAAAATCCAACAGTATTTGACAAAGCTACTGTAAATAGCACAGACTTAAAGTTAAATGTGTGTATAGCTAAAGTGAAAAAGGAAATAATCCCTGAGAATATTTTTAAGGACTCTGTGGTCGTATAGAAACTGTCAGAGAACTGCAGGGACAATAAGTTTTTGATCGGTTTTTGTTTACAACTCTGTGCTACTTAACATGTTAAAATTTTTGCCTGTGTTGTTAGACAGGAAGTTCCAAATTTCCTTTCACTTTGTGTGTCCCAAACTAAAAACATTTTAGTCTGGATGGCAATGTATTGTGGAATGTTTTTAATTTTTAAAATTGTAATGGGAGATTGGAATGCATAACAATGTAGTGTTTTGCAACAAAGTAACCACAGGTCTGTCATTTTAAACAGACAATAGTCCCATTTTGTGTACAATATAGTTTTGTTTACAAACTAAATTTTAACAAGTTCTGTTAAGTCAATAGATAATGTTTTTTAATATTTTATTTTTCAAACTGTCAGTACTTCAGCACTGGTCTTTTTCTTTCTCCTTCATCAAATCTACTTGGAGTAAGTAGATTGCATGTAGAAAACATGAAGATATTTTGTTGCACTATGTTGTGATATATCTGGGTAAGTGCCTAGAATATTCTAATATTAGCTTTACTATTCTATTTTACTTGATTAATTTACTTGTTATTGTTCAGAATTTAATATCAATAAACCTCTAACAAGAGCTAGAGATGAGTTTAAGAGAAACATTCCAGTCTGGTATTTCTGATTAAAAGCACAGGACAAGTCCAGTGGTAAAATGAAATGAGAATTCATGATTATGGCTTCTATTACATTCAAAAATTATTCATGCCCAGAATTATTGGAATAAATTCCACTGTGTTATTTTGCATCAGTACCATTACACATGATTTTGCCTGAGGGTATCAAGTCAATGGGTAGTGCTTGCAATACTGCTTTTTCAATCATGCTTTGTTATACTGTCATTTCAAAAAGTAATTCTTTCCCCCTCTGATTTATTTATCATCTTGTTTGTAGCTGGCTTAGGAACAGATTAGATTTTATTTTAAGGCTGGCATGCTGATGTGAATATTACTGCAGAAAATACCAGTTAAACCTTAAAATTACATATGGAGATAATATATTGTCAGAGAAACTTCAGGTTATTGCTACTGAAAACTGTTATGATACTGTCAAATGAAAAATGCACTGTGTCTGCAAATGTTGTGGGATATTATTATTGAATTTGTTGACACACTTCACATTTCTAGCACAATTAGTACTTCATCATTTATGTTCCATAATTATAAATTTGTTTGTGCTGTTGGCAGTCTCATTCATAAACATAGCTTAAATAATAAAATGTCTTATTACAAGTAAAGTAAAAATCACCAATAGCCAGTCTTAAAAACAAACCTCTTCAAAAAAAAACCAAATGAAAAACACTGGGGAAAGCACAGAAGGAAAAGCACTTGAAAGTTGCTAGTCATGTTGTTGAGGAAAGTACTACAGGACAGATTGTCAGATGTTATAACTATCCTCAAAGTATAAACAACGTGTGCTGACCATAATGAAGGTAAATTCTGATGGGTAATTACTACACAGTTCCTTGGGGCTTGATTCTATAATGTTTTTTCATCAAGCAATGTTTCGTGTTGAGGATGTTGTCTGACAGAGTACTGGTGGAATGAGCTGCTGTCCCTCTCAGGCTTGATAACAATATGAATATCAGGACCATGAAGAAGTTTCATTTTTCCATGGTACTTTCTGGCAATGTTCATACTATGCAAGACAATATTGTGTACAATTATTTGAAAATTCTTACATAATGACAGGATTGTATGCATTTTTATATGGAAATTGCTTTACTTAGCTTTTTTTTCTTCCTCTGTTTCCTCCCCACTCTCCATAAAATCATTTTACTTGCTGTGAAAGGTTACTGAGCACAGTGACTCTTGTTAGCACTTTGTCTACCTGATGATCAGCTGGAGAGTTCAGAGAAGTAGCCCCTATTTTACAGATCAGTGTTATGCTATATTCCCATACTTTCATTTTCTATTGGAGGCACTCAACCTCCTGTCAGTCAGGCACTGCAGGAATTTATGGATCTTCCATAAAGCTTTCTCTGCAGTTGCTTTACAAAATTCTGGGTCTAAGGGGTGTAAAATTGCAAAGCTATTTGTTATGCTGAGGCTCAGACCAGATTTATGTTTTCCACCAGAGATGTACAACATTCATTCTTGTAAAGTTAACAGTAGCGTAGAGAAGGAAGAGAAAATTGCTGCCTTCCTGCTCAGTGCTTGCAGAGCCTGCTTTCACCTTGCTCATGGCAGGTCAGCAGAGAGGAATGGAGTGGGTGCTGCAGGTAAGGCTGCCTAGCACAGCATGACAGACCTGAATGACAGCTGGAAATCCTGGTGCAGAATCCTGGAAATCCTGTATGGGCTGCAACTGGTCACGGATAGATCAAAGAGATGCACCTTCATCTGCTAAAAAGAAATGGAATCATAGTCCCTGTGGCTTAACATTGATATCACTAAATTCTGATACTGATGTCAATAATTTTTAAGCGTTGATGGTGGCTCTGGGCTCCTCTTAGTAATTTTAGTAAAAATCTCTCTCTGTTACCATATTTATTCCTTTTTGACATATAGCCTATAAAACAAAGCCCACTCTCCAGCTTAAGGTGACACTGAGTGACTCAAGTTCCACATGGTAAGGGTGGAAAATAGCATGGAGCTATGTATTTAGGGAAGATTTTAAAGAAATATGCTTGGGAGTGGATAGCTTTCACTCACATTTTTTGTGTTATTATAAGTCATGGAATAAATCAATATAAACAAAGTAATTATGCTTTGTGGTCAGGTTAGTAAACTCAAATATAGACAAAAACACATGATAATTATGTCAGCAAAATGCTTATTTTCCTCGAAATCAGTTCCTAGCTATTGTCATGAAGAGTTGTTACACATTTTCTGATAGGTTTCCTCAGACCTTGTGGCTTATACTTTTTAGAGCTCCTATCTGCACCAGTTAACCAACAAATTCAGTCTGCAAAAAATCACTCCAGAAAGTGATTGCTTTTTGATAATGAGGAAGGTGGGAATATATTTTTTGCAAGTAAACGACTTTTGAACAGGGAATAATTGAAACATCCTTTTTCTCCCTTTCTTGCAGCTGCTCCTTTTGCTGAGTCATTTTCCAGGCACTTGCCTGCACCTTCCTCTTAGAAACCCACTAACCCACTTATCCATTCAGATGAAGCAAAACCAGTTTAAACTTTTTATTCAACCTGCTGCAAGGCCCAAGGTCTCAACTAAGGCCCTAAGAAGTTTATCTAAACTATTGCTCTATTCTAGGTGCCCTGTTTGCTTTTTTTCACTGGCTGGTGGTTGGAGTAAATTTGTGTGGCTCTGTGAATTTTGGCTTGAGTAAAATGTTCCTAATCATTATATTAGATATTTGAGTCTGAGTTTGCATCTGCCTGAATTCAGAAGTGTCTGAACTCAAATTCCACTGAAATTTTCTCTTCACTACTTTCTTCAGTTTTACTTCCCTGTCTCATTATGTTTGTTGGACTCATTCTCCATGTGGAAGTTGCTGAACTGCAGAAGCTCATCAGCACGTTCAGTATGGTGAGAACTCTTAGCATGGGGGAGGCCCATGAGTAGGTCATTCAAGTCAGTCATTCAATAACTCATCCATCCAGGTTTGGCTTTTACCTTTTTCTACCCTGTTACTGACACCCTCCATTCTGTCCTCTCCTGCAGGTTTTGGTTTGCTTTTTTTTTTTTTTACTTATTTTTATAAAATGTTAGTAGCATCTACATATTTATGGTTCCAGGATAAACCTAATTAAGTTTGACGGGGATCAAGGATATATACAACTCAAAGTGTTTATTCTGGGACTCGCAATAACTTAATTGTCAATAAACAGAATGTCCAATTAGTTGTGCCATGGAGTGAATTTGGATAATTTTTCATCAATCAGTCTGTATAATCTGATTACCTCTCTTCTGATTGACCTTTCTGGGAGAAGATGCAAGTGTGAAGCTAAAACAAACATATGCTCTGCCTGTCTGTCTTGTCTTCTCTTGCGTTTTCCTGACTCAGTTGCTTTGACAGTGGTCCTTGTACTTGTCACATCCAAGGATTCTTAGACATCTGCATTCAACGCATTCAATGGTTGGCTTTGGAACTCAAGATTTTGTTTTAAAATTATGCTTCCCTTGCTAGGGGATGACTTTTTAATGACCTTTGTGTTTTCAAGTTTACTTTTTGTTGTGACCTAATGGAGGTATTCAGCCTCGTGAGGCAGCTCAGGCTTCTCAGCGGAAAACAGCATTGAACTTGTATGATTTCCTAAGGCTTGTTTGCTAAAGTTTACCAAAAATCCAGGCAGCTCACTGTAGTCAAATTGAAAAGCCTTTGGGATGTCTTTAATTTTGCACTGAGACCTTCCTTTTCTTCTGACTGGATTTGTGTGCTTTCAGTCACAGGCACCTTTAACTCAAAAATAGCAAGCAAATGCAATTATATAGTTAGAAAGCACTAGGTGGGTGCCTACACATTTTTAGCTTTGCAAAATTTGACCAGTTGATAGAACAACATATTTTTCTGCTTTCTGGTCTCTTTGTTCTTTCTTTCTTTCTTTCTTTTCTTACCTTTCCTACCTCATTTCTGTTTTCAAAGAGTAATGTAGAGCAAACCCCAGCATTTTCTTGCAATTCTGATCATACGATAAATGAAAATGTGACTACTTCAAGCTTCCAAATGCCTTTTTATTTCTTTTCTCCTCAGTATTTTGTGGATTAAAAGCAGTTGCTTAGGGCTATTGTCACGTACTACATTTACTATTCATATATCAAGAAAAAATTTATGTACTACAGCTACTTGTTTAAAAATATTTTAACAATGGTTCCTATAGCATTCACAGAAATCCTCCCATAAAAGTGTTGGTTGCTTGCACCTCTTCTAACTTGTTGGTTTTATTTCAGTATATGATTATTACTACATTTTCACAGATGAGAAGAAATTTAATGCTCTTCCCATTTATTGTCAAAACCTTGCACTGAACTCGATGAAATAGGACCACTGAGTACAGAGGATAGCTGCAGACAATCTCAGAATTGCAGGAAATGTTGAAACAAAAATATTTCAGTGCATTGTTCTGTGGGTATGTGAGTGCACAGACTTCCTTGATGCAGTGCTCAGACTGTCTCACAAGCTAAATATTTTTGGCTTGGTATGCAGGAGTTTAGGTCAAAATAAATCAAAATAGTGAAATATATACCCATACAGTCAGGTATATCTTAGAAAAGGCTGATTTAGTAAACACAGCTTCTTCCTAAAGTTTCTGCAGTGCTGGTGTGACCCATGTGCCCTGGTGGTGCATCAACACCTGAACTGGAGAACTGGCCCAGGGGCAGAGAACTGGTGGGGTAGCACTCAGGTCAGGTAAACACACAGAACATTCCCCCTGGCAGCCGTGTGGCAGATATGATGCATTACCTAAATTTCTGCCTTCACAATTCTTTCTGTAAGCCCCTTTTGTTAATTATTTTTTAAGAATGCAAATACTGTTTGAGCAAATGGGATCAGAGAAAAAGGGAGTGTGACCAATTTAATAGCTTTGTACTTTTAGTCTGATAAGCCATTGAGGTAAATTATGTCAGTTGTGGATCTGACATTATGGTGCACTGCTTCACTGAATGCCATGGTCTTTCATAGCTAAAGAAGCTGTTGCAAGGAATGTGAGCAACATCATCTTTTCATTTGTCCCAATTATCTTTAATTAAAACTCTTTAATTAAAACTCTTCAATTGACTTGAGCTAAGTGATGACTTGTGAAGATGTCACTAAAGTGACAAATACATGTGTAAGAAATTTAAGGTGCATTGTGGTATCTTCGACCATGTCTGATTAAGCAAGTCCTGTTGCTATCATCATTTATCTACAACTGACTTTACCCATAAATCTTATTTTTAGAATGAACTCTTTCCAAGCACAATGAACAATTAAGTTCCAAGTTTGCAAATGACAGTCTGTCCTCTTCTTTCCTCTTGTTCATTTATCATAGTCTTGCTTATGGCCACTGTGATAATTTGAGATGTAAAGTGATGGGGGTTTAGACTGCTTGGGATTTATCATTCAGTGTACTGGTAGAACTACAAAGTTAGGTATGCATATATTGTCATTATATCTCCACTTTAATAATTTTAAAAAGAAAAGGAAATATTAAGGTAATTAAACTGATGTGAATATGTGTTGCGTGTTAAACAATATGAAAATCAGTGATAAAAGACAAAATTCAAAATCCCTAAACATCTTGTGTAAGATTTTTGCCATTTCAAAGCATGCAACATAGTCTTGGACACAAAGTAAAGGTTAGAATAAATGTGTATGGTAATGACATTGCAGGTGCTTGTCTAGAAGCAAAAAGAGTAATTTACAAAACATTGTTTTATCAGAGTGTTTTGTAAATTACTAACAAGGTAATGTTGGTAATAATCTCCATGCCCTTCCTCCCCTCCCCAATTTATTTCATGTAACAGTACATCAGAAGGAGTCCAGACAGACCTTAGTGTTCATGGTCCTTCAGGGTCTTTTGCAAAAGGAAGGGATGTGCCTTGTACACAATATTATAATTTTCAAAAGGATAAATCTGCTAGAGTATGACTGCATTCTTTCTGAAATGAAATGCAGAATGAAATCTGCTAGAGTATGACTGCTTTCTTTCTGAATTACAGCTGTGAAGCATATAAAAGGGCTCTGAAAAGAGTACGAAAAATGGGATGTGGAAGGAAATTACTTGATCTTTAAGGGTGCAATTTGGCTGTGAACAAATTTTCCAATAGTTTATAGAGCAGAGTTATGCCAGTAATCAATTAGGAAACTTCATACTTAATTCTTGTTCTTCAGTTAATACCAAGGATTATAAGGATTTAAAGAAAGAAATTAATCAAATTTCCACTACGTATCTCATCTTCAGAACAATGGATTTCACATGTACATGCAGACCTGGAGTACTTCACCTTGCAGCAGATTCTGTTGGTTCAGAACCATCAAATCCCATTTCATTAATGATAATATGTGGTACTAACTTCTATTTTTGGGTACTTCAAACTAATTATCTAAGTTCATCTTCAGATGGGTTAAATAGTAATGAAATGCTATAGTGACAGGCTGACTTATTTATAGTATTACTTAAGTGTAATAGAGTATTTATTTTGATATTGGGCAACACACTGTTATTGCCAAGCAATTTGGTAATAAACAGTTGGGTATCAGTCTGCTTGGAATACAATTAAATTTATGCCTTTCAAGAAGGCTGTGCTGTTGGCTATTGCTGGTTGAGAGAACTAGAACTAGAATTCTGCTTTATTAAGTAATGGTTTTGTTTTGCTGAATTCATCATATTAAAATGTGATATGAAACCAAGTGACAGTAGAATTATACCATACATGAACTTTGGCAGTGATAGTTAGGATATCATAAAGCTGTGCTAGCTCTGTGCCTTCACTCTCTGCTTCTCTTTCATCAAAAGTATTATTGATCATTAATGCCAAAATGAAAAATAAGAGGTAGCAACTCATATAAGAAAACATTTGGGTGGCAATTCCTCTACATTAGGTGTAGTTAATGGTTGTGTTTACAACCACAATTGTAATATTTACATCCATTGAAATGACAGAATTGATTAAATGGGATAAGAGTGTACCAGAAGCTCCAGAGCATTGGGTTTTTTTCGTAAATTTGATTGATGTTGCTGGGGCATGTTTTGGATCTCCAGAATATTAGGAAGAAGATGAAATAAAATCACAACTAGGCAAGCAGTTCATTACTTGTCTTTAGGAAAAAGAAAAAAGCAAGAAAGAATGGTAGTGAATGCAATAATCAAATTTGCAGCACAGTATAAGCATAGATTGACATAGAAGGAAAATCATAGGTTATGATTAACATTGATAACACTTACATTGCTAGAGCAGTTGGCAGATATCAGCCAGATATTCATTTAGAAACATTGCTTGTAGCTACTGAGAATGGTATTCAGCATCAAATACTTTGTATTAGAAATTTTCCCTGTCAAGCAAATGAAATGAGTTTAGCTTGCAGGAAAACATAAAGTGACAGAACAAAAGAAATGGAATGCAATTTGGGGTCCCAGAGATATGAAGAGCTTCTATTAAAGAGTGTCTGTAACATCTGTCTACAAGTGTAAGATTTTTTTTTTTGCTTTATTCAGGTTTTTTTGTTTTGTTTTGTTTTGTTTTTTGCAGTAATGTAGGTGTATGGATTGTCCTCTGTTTCTTAGTAATACTAAAATAAAGGAAAAAAAAAAACCAATCTAAAATCCCTAAAATCCTGTTATCCCAGGAGACACTTTAGGAACAAAATATCTCCTGCATTGTTGTTCAGTGGGCAGTTGTTGATGTCTTCTTTCCTTTTCTTTTATCCTGTTCAATTTATATTTTCTACCATTTTTCCTTGTCCTGTCTATGTGAAAAAGTTCCGTATTTCTGCTGTTCTGTGTTATTTGTAGGTTCCTTTCATTCCAGAATCTGACATTTGAATATTCCTTCTCTATGCTTTATAAGCAATCTTTGCTATTGCAGAGACAAGTTTAATCTCTCAGTTCTCAGTTGTGAATCTCTGGTGCCAGAAGTTGTTCTACAATCCCATGGGTCTGTCTGATCTCATCATGGATTCCTCTTCTTGACCCGTTCCCATGGGTGTGCTGGACAGCACAGCTCTCCTGGAGGCACTGCTTGGCAGCTGACAGAGCAGAGGTGCTGCTGGCACACAGGTTCCTAAACATTGTGGTAGTCAGAGATTCTCCTTACTCAAAGGAATTATCAGTGGGCTCTCCAGACAGCATCTCCTCTTTCACAGTAGTGAGTAAAGCTAGAAACTCAAACCTGAAGTTTTCACATCACTTGAATTTGATTATTCAGAGTTGAACACTGATTTAGACTTCAAATTATTCAGGAATTGCTGAAATATTGAAATATCTTTCTTGCTTCCAAACTCTAAATTGTGAGGTTTTTACTGTTTTAATAGTCACCTACCTTAGAAGCTTTTAAAATTATTATTGTACTGTAGTGATGAAAGGAATGCATAAGGCTGTGTACTTTATTATACCAGCCATCATACAGCACGTAGGCTTGTGAGTGTTTCTGTGTAAAAATAATCTCCCTTATTATCAGAAGTGCAGGTATAAAAACCAAAACTGCCTTGTACTGTAAAACATTCAGAAAGAGTGTGTGTAAAGAATAAAAAAGCTTGGCTTTTAATGGATGCTCTTAATGCTTGGCTATGGACAATTTGTGTCACCATCAAATCAGTTTGAATGCACTTATAGAGAACATTACTATATTAATTTTAAAGTGTTTATGATTTCATGAAGGAAGTCCTGCTATTGACCCTTATGGAAGAGAAATGTAAGTTGGATTTGAGGGTCTTGAAAAAGTAAATCAAAACAAAGTTGTAAGCTAGTCATTAAAAGTGAAAACATCAAGCAGCATTAAAATTCTTTTTTAACTTGCTTTTGCATTTCAGGGTCGGCACACTGATGAAGACAGTGTATTCTATAGAGGATACAGTGGGTAGAACTGTCAAATATTAACTCCTTTTCAACAGCAAAAAAACATCAATTGAAATTTCTTTCTAACCCCCTTATTGACTTTCCTTTTAATTTTTTTTCACAGAGGATCTTTCTCAAAGCTGGAAGTGAGGAAGAAATCTTTGCACATCTTGGCTTGGATTATGTTGAACCATGGGAAAGGAATGCTTAAAATTATTTGCCAGTGTACATTCATCAGTTGACTGCATTGGTCTTTCTGCCCACCTTGCAGTCTGGTGTAGTTATATATACCTATATAATAAATATTTCTATGACAACAAAAAAATTAAATAAGTATTGGAAGCCACTTGCACTTGCTAATGTTCCTAGAAGCTAACAGTTTAAGTTATTCAAATCTTTTCCAGTCCTTTCTGGTTTTGAATTTTCTATGTGGGAGTGATAAGACAGAGCTTGTTTTGGGGGGAAAACTTGGAACTGATGAGATTTTTGCTTATGATAGGAATTTAACATTGGTATGAACAATACTTGTTTTTTAAAGTAGTCAGATACAACAATATGTAAATAATTCAAAACATTTGAGCTGAGTCAAAACATTATTGAAATGTATGCTGGTCTTTAACTGAATTTCTTATGTATTTTGCTGAATCCATGTATAAAATTGCTCTGTGTATAAGGCTTAATGACCTAGGCAGTAACTACTTTGCAGTCTCAGCAACTTGAGTCTTCAGCTGTAATATTTTCCCAGGTAGGGCACCATTCTACAAAAACTATAAACAAGTTGATAATCCAGTGAGAGTTAAAAAACATTTCACAGGAAGGGATTTTGAAAAGAAAAGTGGAATGACTCGGTAGCAATCTTCAATTGTGTAGAAAAATACTGTAAATTTGTAGTACTGATTTGGACTAAAAAAGAGTCAGGTCATGAGGTGTAATGGTCCTCAATCAGGAATTTGAACCATAACCTGCATGAAAACAATTGTTTTAAGTGTCACCCTAGTGACTGCTCCAAGACAAAAGATTTTGATTATCTGTGCTCAGTTTAGATAGATGGAACTTTATTTACTAGTAAGTGTGAATGCATTGGAATGGGATTTTACTTGAGCTGTTGGGCTATTGGCTGCTCTAGAGTGGTATTCCCTGTCTTTAGTCAGAAATTCAACGAGGATATGAGAAGCTTTCTGATAAAAGCCCTTCAAGATATTTTGGCTCCAGAAAATGTCAAGGTAGCTCTTGTGACCATAATGACAATGAAGGTTTGTAATACATGTATCCTTTAATAAGCAGGGGCATTCAGTGCTTTAGGAAATGAAGCTATTTACTGATCATTCATCATTTCAGAATAAAGGTGATTAAGTGCACCAGGATTGGTCAAATAATTTTCTTCCTTAAAAATCTGGATTTTTTTTCCTCTGTTGAGGCTGACTGCACTTCTTGACATGATGAGGGAAGAGTGGTAATGACAGGGCTGTGCACAACAGTTATTACTGACAGTGAAGGCTTCCCATATTCAAACAGTATCTGTTACTAAAAAAAGTATGCTTATTTTGTTACTCATTACTTTCAACTTTTGTTACTGCTTTTTGTTACTCATTACTTTCAACTTATTACTTTCTAGACTTTTAGAGGACTGTATTGTAAACTATTCCAAAACTTCAGCCAGGGTTGTAGAAAAATGTGTTGATGGCAGGAATTTGCTTCTTGCCTGTGTCAATAAAACCACCCCATTTAAATGCAGTTTTGCTAACTGAGCTGAAAATACAATGCTACTTCCTAAAGTGCTCTAACTATGAAGCACTTGCATTGCTTCCTGCTTTATTGTGCTGATGTTTGAAGTAGCTTCTCTGTGTTTTGCATCAGGATGCTGACACTTAAGTAGCAGTGACATTTTTCAGTCCTAATGGAAGAAAACAAAAGCTATGGTACCTTGTCTGAATATTCTGTCTACTTGGCCAGCATTTATAACAAATTATACATTCCAGTTGTGCTGTTTCTGCAAACTTCAAGACACACACAAAATATCAAAAATTCTGAATTCCACATGTATAAATAATTCACATCTTGGGTGCCTATACATCACTTATAATTATGCAACCTGTGAGGGAAAAGATACCAACACAAGTTTTAGCAGCTCCTCCAAGACTAGAAGAAATCAGCATATCACTTTATTCTTTTACTTCCCTCAAATTTTCTGAACTTTATTTAGAATACATTGTACAGATTGCTCACTGAATCAACTATTTTAAAAAAATATGGACCTGATAAATGAGGGGTTGTGTTAAAGAGAACAGCCTAGATGAGCAGGATGGTTTGACCATGAAGATGGCTTCTCTGTGCACACCCTCACTGGAGCAGCTGCTACCCCAGTCCCTATCGCAGGTACCGTGTGCAGGACCATCCTGACAGCACCTGCCAAACCAGTCACTGAGACTGTAATTAGACAAGATAAAAGGCATAGAGGAGAGCTGGGAGGGAACAGGTTAAAGGAAATGAAGCCTTTATCAGCTGAGCATATCTGGATCCACGTGCTAGTGAAAGGTCCCTGCAGTGTGATGGAGCTGTTGGAGTCAGTGGTAGCGAAGCTTCTGAGCTGCTGAAGGACAGGTGAGGCCTCAGGGGCTGGAAAGGGCAAACACTTGTAACAAGAACAGACCAAGGTTTGTAATAGGAGGAATGGAAGAGAGAATTTCAGATCAGTGCACTTAATATCTCATAAATTGCTTGTATGATTAATAGACTGTATTTTTAATGCACCTAGAGGAAAATAAAGTGATAAGTTATTGGTAACTTGTTCATCAGAAACAAATCATGTCAAACTAATTCAGTTGTAAAGTCCCTGGAGGCTGTTTTTTATGTCTGTCCCTCCTCCCCTGTCCCTCCTCCCCTGCTTCTACACCAAGGCAATTTGGCGAGTAGTTAGTAGAGAAGGATCACTGGTTCAATAAGCATCTACATCCTAACTCTCTAAGAATTACTAACTAATTCTATCTCTGGGAAAAAAGGGGAAAAGTAAAAGGAAACCACTGTTTTGTTTTTTCTTTCATTGTTTGAAGTAAAATATGATTTGTTGAATAATCTCTTAAGGCAAAGGCAATGAGATGTATTTAGTTTGGTGGGTAATAATGTAGTTAATGCCTAAAGGACTGATGTACTGAAGGAAAAGCTAATTCTATCTTATACAGCTCTACAAAATAGCAAATCTGGGCAACCTAAACACTCATACAACTGAAGCCACATGGACTTTCTGCAAATAACTGTAAACCTGAGAACTGCTGCTACTTTGCATAAATAACTCCAGAATATTAAAAAAACCCAAACCCAAAGATTTGCAAATGTTATCCCCAAAAGAAATGTCTTTTCTACAGTTTATGGACAGAATTGTTTGGCTTTCTCAGGTGAGACCATCTTATTCCTTGGTATGAAATATATTCTTTCACTTCTTGAACAGCTATTATGTTCTATTTTACATGTTCTTTGGCAACTGCAGTTAAAATAACCAGGTCCTGGGTCTAACAGGTTAATTAAAGTCACATAAACAAATGAAGACAGAGTTCTGGAAACCTTCCTTAAGAGGAAGACCAAGCAGTCTTTTAGCCCTGCTGTGCAGATGCACAAAGTGTCTTTTATTTTAATTATGATGCATCAAATGTGACTTTTTTTTAGCTGAAGAGGCTCCTTGGGTGTACTATAGGACATCCTTGATAGCCCCAGCTATTATGTGGAATACTGTAAAAATGTATTTGTGTCACTCTGAGCTAAGGGCCTCTGCTAAAGCCGACCAGAGGTACCACCTTGCACAATGTCAGACAGTAACTGGAAAAGGCTTTTCCCTATGAATGCTGTTCAAGCCCCTTCAGAATACTTAACTTAGAAAGCTGTTTAATGTCTCCTTCAATAAATGTGTATTCTAGGCAACCCATAAAATCTAACACTATTTTTCGGTGGGTGCCTCCAAACAAATACTATTCCCAAACACTATTGGTGGTACAGAAGCTCCACATGTAGGGGGGTGATGCTGGATTACACATCCCAAAAGCCCCGGGGCTTCAGGGAAATCACTTGATTGATGAGAATCAATCCTATCTGCATGTGGTGACTGACCATAGGGAGAGAAGGAGAGAGAACATGTGTTGGGTAAGTACAAAATCTCCCAGTTTTCTGTGTTTTAGTTCATAAACACACTTACTGAAAACCAAGCTACTTTTTTTTTTTTTTTATGATTGCAGGCATTTGATTTCAGTTCATTCGTGACTGTGCAGTAAAACATAATACTAAATGGTATATTTCCTTTTGTGTTTCACTCTTGCCAAAGTCAACATGCTCATTCAAAGGGATTTTTGGAAATGGCAAGGCTCCCCAGACCCTTTCCCACCATTATGAGGTCTTAAGGAACAATATTTATATGAAACTAACTCAGATGCATTTTTTATTAAATAAACAAAGCCTTTCTAGCAGGAATAGCATAATTTCATGTGTTTGCTGCTATATATACACATACTTTGTCCAAATTATTCTAAGTCTTCTATCAGCTTCAGTATCTTTTCCTCTTAAAGAAGCTATGCATTAAGATATAATAGAAAATATCAAGAAAGGTCTCAATTTAAAAAAAAAAAAAAAAAGATGATGATTTCTCTGCTGGGGAAGTGCAGATTATATTCCAGAAACTTGTGGTTGCAACATTTAGGGGGAAAAACGCAAATAATAAAAAATCATATCCAAGCACTTTGTAAATAAAATCATGGTCTTTGTATTTTTCAAACGACTAAAAGAGAGATGATTTGGAATTTTCTTCACAGCTGGGTAGATCTAACTTCAAAAATGGAGCTTGAGGAGGTTATGTGATTGTGTGACTGGGTGGGTAGGAGTGTTTCTGCAGTTGGAAACTGTCGCTGATGATACAAGTCAGAAAGTGTTCCATTTTTAGTAGCCTGAGGATGGGTTGAAAGACCACTTGGGCCTGTGGCTTCCATAAGTGTACTCTATAAATCCCACACTTCAACATGTAATGGTGGGGAAATTTTTCCTTTGCACTTCTCTGACACACATAAGCTGAAAGATGTTGAGAGGATAACTGGGATCTGCTGCTTTGGGTGATCCTGAAATCCTTTGGTTCTGCTGTAAACTGTATTATGGTATATGAATTGGGTTTCTGTGTTTTAAACTAAACTAAGATATCAGAGACTTAATTCTCTGCCTTTTGTCCTTTTACAGTATGCTTTTAAATGTGTTAAAGACTGCTAGAAAGTATACTTTGTG
This sequence comes from Motacilla alba alba, assembly GCF_015832195.1. Lineage (NCBI taxonomy): Eukaryota > Metazoa > Chordata > Aves > Passeriformes > Motacillidae > Motacilla > Motacilla alba. The sequence goes on from NC_052021.1 coordinate 21,008,617, forward strand.
TTGGCGTTGTATGAGTGGGAAGTGGTTGTTTTGGAAACCCTGACAGACTGGTTGCAGGGCTGGAGCTGTTGCAGGGCTCTTGACAAATGATTGATGATTTAATTTGAATCCTTCACAATATCAACACTAAAAAAGAAGCCAAATACCATAAATATCAGTGTCCTTTTAGACTGGATATCACAATCACAGAAGGAATATGGGTGTTTTTCTCCCATGAATCTCACCCCTTACCCTTAGTTAGATTTGATTTCATGAGGGGACAAGGACACACATGTGAAGGACTCCATTGTCAACCACAGAACAAGTGCTCTCCTCCTCTCTGTTGGAAAGGATCACAGCCCCTTTCTTTTACTCACCTGAAGGACCCAGGGGTTCTCTTTGACCGCATATGACCAGGAAATTGGACATAGAACAGCTTTAAGCAAATTTCTGTCAGATGCACATAAAGGGGCCTAATGAGCTATGTGCTTTCAAAATGTGCTGCAAGCCCCACTGGTACATGTGTGTATACAGGGAAGGATTTTCAAAACCACCCATGTGAGAAGGAAACTGTAGATGGGTGGGCCACTCCACATTGAGATTTAGTGACAGATGGTTGCTAAGACAATCTACACTAGATGACAAATGACTATACATTAAAGCTTTCAAAAGACAAAAAAAAAAAAAGCCTCCAAGAAACATTTGGACTGAAGTTTAATGATCATACAAAATTACCAGCAAATCAAGAATTGCAAGCTTTTAAAAAGAAGGGCTGAGCGGAGAATAAACATTCTTCTAATGTAAGGGAGGGATGAACAGATATGAAGATTATCAGAGCTGTCAGTGATGAACTTAATTGCAGTTATTCCAGTCCCTAAGAAGTCAAAAGAAGAACCTCAATGAGCTGTATTAAATCCCTCTAGAAGAAAATACTTCTCATACAAAATAAGGTGGGTACCTAAAAATCCCTGAAAAACAAACTTTTATGCACAAGGCAGAACAAATTAACCACAGACAGATGGGAAATAATAACAAAAAATTAATAATGATGAACTCTAATGAATTACAGGTTTTAAGATAAGGTCATAATATTTGTAAAACAATAGTGAAGGCTTGCCTGAGAGCTGAAGTGTATTGCATTAAATGAATAAAATTCAAGAAAAAAAAATTACTTGTAGTATGAGAAACATCTATCTCAATGGTCTAGTTGTGAAAAACCATTATAATGGGTAGTGATTTCTTGCTGTTGGGAAAGGGGAATAGTATCTTGGAATAGTATCTTCAAAAGTATCCAGCTTGAAGAATCTGTAATCTCAGCAATTCCTTTTAAAAGAAGCAAAGAGGATTGACAGTTACTCTTATTGCAACAGGACAACTGTTCATTTTCCCTTTTTAGCTCTTCAAAAAGATTGCAGAAACAGCCATATGATGTTGAGTGCTAGCTGAATTTTATTGCAAATAATTCATCTAAAAGCAGACAGAGACAACAATCTCAAATTATGCTGCTATATCAATCATAGTATGCCACACAGTTCTCTAGGGGAACAGAATTTTAAGCCTAAAATTCTTAGCTTTTTATATGTGTGATTTATTTTCTTGCTGTTGTATGGATTTCTGGTTGTAAAACAGACAGGTCACGTTTTAGCTTTTGATCCTCATACAAAGCTAATTAAGAAAGCATTATTACAAATTACAGCACCTCATCCAACCAGAGGTCTTTTCACTCCTATGTCCTTTCTTTGATCTGGGATTTTTTCATCATTTGGACAGCACTTTCTTAGCCCCTAAGTGTTCAATCAAACATTTTAGGCATTTCTGTGTAAAACCAAGCAAACTGTGTAAGAAGAAATACAAAGACACCCAACAGTATCCAGCAATGATTGATTTACGTTTATGAGGAGGTGCTTGCTTGCTCTCACCCAGCACAAACCAGACTTTGGGCTTATGAATCAGGAGACCCATTTCAGCCACACTGATTTTAAACTGATGAGAACTCATGCCCTTAAAGAAGGCTGGGCTTGTTTGTGCCAGTGACAGAAGTGCTTTGTGCCTGCAATATCTGTGTGGGATGAAACTTGGGGAAGAAAGAAGTAATCTGACAATAGGATGTTTAGTTGAATCAAAATAAACCTGTAATCATAGAAAGAAAGTAAACAGAGAACTCATTTATGTGAAAATATACCTTGGATATTGTAAAAAGAGAATACTGTTGGGACCTGCATGTATTACCTGTTCTATTCCTTTTAGGAAGCTACTTAGCAGGGCCTTCCAGATGCTTATTTGTAACATTCTAGAAAATAATGGGGAAAATAATGTAAGTTGAGAATAAAATCCAAAATAATTTGGATTTTGTTTTTAAATTTAGCAGGACGATCATGATGTCCAAGAATAGTGAAGTTACTAACATTTTCTGGCAACATGTTGTTCAACTTACAGTTATTTCTCTTTATTAATGCCTATGAGGACTTAATAAAGTAAGTTTATCTAGTTTTGTTGCAAGAATGCATTAATCAATATTAACTCACATCTTAGAAAATTTGGAATTCTTGCAAAAGTAAAAATTATTTAACTTTGAAGTTTAATATTTAACAACCAAAACCAGAATAAGTATGCACAAATCAGACAAGGGTAACAAAAAATTGTTACCTTTCCGGCCCCTTTCTTTTTGTCCTTGGGGTTTTCTTTCTAAATCTTACCTTTGAATAAGAAAAATATTATCTTTTTGTGCAACTGAGAAATTTGGGGGTTTTTTTGATTGTATTATCAAACAAATTGATTAATACAGAGAAGCTATGGTTATTAAAAATATCATATCAAAACAAAAAACTCAGTTTATGGAATGCATTAGCATTCACAACTGATAATGCAAATGTGAATTATATCACAGTACACTCAATATACCATCTGCTCCAGAAAGAAAAACATCTGTTGGTAAATGTAAACTGTGGCGCTTATGTGGTATGCAATATGTTCAGATACTGTATGGAATAAATAAATTGGACTTTGACAATCTATTATGTTAGAAGCATTCAACTACTTTCTTATCTTGAAAAGAGGAAAAGCTCAGCTGCAAGAATGTTTTGAGATGGTGGAGGAAATTATTGTGCCATGTCCCATCCAGATGGCTTTTGCTGAAGCCAGTCACTGACAGGCTGCTGCAATCATCATCAACAGTTATGAGATGCTTTAAACCAGCACGAGCATAGATGAATAAACTTCTCTACAGTAGAGGTTTCTGTGCTTGAATTTTCATGACGGTGATGACACTGCAATTTGTGACATTGTTGGAATTGGCTGTATTTTCTGGCTTGTAAGATGAAAATCATGCACATGAAAAATGTATATTCACATATATGAATGATAAAGAAGACTTTTGCATCTTTAAAAATATAGTTATAATCTTCTGTTGATGCTATTTTTAATTTTTAATGTGCTGCACTGATATAAAAATGGAAAATAGTCTCTAGTGTTTGAGTCCTAAGGGCCATGATAGCCCTTATAAGATATAATCTAAGCTTATAAAATCAAGCCCTTGTAAAATCTAATGGGTTTTTTCCTGATTTAAAGTATCCTGTTTTCACATTCATTTGTTCAATACATTTTAAGCAATTAGACAAAGCAATTTTATTTTTTTACCCACAACTGAGCGTGACAGCTGAAGCAGAGGTAAAAGTCTGGAAATGGCACTGGGAAATGCATCCATATGTACATACAGTGCATTTACTGTACTGCAGAAATTTCCTTGACAAGTCTCCTTTCATTCTTTGTCAGCTCATGGAAAGCTCAAAGAGGTTTTCACATATTTAAGAAAAGTGTTAAGTATGCAGAAAAGCAGAATTACAGAATTACAGAATTGCATGTTTGGCCATATATCTAAAAAGTCAGAAAACTTATTCAAAATGTCAGGGTTTCTACTTTGGTTTAAACCTTTTCTTTTTGTCCACAGTGTGAGAAGGAAATTATCATTATCTGTTGTTAAACAAGTCAAAATAACATTTGTGCTAGTGATAGCTTGCAGGTTCTGTTTGTGCAGTGTTTATTTGCAAGGGAATATAAGCCCTCCTGTGGTGGAGGATGCACTAATGTTTCTCCATTGTGGAGTAATCCAAAGTAAACGGAGCCCTTGCTCAAGAAGATTTGGGTTTCTGTAATTCTTCTCTTCAAGAACATTCATTGTTGGTCACTGCATTGCTTTAGCTTTTTACTCTGTGCTGTCCTTGCTTGCCATTGTTTCTTTTCTTCAGTTTTCCAGGATGTTCTCATCAATTTTAAGGCTGCAGATAACAATGGAAGAATGCTGCAGACAAAACACGTTTTAACTCTTTGGATCAAACTCATCAGTCTACTGTTCTTTGTGGTACAGCTACCACCTGTGGCACCCTTCACTCCATATATCCATTATCAGAGAGCTTTTTATCCTTAAGAGTAGTAACTGACAAGCCTTGCAAATCTTTTTATTCATGTTAACACATTTAGTCACCTGCAACAGAACAGAATGACCCAATGCAAAGTGAAAAATCTTTGCAAAAAGAAGCACTAAAAAAGGGTGGATGTAGCAGCTCTTGGTGCAATATTGCAAAAAAAAATTCCATGTATCAATATAAAAAGCACTAAAAGGGATCAATGCAGGGACTAAACGGCTCTATATGGTTTGTCCAGCTGAACTATCTGTGCAAGAGTACCTTATTTTAACTCATTACCTGTGACAAAAGTGATCCATATATTTTGTCTTAGTAGACCTAGCTTTAAGTTTTGCTTCTGTCAATCTCTCTTAGGACTTGTGGTCTATTCTGCACCACCCTGTTTTTAAAAATTGGGGTGCAGGTATTTTTTGGTCTCTGTACAACCAGAGATGAACTTAACTCTTGAATATGAATACTTTAAAATATTCCAGAGAAGACACAGGCAACAATACTTTTTTATGAATTCCAATTTGTCAAAGAGAGTAGATTTCAAAATATGGACAGGTTCACAACTATCTTGCTGCAAGAAATAAAAGCACAGCCCAGGATATCAATTTCAAGATAATAAAAGGGCAGTTTATCTTAGCAGAAATAAAGATCAGTTAACCGAATGGACCTAAGCTTGAAATATTAATAACCAGACTGGCAGCTCTCTTCTCCTTTTCATATTTGGACTGAATGTTAGATACAGGATTGCTTATGTACTAAAGAGAAAAATAACCATTCAACAACCTTTGCCAGTAAAAATAACCTGCTTTCATCTTTTTGGCTGAATTTAGATGGAAAATATTACAACACGTCTGGTAGTGGAGATTGGACAAATGATCAAAGGAACAATAAAAATGCCTGAGGGATAGAAGGTGTTAAAGAAAGATAAGTGGAGTATCAGCATCCATACAGGGACATGCAAATACTGCCAAAGACTTTGTCCTCTAAGTGCCAGCATAAAGATTAGAATCAGTACTGGGCCAAGAATGGAATGCTCTGAGAGACATCAGAGCTAAGCTTTATGCTTTGTAAGAAATTGAAAATCCCATAACAGCCTAAGATCAGAAACTGATCACTGGTCTCCAAGTTACAGCCAGACAAGATTAATATAGGCAGTGTAGGAAAAAACCAGTACTTTAAATCCCCTCATTAGAGTCCCATGGTGCAGTGACGATTGAAACAGCACAAAGAAATGCATAAAGAATGGGAAATACTTTGAAATGTATGTGTTTGCTGAGTCACGTAATTCTGAAATAACTCTAGGTGTATATCAAGGAAATACACCTTTGGGGTACAAAAGACAACTAATTGAAAGCTTATAAAATATAGGAGACTTTTTATTGAGTGATTGTCCTAACAGCAAATAAAAGCAAAATGGCACTCAGCATATTTGACAAAAATGTAAAAGGTATGAAAATGTTATCAGCAATAAAGTTTATAAATTAGTAAGGCAACACTTCATCCTGAGGAAACAAAAATGAAAGTGTAGCTATATGACCAGGGTTGTTTTTTTTTTTTAATAGCACTTAATGTAAGTTGCACTTCATGTAAGTTGGTAAACCTGGGACTTACTTAGGTTTTTACACTTGGCAGGAAACATAGAAATGTGTGTTGAATCGTAGGTGTTGGTGATGCTGTGGAAATGCCAAATACAACTCGGTCACTGTGAATCTCTAGAATATGTCAGAAATTTTGTTTGAAAATCCTTAAAATGAAGGAGGAAAGTACAAGAAAACAGGCTAGGGAGTCAAATTCAAGGAGTAATGGGGATGTGAGTAGTGAGGCAATAATAGAATTATTAAAAAGTTGCTCCTTGGAGAGATTGTGAAGGTGCTGGTAATTGACAGGCCAAGATGAAGGGCTGTCTTTATATATTTGACAAGAGTGGGAAATGGACATAGAAGAAATGGAGAAATAAAGGTTTTCAAAATAATGCTTTAATAAATAAGGCCTGAAGAGGGCAAGTTGCTATAAAGCTAAATGCAAATGAAAGTGTGAAGTAAGGCTTATATAGAGTCAAAAGCAAGGGCTGTCATTCTCTAGATCTCAAATCACCAAGCAGTCAACCTGTCTATTTTGCAAAGCTTCAACAGGCAGGATAGTGTGGGAGTTCTCTTCCAGTGTAGGATGAGATTTAGGTATGGTGCAGATTGCAATGTCAACTCTGATGTGATCACAAAGTCCTTCTATTTTCTCAATCTGTTTCAAGATAAAAATGTCACATTGCAAAATTGAAGTAGATCTAAGACTCCGAAGAACCCTCCATTGCAAAGACAAATGCAGCAGTTAAAATGGGATCAAAGGAATTGATAAACCTTATGCAATTGATAAGCCTTATGCAATTTACCTCTAGTTATGGAGGAAGATTTTCTGTATTTTCATATTGGTTACATTCTGCACTTGAAAATGCTGCATTATTTATTGTATGCATAAAACTTCATTCTCTAAGGTCTGCAAAGAGGTTTTTACTAAAAAGAAGTGGCAGCAGTTTCTGTTTCTTGGTATCATACCAACAGCAAACAGTAAAGTCACGAGTGCTGGCTACCTCCCTTGATTTTTATTTAAGATTTATATTTTTTTTTTCAGAAGATCATGGTACTAATAAGGTGTTGGATATTTTAAATGTGAAAGATGACAAGTTGATTACTTTTTGTTTGTACAACTTTTAAAGCTAAGAATGTAACATAAGTAATACAGTATATAATTTTCAGCTGGTAAAGAAACAAAAGAGCAGTCACCTCAGGACATCAATTCCTGTTTACCAAGATATGTTGGGGAAACTGTGCTATTGTGGTGAGAGTATTACATACATATACAAAGTGTGTGTTTATTTTAACCAGCAGTTAAATTTAAATTATTATGAGCTATTTGGCATTCTAGTTGTCACAGGAAATACATGGCTTCTGGCTTTAAGAATGAAGTAGATGGTATTTCTAACATAGAGAGATGTCTCACTATGGTAAATTATTGTTTTCAGTTGGAGTCCACAAGCGCCTTCCAGCTGTTTTTTGTTTCTTTTCTTCCATACTTTATATACTTGAAAATTATTCCTGTGCCTGCTTGGCTCCCTCAGACTCAATATGCACTAATAGGTGGGATTTATTAGCCATCTTTCTGGAGTGCATCTCCTGCAAGCTGAAATACAGTGAGTAGGAATAATCAGAAAGTTTGCTCCAAAAAGTAATTTCAGAGCTGGACTGCAGCAGTGGTGTAATGTACCCATGGACTCAAAAGGTATCAGAAGAGTTCTACATGTCAACTCTCTCTGTATCCTTCTACTTAATGATTGTTATTATTAAAAACCTTTATAAAAAGAATAGTATTTTTCAAGAATACCTGGTACATCTGTAATTTCAGCATTGCTATGAAACAAGAAATACTGTGAGAAGCATGTTGAGAGTACAGCATAAAGATATCTGCTAGCCTTTGATTGCTAGGTGGGTTGTATAAGAGGGAAAGGAAAGGTTACCACTTGGAAAGATCCTGCTTCCTTATAACCTATGAAGCTTCTGGGCTGTTAATGAACAACCACTACATTGTACTGCCAGTGAAACAAATAAATAGTGTGACTTGTTATTTACTGATCTTTTTATATACTCCGCTTAGGTATACTGAAGATCATTAAAATGAATATATATGTCATCAGTATAATCCTAAAAATAACAAAATGAAAGGATCAGCATCTGCTAGTTTTTGCTTGGGTTGTTTTGTTATTTGCTTTTTCTTTTCTACAGTACAAAACAGAGCAAAAAGCAAATCACTGCCAAGTGTATAAATATATGAGGACATATCTTTGTAAATATTTAAGTAACTAGTAAAATAACCTTCCTAGATTTGTACAGTAAGTAGTAAAAACTGGCAAGTATGATTTCAAATGTTCTGCTTTCTCAGTTATATAATCAATGCAAAGATGTAATGGGCTTTATTTTAAAAGAGGATTCACCCAAGTGCATTGTGTTTGTGTTCATTGTTTTGTAAGATGTTAAAAAAGATTTGAAAGGAAAAGTACCATTTTTGCAGATGTACCATGGGGATTTAAGTAAGCATAGAACAGCTTGGTAGCTTTGACTTGGTAGCTAACAATTCTTCCTGAGGATCAACACATTTCATATCCAGTGCCACCCTTCTCTTTGACCAACAACTTTGATCAAGTACTCAGGATCTGCAACAACGGCTGAACTTCCCAAGGGTGTGGTTCCATCTTTTACAAGGTCACATATCACTAGGCTGACCCAGAAAAAAGTCAGTGGCTGAATCACTGCCTAATTTACAACCTTTTATGATTTCCTGCAAGATATGATATGTGATATGTGTCCATCAGTGTTGCAGTGGGGTGGGAATCTAAAAGTTGTGCAAAGACTATCTCCTCTGTGATGCTGCTAGACTGTGTCAAGCAGCCAGGAGCTGTCCTAGGCATTCTGTACATGAGGAAATACCTATTTTATGGCTATTTTATATCAGTTCTTAGACATACTTATGCCCTAGAAAGAATTCCCTAACTTGCTTTGAGTGGACTACAGACAAACAAAAAGACAAGCATACAGAAGCACAGGTTTGCTTCTAAATGAAGCCAGGGAGAAAGCTGTTACATTTTAAACTACCACCAAACCTCTTTTACAAATGCTTTCTGATATAAACAAAAAATGAAAGTAAGACCTTCAGAGAGCATGAATGCAATATATAATGTAGGTTGTGCTGTACAGTGCTGAGACAACAGAAAATATGAGCATGGTTATAGGAAGATAGGTTGATGTTATCCTCTGCCCTTAGTTATTAGAGTCCTTAATGAATTGCATGTAACCCTCTTTTTCAGTACTTTCCTTTGCTCCATGCTGATAAATGTCCATATATGAGCTAAGGACATGCCTAAAGCATTAGTAGTTACATATTAGGACATCATTTTCCTTCCTCTCAAAGTAGTGCTGGCTTCTCAGAGATGATTGTTCAGTCATCATTCCTTAGAGTACACTTAAATGAGTGATGACAATGTACCTTAGAGCCACCCCCAATCTTCCACTCCATGTTCACATTCCATTGCAGTGAACTCTAGTGGAGTAAGACCCTGGAGAGTAATGTTTTTACAGTGTCATTACCATCTAGTGTATTAGACCATGGCAAAAACATAGCTTAATGAAAAATATATCCTGTTACAGTGAATGATCACTTGGCAGCAATGGTTATTTTAAAACTTTATCTAAGGCCTTTAAACTAAGCTTTCACCATCTGTTCTGCCTTCTAATTATACATGCAAAAAGAACATAATTCACAAGTGTATCATAAAAGTGGGTAATGTAATTGATTAAATGATACTGCTGCATGTATCTGTGTTTGGTTATTCAGTCCCTCTGTTTTTCTTTCAGCTCATAAATCACTTTGAATACATTGTACAGTGACTTTTTCTTGGCAGACAGACAAGGATGTACTCTCACATTTGAGGGGAGGCAATGAACTGTTGATAATGATGGATGGAAAGAGAATACCAGAGAGGTACAAATACTGTCAAACATCAAGAATTCATGCTCCAGTTCTTTGAAGGAGTTGGACCAACGTACCCGCTCTCTTACATTACTTCAAAAATAGGGACCTCTTTAGCAACTTTCTTATATTAAGTAAAGAGCCAGGAAGAAATTGCTTGCTTAAATGGCTCCTGACATTCTGTGTACACCTTTTTGCTTGATGCTCCTAGATGTGTGCATTGTTATGAATGGAAACCTTGGAGCTTTGTTTTGCTTAGTCATCCAGGTGCCTATATTACTTTCAAAAAGTTACAATGCATTCCATTTCTATTACATGCTAAATTTAAGTTACGTGCCTAGGGCCTTAGGGAGTAAAAAAAAAAAAAAAAAAAAAAAAAAAAAAAAAAAAAAAAAAAAAAAAAAGCCTGTACTTTGAAGCAACCAGGAAAAAAAAGAAAGAATAGGAAATTTATGAGTTCACAGATTTCAAATAATAGTAAAACCTAAATAATGGTGTAGTCTTTTCAATACTTAATTTAGTTAAGACTTTAGAATTCTTAAAATTAGCAGATTTTAATGTATCCATAAAAAACTCTGGTTGGGAACTGACAACCCAGCAGGAGGTCTATTTTTATGAAAGTTTCCTTAGGCAAGTTGAAGTAGAAATTTCAAGTTCCTTCTACAAAACTAGCAAAACTATAGATTCCCTTCAGAATCAACTGTCTGAAGATGTACTTAGTACCATCTGCACTTCCATTTCATTTTCAGTGTTTTTGCACTAAGTTTTCCATAGTAATCTACTTTACAGTTTGTACAGTTTGCTACACATGGTGTCCCCTAAGTGCATACATAAACCACATTGCACAAGAATGCATTTGCTTTGATGAAAGAAAATACTAATTATGAAATCTATTTTGAAAGATGCTTAAAATTAAGCAGAACAAAATTTCATTCTTACATTGCTTTTAACATTCTATCCATGCAGTGTCTCCATTTATGCTGTAGATTCAGTGATTCTCACCATATTTTAGCTGACTTCTTCTCAAAAAACTCCTCTCTGTTATCTTTGTCCCCTGACTTAAGCAAATAAGGAGAGTTTTTGTGACTTTAAGAGATATTTAATCCAGTTTGTTACATCAGTAGTTTGGCCTCAATCTTCTTCCAAGGACTAGAGTACACTCCCCAGCCATGTCTGTCATGTCTTCTGCTCTTTCTCTGATGTCTTCTTCCCTCATTCTGACAGGTAATTTAGAAAGCCTGCCACATATCTTCCTTTCATCTGATTCAACTGGATGTGAATGGATTGAAAGATGGAATGTGGTGGAACAAAACAATCTGCAGTGTGTTTGAGTATTTTAATAAATATTTTAAAATATTTGTATTGACTTCACAAGGATTTCCTGAGTATGAGCAGTGTAATCCAGACAGAGCACTACCATGACTTTGCCAGGAAATAATATGTGGTTATTTCCTCAAGAGATTTTTTTTTTACTATCAATAAATAATGTTTCCCCTTGTACTGCTATGTAAAATAGACGTTTATGCTTAACATATATTTGCTCGGAGGTAAAGTAAATGTTTGATGGAGTGTTAAAAGCAAACATGAAAACTTAGAGAAGCTTAAAACACCACTAAATTTCTAGATGGATAATAGCACAGTTACTTATAATCTTTGATGATGTATTGCTCAGAAGAACAGACAAAACAGGCAGGTATCAAACTTGGCGTCTATATAAATCGATCAACCCCATAAACTATGGATGATGCTTCATCTCAGAATGTATGGACATATGCAAAATCTCATTTCTTTCACAGACCTGAGCTACAACACATGCAAGGAGATTGGAGGCCCAAGCACAGACTGTAAATGGTAGGATTAAAGCTGTAGGACTAGAGCCGAAACCACCCTCATCACTGGGACTTCTTATCCTTACTTACTTACAGACTGTTAACTGTTCCCTGAATTATTTATTCTGAAATCTGAAGAGCTATTCCTTAGTTTATCCTGTTGCTTATGAATGTAACTTCTGCAACCAGCCAGTCCTCTGGTATACCAGCATGTTTTCACATTTTCACTTAGCTTCACATAAGAAACTACTGTCTGAAACCAGAAAAAGAACTAAATATACCAAGTTCAGAGCAGGTTGCTATATTGAGGTTTTGTTAATCTGAGTCAAATTGTTAAACCACTTACATTTGTTATTAAAATGTTAATTTTCTTCTAGAAGTTGATAACAAATGAGAAGTTTTCTAGGGAAAAAAAAAAAGAAAGGAAAAAATGAATTATTCCAGATGCAAATATCTCCAGTCTACACAAGTTTTAGCAAGATTTAATTTTCTTCTTTTTCCAACTTTCCAAACCACCATTCTTGTTTCACATGCTCTGTATTCTGCTGATCTACTGTGTTTCTCTCAATTTTTTAAAGGATTTTTTTATTAGATTTTCATTCCTTTATATTGTCTTTTTTGTTAATTTGGTTTTTGAACTTTAGTGGAATGTAATTATTTATACTAGAATCCAAGTTTAACTTTCAAAATCACATTGTCCTCTTAAGTTTAAAACTGAGAAAAGTACAAAAAAAAATCCTTATTATACTTAGTCTTTAAAAACTCAAGAGAATCAAGAAGGAAATCTCTGAGGGCTCACTGTTTTTAAAAAGAGCTTAATTCCTCTCTAAAGCAATGGTTTAATATGGCAGATCTTTTGAGTTTTTCTTTAATCAGGGATCAGGCATTTTTCCTTTCCAGCAACCACAGAGATACTGACTCAGCTTGACAATGTTTATAGTAGATGTTATTTAAGCTGTAATATGGTTTTGCGATATGAAGTGAGTGGTAGAAAGAATCTAAGAGGCTCTCAGATCAGCAATGAGAAATTTTCCACAAGATAACTGTAAGTCATCTGCAAAATGAAGTTCTTTTAACCAGCTACCCAATTCACTCCTTCACATGCTAACATTGAACCAGATTTTGTAGACTGATGAATTATAAAGCCAAAAGGAACTATTTGGTTCATTCCCACTGACCTCCAGAATGGGCTGGAGACCTTTGCTGAATAAATCACTATTCCAAGGATTTTCAGTCAGGTGTCCACTGTTGCTGTTTAAATCTGGCGATGACTTGCACCCGAGGTACCATTGACCCCGTGTTTCATAGCTGCCCTGTTCAAATGTCTTCATTATCTGAAGCCTTATACCAGCTAAAACCAGTCCCTAAACTTGTTCTGCTCCCAGGGTTCTGCTCAGACCTGTGCTGTGTCCATGTCTCTGTGGGCTGTGCTGGCCTGATGGCAGTGGCAGGCACTGCTGGCCGAGCAGTGCAGGAGGCCAGACTGGCCCTGGTGCTTGGCACCATGAGGAAACGACTCACTGTGCTCCAGGGGCTGCCCCTCATGCCTGCTTGGCATGTCAGAAGCAGTCTATGCAGAAGGTATTTTTCATCTTCCCCCGCTCCTCCCTGCCCTTAGAAACAAGGATTTTTAGTGCTGTCCTTCCTGCCCTGCAGTGCCAGGGCAAAGCTGGGCCTTTACAATGTTCAGCAGTGTGGGTGGTGTGGACATGGCCATGGCTGAGTCCCTGTCTGGACCTGGCCTGGCCATGGCTCTTCTTTGGAGACCATCTGCTGTCTGTACTCAGCAGCAAAACTGTGCCTATGTGCAGGAGCCAACGAAACTGAGCTCCCATTAAATACCCCTGTGGGGACATTGTGGTCTGGGTGGAGCCCAGGAAGGTTGTTGGTCATTGTAACTGTATTTTAGGATTTCTGAGTGACTTTTAATTAGTCAGCAACTTACACAGCTACGTCCCTAAATAGGGAATGAAAGTCTACTTTATAAGTGAGACTGTCAGTTTGATTTAACTGAGTACCTGAGGCATACAATGGTAGAAAGTGTTTCCATATAATAGACTGGCTGCTGGTGGACACTCTCGCCACAGGTGCCAAAAGGAACGTGGACTAGCTATTATTAGTGATACAAATACCCAAAAGCTCAACTCCTCCATCTCCCAACCCATCTCCAATAAAGCCCTCTGGTACCTTCACAACTGGGGAATGTTTTGAGTCACTAATCCATGACACTCCTGTCTTTCACGCACAGGGCTAGCAGTGCAGACATTTGGAAATCAAATAACGAGCACTTCAAGTAGTAGAAGAAGCACACTAAGAGCTCCCTTTCTGGTTCACCAAAATTCAAATTGAGACTCTGCTCTCTATGCCTTGATTCTGTCTTTATAAGTAATCCTGCTTATAATTAATTCTAAAGGGGCTCAATCTTTAGGCAGAAACAATCGGTAAAATCTGAATGAACAGATTTCCAAAAATGAGAACAATGAAAAACATTCTCAGGTAAAATGAGAGTACTTCTGGTTTTGCTTGGTTGTTTGTTTCTGTTTTGTTTAACATAGTAAATTTTAATAGGGTTGAGTGAGTAATAGCATCGACTAAAGCATACTTTGCATGCTTGTATATACCTGTACTTTGGGAAGTTTTAACACTAAGACTTAAAATGGCCATGGTTAAAAGACCTGTGTCTATACTTGAACATGATTAGCATTTATGCTCTGCAGCTGATGATGAGAAGACTCAGCTGTTGCTTAAAGTTCCGTGAGGGTCATGATGACCATTTTCTCAGGTTGATAATATATGAATAACCTTAGACTAATACTAATTAACTTTGTACAGTTTCTGCTGTAAATTATTTTCTGAGCCACTTAGGATTGCTCTCAGCCAATTGCATACAAGGCAAAAGGTTAATTGTTTGTGAAAGACAAAGAAAAGGGCACCTCTGTGACTCCCAGAAGAAATTAAGGAAATAATGAAGTCTTTCCATGGGAATTCATTTACTTCACATGTGATGTACCAGCTGCAAAACTTGTAAAATATTCAAATATATACTTTAAAGAGCAGTGTTTGACTGCACAGAGAGTACATTTATATAAAATAATGGCATGAATTTCTGCTTTGTTCAGAAGCCTGATTAGAAAAAAAAGATCATTCAAATCTGTAACTTTTGAGAGGAATTATACCATGGATACATACAAAATGCATGTATTTCCAATGCTGATTGAGGCGTGCTGTTTCAAATTACCCTCAGAGAGCAGGAAAATGTACTTATATACAAGGCAGCCTCTATCAGACAGATAGAGTTTGCCTAATTATTGTGCCATGAAATATTTATGGAACATATAATTACCAGAATAGATGTGAATTGGCAGTTGCACCCAACAAATGGAAAAAGGAACTGCATGTGATGCCACACAATGATGTAGAACTTACTTAGATCTGATTTTTAATGCAGACTTTATGAAAACTTTTTCATTTATTTTAAGGCATTTGTAATACATCGTCTCTTCTGTTTCTGATTTCTTTTATGAAAACAATTATTTACAAAGGTGTTGGCTGAAGAAATCTGAAAATAAAATTAAAATTATTTTTAAAATTGTGCAAAAAACTTTTGAAATTAAAGACATAATTGGGACCTTATCAAGAAATTATTTCTTTGTTCTTCCCCCAAGTTTCTTTCCTTCTGCTCAAGGAACTGTTGTTTCCTTCTCCCTCCTGTTGCTGTTTGGGGTAACATTTCCTTCTCTATTTGGGCATCTAGAGGTAATTGTGTAAACAGAGCTGAGATCAATCAGCTTTGATGAGTCTTATGTGTAAAAAGTTCACATGTGAAGAAAAAGACAGGTTTTTGCAATTCAGAATTTTAGATGCTTGTGGAATTTTGTAACATCGGTATACTTATACATACTATTCTGTAAAAAGAACTAATGTCTGAAACATGTGAAACATACTAAAGAGCAGAAAAAATAGTTTGGAATATGTATGGGGTTGGGAAACAAAAAGTTACAAAATTAGCATGAGGGAAACCTGATGGTTAAGGTATGGTAGAAGAAAAAAGCTAGATTTTGGTGGTAAAAATTACTCTGATGGCTTCATTTTGCATAGCTGAAATGATTAGGCAGGTTAAAACCTGGGCTTTGGGTAGATTTTAAGGTGCATTATACATTTATCTTGTATAACTTAACACTGCTTTGATTTCTTGGTCATCAGTGTCTAATCATGTCCTGGGTGAAACGCCACCTTCAGTGAATTTAGTGGGTGTTCTCTCATTCTGATAAAGACAGGCCAGACTTCATTCTTGCACGTGTTTATTTCTTTGCTAGTGCTGGTAACCATGAAAAGGAAACAGTTTATAATGGAAAACCCATCTTGCTTTCTCCACAATTACTATTTCCAGCTGTTGCTGGTTCTCCAAATTGGGAGTAGTGAAATTTCCCTATAGGATAGGCCAGAAGTTCCTCCTCTTGCCAAGAGTGGTAGAATGAGCAACATCCATGGCCAGCAGAACTTCATTGCCTTGAAAGCTTCTTAGTAAGTGAGTAACATTTGAGTAGATGTTGTTATCACTGCTGAGCAGATAAAGAAAATTCAGTATAAAGCAGCATACTATGTTAAAAAACAAAACCCCCACAGAACTTTTGAACAGTTCTTCCGTGGCTGGAAAGGAAAAATGAATCATTGTTAAAGCAGAGGCAGCAGAGAGAAGCTGCAAACCCAGTTATTTTTTCCTGAAAATTTGACAAGGAATCATGTCATATCAATTTGAACTGACAAAGGTATTATTTTCTGGACAAAGTTTCATTTGAAAAGCTGATTTATAGTAATTGTGGAGAATCAAATGGAGAAACCCCTTGGGGTTACAGGTGTCTGATTTCCTGGCTGTAGCCTATACAAGAGCTAGTCTGAAAGAAGTTTCCCCCCTTTAGGTGTACTGTCATTTTTTTCTTCTATTTGAAGATCAATAAATGAAAGTTTTAGTTCCAGGGGCTCTGAAGCTTGTTTCTGATGATATGGGAGGCATAATCATTGCAGGAGAGCTGACTATCACCACGGAATATTTAGAAAGAACAAAAGAAACTAAGAAATACTATTTTCTCACAGAAATTATATTTACCAACTCCCTGAAGAGGGGAGTTGGACTCCTTTACAGTTGGGATCTGTGGAGTCATACTGTAAAGAGGACAGTGTTTAGAAGATTGGTTTTGCTCCCATGTAAATAGAAAGGAAATTAAATTGTTTTTACAGTGAATAGTTATTATTGCAGAACAATTCTTTTGTAGTTCAAGTTGCATGCAGGAGACAAATTACAAAATAGATGGTGATTTCTTTTTACAGTTGAGACTGGGTACAGATTTTCCCACAGCCTTCTGTTGAAGCATTCAGGTTACACAAAAACAATGAATTTGGCAAGCTTACAGTAGTTGGCTTTTTTTTGGCAAATGGTTTCAGTCATACAGTTGTTTTCCTGCCTTCTGCAGACAGGTCTGGCTCACATAGCACTGCTTGAAATTTGGTGTGTGAAAAATACTAAGCTTTAGAGTAGAATAGAAATTATGTGATGAGTATTTTGATTTTTGGAATGTAAGTAGACACATTTTGGCAATGTCTGTAATTGAATTAAAGGAAGAAGGTTCACATAAACAGAAAGAAAAAGATGTATAGAAATCTGCAAACCTGGATGTGCAGCAATTCCTACAATGAAGATAACTTCTGCAGAAATTGGAATAATAAAAAAAGACAATTACAGTATTCAACTGTTATGAGTCTAAAAGATTAAACAAATACATTAGTAAGGACACCTGTTTCATTATGCTTTTTAAAATTTTTCTTCTTGGCAAATTGACAACATTAAAGCCTTCAGCACTTTGTTTTGTATTTAGCTCATGAACCTCTAGATCATAAACATGACTCTAAAATATCTGCTTTCTTTTAAAATTTTAAAAACGTTCTGGCTTGAGTTGTTAGGATGCTTGGAGAAGGTGATTTTTCTGCACCTATTTAGATACTATTTTGTTCTTTTTTTTACAATTATTATTAAGCCATTGTTTCTTTTTTCAAAGAAAAAAGAAGATTTAGTGAAGTCTGTGTAGATGTGCAGTCTTGAAGATTGTCCCTTTTTGTATTTTCAGAGGTTAATTTCCATTGTAAGGTTTCTTTCTAAGGAGAATTCTAATACTAATGAACAGTACATTGTAATTCTTCTAATAAAAATGAATAATAACTATTTCTTATCATGACAATGTAAAAGTATTAGTCAAATGCTGCCATTTAAAAGATTCATAACCCTTATTTATAAATGCAGACTGAATAAAACATCAATAAAATTGTCACGAAAAAGAACAAAGAGGACATAATAACATTCTTCATTGCATTTGATTAATCTGCTTTCAACAAAATTTGTATTTTAGACTCAGTTTATGTTTAGACTTGGAATATTTTAAGCTGGAAATGTTATATTTTGGTGTATTCTGCTTTTTTGCATGTGCCGTATAATTAGTAACACTGCTTAATATTTATTAGGACTTTTTAACTCAAAGGACAATGTTTTGTAAAAGTACTCCTGCATTAAGATACGTTTAAGGTTGGCTTTCACAGCTTAAAAGAAATGGGGACTCTGTTTTCATCTGTTCCCCAGTTTAAGACTCTAGAAATATTTAGAAAATCTTTCTGGTTTAGGGGCTGATGAGTCACTCTACCAAACATAATTTGAAATTTCTGTTTGTTGTAGAATACACATCACTTTATTCTTAGCAGAATGCATTCTTTTATCTGTCTTTTGCTTATCAAAGAGAAGGGAGGATGTTTAGGTTTTCAATTTAACTAACCAGTTTACAATTCCATCGTTACAACCATGAGTACAGCTGGGCTGGTGCAGCACTTCGTGTTCTTACAAAGAGCCCAGATAATCTGGTGGGTTGAAGGCTTACAAGCAACAGTAATTTTAAAGGTGGGTTATATTGGTGTAGCAAGGGCATTTGTATTCATGATTGAGAATATCTGCCCAGCACGAGAGGTCTCAAATGAGAGCTATCAAACAATGGTGGTGTGTCAGGCTGAAGTAGTTCTGCTGGGGCAGGATAAGGGGAGGGGACAGGAGCATTGTCTGTGTGCTGAGGTAAACGTTCCATACACCACTGAAGGGTGAGGGCTGATCCTCTGCAAGGCTTCTGGGCAAGGGGTGGCTTAGGACATGAGGGGAAGGCACATGGTAACAGTGGCAGGTTACAGCTATTTGGCTAAACTAACTCCTCTGGAAGCTTCCAGACATCACAGGGCTGTGATCACGTCAGGTGGGTAAGGAGAAGAACTTCCCAATTATGTAACTCTGAGTGAATTCAGTTCTCTACAGAAACCCTTCATGAGCTCAGTCAGCCACTCCTATGCATTTGCCTAAAATGTTCTTCTAGTTTCAAGCAATCAAAAAATTATTTCAGGAATTGTTTCTGTAGGTGTTTATACAGAAATACACCAAGGGTTTCAATGAAGATTTATGGTCTAATGGATCCATTTCTTTAGTCCCTTTTCTCAAATCCACTATAAATGTGATATCAGAATTAAAATTATTATTCTATTAGAATTAATTTGAGCACTAGAACACTGTATTTGGAAGCATTATAGTTCATTTGTCGGATTAAAGGAAATGAGATAGGCAAGTTTGCACAAAACACTAATTTAAATAATGGAGTTTGTCAACTTCTGGAAATGTTTAAATATTTTCTTGTAAATTTCTTAGTCCGACTCTCTTTCCTGTTTGGAGATTAAGCTGGATTTTACAGAGGCTGCAGGAGTTAGTAAATATGTGCACTAGTGTGACTTGCATGTACTGTTATTAATAGAAGTACCATTTTATGGGGGAAGAGAAATCCATTACTGTAAAGAGAATTTTTGATATGGCATGCACACACCATTATTCCTTTCAAGAGTAGCTAGGAGAGACTTGTTGCATTTTGGAAGTTGTATGACATGATTTATGCATGCTTGTTACTGAAATGCTTGGGCAATAATAAATATAATGTATTTGTCTATAACTTTAAATACTCAAATAATGCTTTTATTCATATACAGAAATTTTATTCTAAAAGCACACGAAAATTATATCAGCAGGTTCTCTCAATATTTGGAAATATTTTATGTGAAAAGTATTTATAAGAAATCTCCTTTGCAGTTAGATGTGTGGCTATAAATTGGTTTGTGGTACAGTGAGGACTATTCATTTTCTCAACACATGGCATATTCTATATTCTTGGTAAATATTTCATATTAAAAATCTGTAAATATGTCTACCATTGGCTGAAGTAGATGGGAACATTTCTAAACATGTTTCATTAGAGATATTTTGTTTTTTGAAATTTGCAGATATAAAATCTATATTGTTCATAGCTACCAGAGATTAAGCCCTCTCCCTGGAAATGGAAAATATAATGGCAGAAATCCCTTGCTCATGGATGGATGTGTCTGAGTTTACTCTGTTAGTATTTTTAGTATTCTTCCTGTAATACCAGGGATGGCAGAGTGTTACTGACTTTATTAGTTTCAAAGCAGTGCAGTTTGCCAGTGAACATGCTGAGAAAATCACAGCTTTGATAATGAAAGTTGGAAAGACAAATGCTGCAATTTTCTGTAACACATTTATGGTTTGTATGTGGCTAGAGATTTTCACACATTACAGTTTTGGTAAGTGCTTCACATGTGCCTCTAACATATTTCTGTTAGTATTCCATATTCTAAACTTAACATAAGCAGGATAATCCTGGTTGTGTCTCTACATATAAGAACATAGCTACACAGAATATTTCATATTTTGCCTATCATTGGGTATTCTGCATATGGTATAGCATTCCATACCACAGTATATTAAATTATCTGCAAAATATGATTCTTGACTTTTTTGTGTATAATCCCATGGCTCTTCTAAAAAAGTTAGAACATTGAGATTTGCAATGCAAGTGTTATAATACTTCACAGTCCCTCATCAACTTAATATCTAATGGGTTAAAAGATATTTGAATTCAGAATCATATTTGAGCATCCTAACTGCTGGGGGACCTCTTGCTTTCATGAGGTTTAATTTCTAATGGCAGAAATCAGTTGTCATCTAGTCTTAGGCTATGCTCAAAATAAAGCTGAATGTTAGATTTTTATTTTTGACATGTAAAGAACAAAGGATAGGAGTGAGCTTTGATCTGCAGAATGGAATTCTTACAATGTCTCTGTTTCATGATGTCTGTAATTCACAATACATTTTCCTCAGCTACACATTTTCTTTTTTAATTTATCTGTGTTTACAGATTGTTATGAAGAAAGCAAGCAAGAGCAGTTCTGACATATGCATTAGGGTTTCTGCTACTTTGATGTGGAAGGGAGCTGCTTATTTGCTGCAAGACTGGGTTATCAGTTGATTGGCCACTACCAGAGAGGCCACACAAGTATGGTTTCCAGAACACATCTACAGGAGGAGGTTCATAGTACCAAACAGACCTGGAAAATTCTAAAGGCCATGGATAAGAGACTAAACAGCATGTTAGCCAAAACCCATTTCTTTCTGGCTGACCAAAGGCAGGGAAAAAAGTATTTGAAGCAGTTTCCAAACAGTTTGCTCCTTGGGCCAGGCTATGTCTTTGCTACTTGATCACCAGTTACCAGCACTACCACCATCTCTAGCTTGTTCTTGTAACTGAGATAAGCAGTTGATAGTGAAAGTCTGCAATGTATATAAATCTTCTTGACTTCTTAAAACTACATTTAAAAATATGTTTATAATAAATTTTATATCTGATTTTTTAATATATTTAGATGTGAGATGCTTTTTTTGTTGTTGTTCATGTACTCAATGATCCTTTTAATCTGTATTATTTGCTCAGAGCACTTACTACAGTGAAAGCTACTATGGATAGAGAATTTTATGCTTACACAGGGCTTAAATTTACTTGTGTGCGTTAAATAGCCATTCCTTCCTGCCTCTGAAACAAGAGCAAAATGGTAATTGGGTTTTCTTGTGATGTTTTTGCTTCTCCCCATCCCCTCCCCCCCACCGTAATTAGTAATATATTCACTGACAATGTCAAATATTATTCATAAACAACTCTGATCTTTCCAATAATTTTTCCTACTATCTCTTTTACATTTTTTTTGTGTAAAAGCAAGCAATACACAGGCCACTGAATAAATATTTGGTTCACCCAAGCTAGGATTAGACTGTACTGGTGGCATCGTTTAACAAAAGTATTCAGGAACATGAGCAATAGGGAGATTTTATTTTCAAGTTCAAGATCTATGAAGAAGTCATCTTTGTGTACTTTGTCTGAATAATTTTATGCTGGAGAGCATATTTTCCCTGTATAAAAGTAGAAACTGCTTACCTCAGTGGTGAGCAAAGTCTGTGCCTCAAATACAAATGAGTAAGTAAACTGACTTCTGAGGAATGCTTCTCTGTGTTCACAGCTAAGCTGAGCTCTTGGAGGAACACAGCCAGTTGAAGCTTGTGAAGGGTAGTGTTCTAAAACCATTTTTTCCTATTCACAGTGCAGATGGTACAAGCATTTATTCTAAACAAAATGTATTGTTAGAATAGTCTAGCCACACTATGATCAAGGGACCACAAATGGAAACAATTTGGTGTTGAAAACTTTTTATCTGATTACAGGGATAATGACTTGAAAATCAACCTGGCAATTTTGTATGATTAGAAAAATGATGTTCATGTTGATTTCTCATCATGTTTCCAAATAGAAACAGATTTCTGCCACATATCACAGACCATTTTTCTCATAGATGACTCTCTATGTGAGTTTCAATCAACAGTTTCAGCTATTCCAGACACAGAGCTGTTCTTTTGTTTTGCCAGGCAAAGACATATCAAAGTCTTGTATTAATCACTTTCCACACTACTGAGTCTATATGAAGGCCTTGGAAAAACAAAACCAGAAAATAACATTAAATTTTTTAAGGTTTTGGTTTACATCAAATCTGACATTTATGTAAAAACAGACTCCTTAGAGAGGATCTTCCTGATGAACTAAACATGTTTACTTATTTGAGTGCCTATCAAATTTTGAATCTTTAATTTCCAATTTGTGCAAGTTAATTTTCTCACCATTGGATTTCATTGTTAGGTGTTCACGACCTTCAAGTGTTTGAGGAAGGATAGTTCATTTTTGTTCTTACTTAGTTAAGACTGTGTACTTAATGGTTTTACTTCCATTCCCTGTTCCTGCTTATATTTTTCCTTATTGTTTTACTTCATTCTGTAGAAATGAAAGGAAAAAATACTTATAGGAAAGAGCCCGGAACAGGGACAGTTGGCAACCACTCCTAACACTGCTTGAGAAGATGCAACATAGTGGAAGTAAAGGATATTGAATCAATGTTAAGAACCCCCATAAATTAGAAAGAAAATTGTATTCGACCAAATTGCATTTTTCAAATAAAGATGGAGGGGAATACAAACAATAAATTCACTCATTCAAGTTATTTTTAACTCTGAATTTTTCCTGGTACTCAGTCCCTCTGCTTCTGCTTTCCTTTCTAACATAAATTTGTTAGTCACCAGTACATAACATTGCCCATTTTGGCCACTGCCTGAACTTGTCTTTGAAATTAATCAATAACTCATGTCCTCTTTGTTTCAGCTGTATTCACATCCAAAGCTTGTTACTCTCATCTTCTCAATTTTTCTCTCCTGATAGAAGGCGGCTGTTCGATTTTGTGTGTGTGTAAATCTATGATGTTCCAGGCTCTGTCTAAACACTGTTTGTTTTCTGCTAAGGGTCATTTTGTCTACAATCTTCCTATGCCATGGAAGCTAGGAGGACTCATTGAGTAATTTAGTGCAATATAGCACAAAACCATTTCATTTTATCCACTTATTCTTATTTTAAACCTCATAATTTGAACTAATCGATATCTATGTTTTGAAAACTAAATTGTTCCATGTCCATGCTGGAAAAAAGCAGTAATTGCAGGAATAATGTTGGATCTGAATTACACATGTCACCAAGAATGAGGCTGCCATTTGAACACTTGTCTAACTCTGGTAATTCAAAATGCATTTGGTTTCCTAAATGCTGACAAAGGATTGTACACAATGTACAGTAATTTATCACTAAAATTAAGTCGTAAAGCACTGGGCTGATTTTTAGATGGTACTGACAGTCTTTGGGCAATTATGATTACAGCATGATTAGACATTCATGTATTTCAATACAGCTCCTTTGGCTAATCATAGTTCATCAAAGACAACAAAGATGGTGAAAGGTTTGGAGCAGTTGAAGGAGTTGGGGGTATTTAACCTGGCAAAAAGGAGGCTCAGGGAAGATCTTATTGTCCTCTACAACTACCTGAAAGAAGGTTGTAAGGAGGTGGGAATCAGTCTCTCCCCAGTTAACCAGAGATAGGTCGTTTCCTCTTGTCCTAAGTTGTGCCAGGGGAAATTCAGGTTGGATGTTAGAAAAGGATTGTCAAACATTTGAATAGTATGCCAAGGGAAGTGGTTGAGTCACTTGTGAGTGGCTGAGTCACTTGAGTCACATGTGGAACTCAGAGCAATGGTTTGTTGTTGCATGTTGGACTTGGCAGTGTTGGGTTAACTGCTGGACTCGTGATTAAGAGAACTTTTCCAACCTAATGATTCTATGCTTCTATGAAGAAGTTGAGTGTGATCTCTTGATGCAAAATGGAGACATCACCTCTCAGTAATAAACCTTTGCTTGTAGCACATATGGTAAGTTGCATTTGCTAAGAAATTGTTTTAAATTTCTTTAACCATTGCACACTGGAGCAAATAATCTTCAAGATCCAGCTTGTCCTTTAAGTGTATACTTAGCTTGCATTACCTGCCTGTGTAGCCACTTAGAAAACACTGTTAGCATTCTTTCAGTATGAAAGAGAACATTTCTCTGTTTCATGATTGCTAATCCTTATGCAAGGAGAGATGGAAACCAGCTTGTAGACTACTCTTATGCATTTTACCATTTTCTTAGAAACTTGTACATATTTGTTATTAATTCCACTCTTTCAGCTTTGTATATTTATTTCCTAACAGTATATTTCTTCTTTTCATGGTCACTTACCCTTGCTTGAAAGCAAGTTCTCTTTTGCATAAGAATGGGAATGTCTATACAGGAATGATTGTCAGGCTGTTATGCTGGGTTTTTATTATTCATCCTTTATTTTGTTCCACCCACTACTTTTAAAAGCTCTTTGAATGGTGACTAAGAAAATGGAACAACTTGTCAGTACCTTTAAGTTAGACATGTGGAACTCTGCCTCTCAATTGAAAAAAACCCCTAAACCAAACAAAACCCAAACAGATGGGTGTGTGTGCACAAAATGAAAATGGCTAAAAAGCATTCCTATGTTTAAATTCACAAGATTATTTTAATAGGAAAAAAATTCAGTCTCTTTTCCTTGAATTTTTTTCATGTCTTGGAAATAATTACACAGCTTTAGGCTGCCTCTGTTGAATTGAGACTGAAGTGAAAACCATGTATTCTTTTTCCATCTTCTGAAAAATGGTAATTTTACCATTGTTAGAATCAATCTTCTTTCAAAGATATAATGACATGTTTTCATCTTATCTATCCTTAAAACATTAAATCTTTTATAAGAATTGGTTGACAATTTTTGAAGGATAACCTTTTCAACATCATAAAATAAATGGAAGTGGTGAAGGATTTAGATTCAAAATGCTTTACCAGTGCACTAATAATTTGATGAGCACTGCTATCATTTTTCTAAAATGGCATTAGATTAAATCTTATTCATCCAGCAAATTCTTTTGAAGAGTCTCACCTTTAGAAGCTGATGACACAAACCAGCTTGAAAATGTGATTGTGGTATTTGAAATGCCCTGTCACTAGAGTAAATTTATTTATGATTTATGAAGAATATTTTGTGTGTTTCTTTACAAGTTTTGTTACCTTAGTATTAATATTTTGAAGCTAAACTTACCAGGACATACATAGTTGCTGCTCCATAGTAAGATCTTGTTTCTGGTAACTTAGCACATTTTTCTCCAGGCATTCATGTCAGCAGCACACAACCATGATGTGAAAGGAAATTGCTTCCAACGCCTCTAAAATTGCTTGCTTGGCTTGAATTAATCTTAATCGAATTTCTGTCTGAGATGTTTAAAAGCTTACAGAATCTCATCCTTTGAGCACAGCTTTGCTAATTTGATTCTACATTCCAAAGTGACAAGAAATTTTGAGACCTGCAGGGCTGCTGTTGCTGATAATGTTTCTTTGCAGGTGGTGTGAACCATACTGTTCATTAATGTGACATACCTTTATAATAAATGTCCTCAAATAATAGCAGGGAAAACAATGAACTTGCATACCTATTTAACTATGTTGTCGTCCTCTCTAAAGTACCAAATGTACATTCAACTTTGAGAAAGAAAAGCTAAGAAAATCAAGTGTATTATATTTCAGATACCTAAATTGGGAAAAAAGTCGAATTATTAACCTTAAAAATGTGATTTTTTTAAAAAAGTCAAACCCTAGAATATTACCACAGTGGAGAAAAAACAGAAGGGGCAAAGATATAGCCAAAATTTCCTAAAGATCACTTGCTGACAACATTAGAGTCAGTCTACAGTAGAGTATTTCTAGAACTTTAGTCCTACTGGCCACAATGTGACTGCTACCTTTAAACTTATTTGTAAATAGGAAGGATGAGTCAGATGACCACATCGTCTGAAATACAATGATAATTGTATTTGGTAATTCATTAATGGTAATGCATTTGGCAATTTCAATTTTAAGGATTGTTCTGAATGCTAGAATGTGATGGCTCCAAAACCAGAGTACAAAATAAATCTTTTCTTAGAATCCCTGTTTCAGTGCACATTGCCTCTTGCTCAGTGTGGTGGGGGTTCCAGGCTGGTCTAGCCTCTTCTCTGAAGGAAATCAAGTACCATTTCTAGAGCTGTTATCTTGTGATGCCTGTAGTAGCGTTTTGGTCTAAGTGACTGACTCTGCTCAGGAACAGGAGCTGAAAGACCCTTCTTTGCAAAATTCTGAGCTGTGAACCAGCTGAGACCATGTGGTTCTTTGTCTGCTTGAGCTCCTCAAGCACCAGCCACTGCTGCCTCCATGAAGGCAATGGCAGCAGGCAAGAGAGCATTACCCAGGGGACTGGGAGGACGCTTCCACTCCAGCTGCAATGAGATAAACCATCCTTGTTCTTTCACTAGTTGTGTTTTATTGCACTTTTCTCTGCATAGGCTCAGGATTCTACTTTTGTTATTCACTCTGCAGCTCCTGTAGCATGGCCTGGGGAGTGAAAGGAGTGAATGTTGTTACTTCTTTCTCCTCTGTACAGATAATTAGGAGCTGTGATGAGATGTGAGAACTGCTTCCAAGTTATTTCAAAATACATAAATAAACATTTGCGACATTAAAAATTTAAATCTTATTGGCTATAATTGTAAATAGAGGGAAAATGCTTCTTTAGACCTATCACTAATCTCTTTAAAGTTGAAATCTCTGTAAGCAGAAATAAAATGTAAGATATTAAAACCCTGTTTGAGTTGTATGCTGCTGAAAGGCTCAGCCCAAATATTTGAATTCTACTGCTTTGTATACAAGTTTATAAATTAAGAGGCTCATATAAATACAAATTTACATCCATGGTATTCAAGAACATGGGAAAAAAACAGCCTGAATAGTTATGAATTATTACTAAGTCAGACTTTTCTTTAATTTGTCAGAAGTGTAGAAAATTTTCAGCAACTTACTGAACTTTTTCAGAGATTTTCAGGGATGCTGGGCAGGGTTGATAACTCATTTCCCAAACAAATACTGTGTTAACCCAGCAGCATGAGCTCACTTGTCTTGGAGAATTGCCTTTATTGCTTGCTCTGATGCAGTGGCTGGTTGGGCCATGAGAAATAGCCTTGCTTCCTCTGGCTGGGAATGGGGGCTCTGAAGCTCTTTATGTCCCACTAAAGCTGACAGACCCAATTTTTATTATTTTTTTAAAGAGGCCTGGATTTTGTAACATTTTGTATTTAGCTCTGAGTGCTCTGTTTAGCTATGTCTCAACCTTTCCATAAATCTGGAATTTCTTTCAACTCTCCAAAATTCAAAAAAGAGCTGCTGCCAGTTTGTTTTATACAATGTTTATATACAATGTTTCATCCATATCATGCATCTCCACCAGTGTTCTTTATTTTTCCCTTTTTTTTCTTTTCCATTTTCTATCGATATTTACTCTATATTACTTCCAGAAGTAAACTGAAACTGCTACTTGTTCACTTGATAAATAATACATCTAATGGTCCAAGAGTACTGCCAAGAGTTGTGCAGTAAATTTCTACTGACCACTGACCTGCTGAATTTGGCCTACAAGCTTATGGTATTAAGTGTTGTCTTGCATTTACTGTAGAATTTTATTCAGGCCAGTTGTCCGCCACATTTTCCACATTTCCCAGGACTCAAATCAGCTCATTTATGTTCCCACTCTGTGTGCTAGTGGCAAAAGGAGCAGGCTAATAATCTCTTTTCACTTTACAGTTCTTTTCTCCTCTTATGTACTACTGGTACTTTCACTACCTGTATCAAAAATAGTAGGGAAGAAAACATAAAAAGCATCTGATCAGTGCTAGCTGGAATTTTTCAGACATTATAAATGGTGCTATCACCCACTGATCTAAAGCTTTCACTGACACAAATATCAAGTGGAAGCTGTCCTTACCTCCTCTCAGAAACTGCACTGCTGGGAAGCTTCCAGAAATCATATTGTCCCTCTTGGGAGCCAGTACAACTACAGTGTGCTCCCTGTATTAGTCATGAGATTGTATTTAAAATGCAGTCCATCATCTAGATAGAGATTCCACAAATTACACAGTTCAGAGTAAGGTATTTGTTTTAAGAGTGGGTGAAGTTGCAGGAATATTCAAAATACATTTTTCAGTCAGGGTACTGTTTCCATGCTGTCACCCCTTCAGCACCTAGAGGGTATTTTCACACTTGATGATAGTAGCAGTGAAGTCGAAGTCTGCTTTAACTTAGAATTATGCAAAAACTTGGGTTGTGACATATTGAAGGTCACCTAGACCCACCCCAGAGCAAAGCAGGGCTAAATTACAAGTCAGGCTGCATTGCACAGCCACCTAACTGATTGAGTTTAGAATATCTCCGGGAACTGGGAATTCTACAACTTTTCTTAGAAGCTTCACAGTGCTTAAAGATAGATAGATAGATATTCCTTCTGTCCTTACACTGTGCATCTCTGAGGTGAGTTGCTCTCACTCATCTGCACCTCTCCTTAACATATTGGGAGGCAACAACTCTGTTTCCCTTCAGACTGTAAAACCTCAGTTCTCCAAGGCTCTCCTCCCTAGCCCTTTTTGATTCCTTCTGTGCATTCACTCATATCAAGAGAAGTCAGAAAAATGAAACAGAATCAGTCTGTATTTGCTTGATCTAGTATGAAAGTTATGCAACTCTGCTGTATTGGATTTTTTTCTGATTCTGAGTGTATGTGAGGTAGAAAGCTCTAAAATGACTCATGACCTACCTGGAGATAAACTCTAGTCTTCTGGCAACTGACTGAAGTTTTCTGATAGATAAGCTATGAGTGTGGGTTTTAATGTCAAGTTTTAATGCCGAGTTTCCCATTTGGCGTACTTTTATTTTTTTTTTTTTTAAATTTTGCAGCAGGGATTTATCATTAAAATTGAGCAACTAGGACGTCATTCTTACCTGTGGGTATCTGGGCTAAAGAGTCTCAGGACTGCAAAGGATGAACCTCTTATATCCTACCCTGCTGGCTGTGCTGTGCTGTAGCCAAAGTAGTCTGTGTTTCTGCCTTTAGGAGAGAAAGAGGCATCATTTGTTGAAAAGAAAAAGACAGTAACCATAGGACTTTCTCATAGTTGTTCTTCAAACTGTAAGCAAATTCTTTTACTATTGCTGACTTTGTCTTATTTTTCACGGTTCTCCAGTTCTGACCTGAGGAAGATTCTGAATGATTCCCTGTCTGTAATCCAAACATGGTTATGATAGTTGTGCATCATTGGTCTTCACAGGGTCTAAAAATTATGTAGGACCTAGGTACCATCGTATTAGACACAGTATGTTCCCTTGAGGTTTTCTTCTCACTGTTTGTCTGAATGTTTTTCCACATTTTCATGCATTTTGGTTGGTATTAACTGTTTGACTGATGGGATACCTCACCTGTATCAGATCTTAATTTCAGTTAAGTGATGTATGTGAGCTCTTTTCTTCGTTGTGTTTACTTTAGTGTCTCATAGCAGTTTCACTATGCAATGCTTTCTGCTTCAAAGGATTTGCTATTTACAGGTTTATTCTTACAAGCAAGCTTCCACTTTAACCCTTGCACTCCACTAAAGTACTTGGCCAATTTAATTTCATTTTTGAACCTTTGTGTCCGTACTTGTTTAAATATGAATTTTTTTTTTCACTCTCTCACTATCCAGTAGTGGCTAAATGTATATTCTACGGAGTGTGTAGAAGGAGAACAATACCCTAAAAGTGAATATTTCTACAATTTATAAGGCATGAATTTAGAGGCAAAAAGTGGTTTGCTGCCTTATTGCTCCCTATATGCATGTATATATGTGTACGCACAGACACACAATGTCTTATTCTCACACACAGAGTGTCTTTGCCAGGACTGTCCTTGAGTGAGGGGAGATGAATTGACACAAGGATTGTCACAGACATCATCTGCCAGTGTTACTCAGAAAATTCATTAAGTGTTGAAAGTTCTATTTTACTTTAAATCTTCAGCAATTTGATACTAATTTTTCATTATTAGGCATACTTCATGTTGTCTCTTTTAGTTAAAGTAGCAACTCACCTGTTTAAAACATTTTTCAGTCTTTACATATAATTTTTTTTTGTGTACCCAGCAAGCGCCCTATATTCATTACTATTTTGTGAGAATGATGGGTACTTTAAAATCAGATTCTACTTTATGTGAACTCAGATGACCTTGCCCTGTCTCCCTCACTTACCCTCAGATTCTTGTGTATATGCTGTACCTTGTTAGCCAGCAAGTTTTCTGTTAGACCACTGTTTTAATTCTTATTCATGTAATTTCTTGAAGTCTCTTTTCTTGAAATTTAAAAAAACCATGATCATAAAAAGTCACTGATTGTGAATACTGAGGGGAAAAAATTATCTTTCATTGAAATTCATACTTCTGTAATGTCAATCTTAATGGATCTCAGGTTAATAATCTCTAAAATGTATGTTAATCATTCACTAGAAGAATACATGAAGATAATCAGTTTAATGTGGATTTTGATTCTTTTGGAGTAAGACAAATTGTGATATACATAACAAAAGTTTTTAGTTGGCATTCCAATTCACTTGCACTAAGCAGAAACAAAATTGCATTAAGAACACTTGGTAAAAATAACTTAGGGAGAATTAACTAGAAATATCAGGGGGAAACCTACTGTGCATACTGAGAGATCAGAATAAATATTTAACTTTTAAAATATGTTATTTCTGATAGCACCAAAAATCCTTTGTGAATGACAGGGATTATTGAGGATAGGTTCTGAGGGATGCTTGGATTGCCTTACTGTAGCTTTTTATAAGTCACATACTTAATGCTTCTTTACCAGAGGCAAAGATAAGTATCCCAGGAGTAACTCATCCCACCTAGTTTTCAGGTAAAATGTGTTTAGAGGTGCCTGTCTTACTCTGAGTGCAAAGGGAGTCAGTGGTTCACTTCCACTGGATGCCTTCCCTCTGTAGATCTCACTGCAAAAGTGTCACTGGCCCACAGCTAAGGAGAACTGCACACCCACCTGTGTAGAACCTAAAAGCTGAGAAAATGCAATTGACAATCTAATGTTTGTGGAAAAAACTGTTAGTGGAATTTAGGTGAAATCTTTTACATTTGAGGGCTCTTTTTCCTTTCATTCCTGACTGCAAATTTGCTCTTTTCAGGTCATGACCGAAAGCACTGTTGCCATAGTAGCAAATTTCTGCTTTTGAAGAAAACAAAGGGCATTGTAACATATACAAAATAAGCATAAACATTTTTGTGGAAAGAGGGTAAAAAAAAAAGTAAAGGCCTTATAGAAAGTACATTCATAGGTGAAATTACATTGTGTCGTTTATTTGCTGCCAAATGCAATTATAATAGGGAGTGTGCTTTCTATCAGGATGGAGTAAGGACCACACAGAAAAGCCTTGATTTCTTGTACAGGAGATGGTGTATAACACACAGCCCCATTTATAATTCCTGAAGAAGGTTTAGCAGAGGTTAGAAGTGGAATAAATGTTAAAATTCAACGACTTGCTCTGCTATGCCATGGCTAACTGGTGTTATTATGGCTCTTCACCTCTACTTTCATTTTCATACCATCTGTCTCTTGCTCTAGATGACAGATACAGAGCCTTATGTGTCTGAGCATTTGACAAGTATTCTGGAAAGGATATAATGAAATGGAAGATTTATTCTTGATCTAGAAGAAGAAAACCACCTTATTTTAAAACACCTGAGTTTTATGGGAAAGCTGAGTTTTTGAAAAAGGAAAATTCCAGTGAAGGTGAAAGGTTGGAAAAGGAGGATGGAATATGTTCTGGAAAGAGAGGAACCAGGTGGCCATAGTAAACCATTGGAAGCTGAGAACACTTGAAACTCAAGTTACAGTTAGGCAGTCACTACACCTATTGCTGCACGCCAGTGTTAGACTGCTATGATTTTTTTATGCTTATTTGCTACTTTCCATGCATTGCTTTGATTCTCCTGTAAAATTGCACAAGCCAAGAACAACCCTAAAATGAATATTTAGAATAACTTACATTCTGTCCTCAAGATTCATAAGCCACTCAAAATATTTTCTTTTTTTTGCACTGATTAGTGTTACCTGTTAGCTCATGTGGTGATGCTGATTTGAAACATTTACCTCAGAGCTGACTTCATCAGTTGGAGTTTATTATCTTCTCAGGATGTGATTACCTTGTTGTTCCATCATTGGTTTTACCTAAAGTGAAACCTTAAAGAAAAACCAGAGAGGAAAATGTAGATCAGAAGAAACCTATCATTAGCAAGGGGATTTTTTATATTAATTCCACTTCTCAGTCATGTTCATTTTTAATTGTAAAGAAACATATTGATTCTAATTTTCCAGCCTGTAGTTGTGGGTCATTAATGTGCAGGAACTTGGAGAAGGTGTGGATGAATGTCACAGCTAAATATTGTTCCAGTCTGCTTCTGCTCCTCTATCACCTTATAGTGCTTTCTTTCATAAAATGGCAATAATTCTATGACTTTTTTGGACACAACAAATTTTCTACCTTGTAAAATTTATTCTGCTACTCAGCAGGAATCTTTGCAAGTTCTCTCCAGCTGAAGCATAGATTTAGGTACATTTGTGCAATTCTATAAATTGGTTTCTCACCATCTTGTGGCTTAATACCATTTATTTTTCCTAAACTACTAAATTAGCATTCATTTAGAAAACCCAAGCAACTATGTAATTAAATGTGTGTAAATGTAACAAGATCAAAAAATATTTGTGTTAGGAGGTTGTTTTTCCCCAAACCTTTATGAAAAGTAGGCAAATGGAAACATCAGCCTTTCCTGCAGTAATTTGCAGAGAACTGTGGGTAACTGTTCTACTTATGTTTTGAAACCTATCATTTTCTCCACCAGTGCCAATCAGAAATCAAAATGACTAAATTACACTTAAATTCAGCTCAACAAAGCACAAATATGAGGACTAAATAGCAGATAAAAGGTCAATAACCCAAGATGAAAGAGGATAATATGCCATGTTCCTTTCAGAAGGAACTGTAGTAATTTTTTAACAGCTAATAACTTTTTTCTTGTAAACTGCAAGAAATAAGAACACCAGCAAACAAACAAACAAAACCCAAACATTTAAAAAACATTTGCAGAATATTATTATTCTAAGCTAAAAATATTTGCTCTGAAATGACTTTAAATTAGTCCACAATGGAAACATACTAAACAAACCCATTATTATTAGGATACAAATGATGGATTTCTCATTTGGTGGATATATGAAATATATCCTGAAGCTATTCTGTATCTTCTAAAATAATGGACTGTTTATCTTCTTTTCTCTAGACTAAAATCATGTATTATTTCTGAAAACCTGATCTCTATATAGCTCTAAGAACCTTGATGTTTGTAAGGTGGAGAATACAATACCTCTCTCATGTGATTTCCCACTCCACATTGCTGCAAAGCTTGACATTATTGGTTTCCAGTTCAGAGCCAATACCCGCAGACGGGGCTGGATCTTAGTGAGGTTATTTCCCTTCCAGGCTTCTTAAATCAGCAATTCACTAGACATTCAGGAGCAAAAAACACATTTAAAGGTGCAGGTAGTCAAATTACCTCCAAGTGCCCAGCTCTTAATAATTTTTGAATAGTAATTATGATATTTCTTGAGAATGAGCCTGTGTTCATAAAGATGTTTGTCAGTTTCTCTGACAATAACTTCATGTATTGGAAAGTCCTACATTTTCAGAGAAGTAAGAAAAATAACCTTAAAAATTCCTAACTTCAATCTATCCAAGAAATAATCTATATATAGGAAAATTATCCAAGGGGAGGGGATAAAGGAAGCTAATGTACACTTAAATAATAAAAAGATTTTTTAAAAGCACTGCATTTACCTGATGTATTGTGCAAATTGTTCCGTCTAGTGCAGACAGTTCTAAACTTCTGGAGCTCTGCTTGGGATCCCAGAAATCAGAATAATACTCCAGCACCACAACAAATTTCTAATTTTTTTTCCTTTTTAATAAAGAAGCACCTTTCCTCATTTACACTGTTCAGATAATGCTGTTAATGATGCTTCACTGAATTTTCCTGACAGAAACCATAGCCATCCAAAGGGATGTGAGCTGCATGAGCCTTCACTACTTATTTATTGATTTTTTCATTCATTTTTTAAGATACCTATTTGTCTAGTCTAGAAAAACAGTCAAAGCTTGACAGAACAGTTGGCATCTTTTTTTCCCTGTTGTTCTATTCATGGTTGCATTAGATATTCCTGAGCTTACTGAGTGTTTTCTTTCCTGTTCCACCACAATGTCAAAGTGTTTTTTGTGGTGTGTGGTTTCTTTTTTTAATGGTGCTTTCCTTCTTTAGCAGATACTCCTGTCTTCTCTTTTATTTGACCTGGACACAGACTGCTTGGGTGAAAATCAGTTTTAATGGTGGTGCAGGAGTCTTATGTGGCTAAAAACAATATGTCATTCATCAAATGTCCCAACTAATCTGTTTCTTGATTTTATATTCGTGTGTTTTACTCTTTCATTCAATATTACTTTTAACAACATGCTTGGATAAAAGCAATTTAATGCTATTTTTATTATTTAAAACATTGTTGCATGGTTCACTCATGCCAGCAATCTACATGGGTAGGGTAGGTTTCTTCAAGTGTAGTGTCTGAATGTATTTATTTCTGAGATTTTTTTTGTACTTTGACTTTGAATAATCACCTCAATCATACTGTGCATTTGGTGAATTTTTTTTTGGGTACCTTTTAATAATTCATAATTTCAACATCCTCAATGGAAAGTATGTTTTAATAGAGACATCTTTTGGCAGATTTATTTGTATTTTTTTCTCTTCATATTTTTTTTTACATTCTGTGCACTACTACATTTTAAACACGCTTTACAGTGTGAATGTATGTATACCATTGTATGGTATTTGGGGATTTTTTTTTATTTTGCATTGCACAGGTACTAAATAATTATTTCCCTATACCATAAAAATATTTATTTCTTACTTCATGTGAAGTTAGGCAATGCACAATCCAGTTGCAAAATAGCTTTATTTCCTAGGTAACATGAACTGTCTCTGGATACTGACTGCCCAGTCAGAGTAACTGAGGCAAAAAAATGTATTTATGAATGTAATGAATCTTGTAAAAGTACTCCTTTTCCTCTATTAAGTATTCTTTTACTATAATTTATGTGATTGGCTGTGGTCTGGTAGAATATCTGTTCAGCAAATAGGTGCAGTAGTGCTGAACAGGTTTTGGACACTGGTTGGGTGGTAACTTTGAATGTTTATAGTGTGTTTTGGCTGACTTACACACTGCTTTTTTGCTCCATGAATAATTTTTTTTTTTTTCTTTAACAGAGAGGCAACTAAGAACAAACAGCACATTCTGTGTGCTCATTTACAACCCTTGCTTCCAATGTACTCCACAAAAAGCAAATGCTGAAGTGTGTGTTCACACTGTATAACTTCAGGCATGTTAATGTACTACCTGGGTTAAGAAGTGCTCTGAAAATTGTCAGATTAGATGGCAAAGCAGAAGCCTGCCTAATTGTATTCTGGATGTTTTACGGGAACTATTAAAAATTTATACTAAGCACAGAAGAGAAGGAAGTGCAGACAGAGCTTGTACAATGAGCTTGAAGAAAAATATTCAATGAACTACTAAAAGTAGTGAATTGTTGGTTGTTAGTGAATTTAACAACCTGGATTGAAACAATTTCTCTGCAAGTGTAAAGCACTCACTACATTTCAGACTGCTTATAAGCTTTTCTCACTTCGTTTGCATTAGAAATTAGAACCTCTTAACAAAATTTTAATGAATATCGACAATCCTTTAAAGCAGACATAATAGAAAGAACTAACTAAATAGATATCTACCTGAAACTAGGATATAATGTAAGTTTAATTACTTTTAACACAATTTATAATACTCAAA
Organism: Motacilla alba alba; assembly: GCF_015832195.1. Lineage (NCBI taxonomy): Eukaryota > Metazoa > Chordata > Aves > Passeriformes > Motacillidae > Motacilla > Motacilla alba. The sequence continues at coordinate 21,045,036 of NC_052021.1, forward strand.
TTGCACAGAATAACTGATTAAGTTTTGAATTGATTTTTGGTTTGTTTTTATAAAACAAGCCCAGTAGCACACTGGCCCCTTTAAAATTGATTAATACTTTGTTATGTTCTCTGGCATCTTCTGGGCAGCCATCAGCTTTTCTTGCAAGATGCAGAGGTTCTTTCAGAAGGTCTTCTTTGTGTCTTGACTAGATCTAGTGCTGTTTGGATAAACTTTCAGTGAGGCCAGAATTTGATATGCTTTACCTGTCACAAAATTTCTCCTGCAAGGAAAAAGAAGGGTAGGGATTACGAAGAAGACAGTAAAATTAATGAAAAGATCAGAAATGAGTGACCTTTGCTGTATGAGCCAATAAAGGTTTGGTGGGGATAAATGTCAGTCAGGAGCAGAGACCTTCAGCTGTAAGAGTTTGTGTGGCCTTTATGTGGCCACATCCCTGCCCCACCACTGGCCTTTCAGACAAAGACAGGAATCAGTTTGGAACTTGACATGGGGGAGTGCTTTGATCTTAATGCAATCATTCAAAGTGGTTCTGGGAATCATTGGGACGCATATACTTTGTGTGTGCAGCGGGTGTGGTGTCTGTAGGAATGGCTGTAGTATGCTTTCAGTGCTAGCAGAAAAATGCATGGGATCTGCAGTGGCAGGAAAATAGGGAATGATTGCCGTGAAGAGAAAAGATGTTATCTCTCCTGCTGTAATTTCTTTTGGTGACTTGAAGGCACATACTTGAGGTTGCGAGGTGGTCCTGCAAGCTCTCCACTCACTTTTAGAAGAGACACAGCTTTCAAGGGCTACATATCTCTGGTTATAGAGATATTAAGACCATATAGTGATCATGAACTGAGATGAAAAATTCGGACTTTATTGAAATACACCGAGCTTTTCAATACCTACAGAAGTTCATCTGCATTATTTTAACAATAAAAACCTACCTCTATTATAATTATTTCATGGACATTCCTTTGGAGAGAAGCACAAAGGTAATGTACTACACCTTTGTAAATAGCAGATTCTCTTTGCAGAGTCATCAATATAGTCATTTATCTACTTATCTTTTTTTAAAACCATCAAAAATTGTTTAAAGCACTTCAGCAAAACCTCAGTATGGTTGAAGGAGCTCTTCACACTTTTTAAAAATTATACTTCATCCCCTGGATCACATCTGTCAACAGTCACACTTAAAAACATTTCAAACATAACTCCAAGTTTTTTAGATACTGAAAAATTAATCTTCCCTATCTCATATGTTTGCCATATCTTAAATCCCATTTGTAACTTATATCAGTTGACTTTAAAAAATTGCTAGATGCGCTTCATTAGTATTAAATTTTTAATACATTCTTAATAAGATTTTTACTTTGGCAGATGATTGTTTTGTTAAAAAGTACAGCAAATTTTTGTGTAAATGGAGCTTCCTAACTGTATCTCAATAAACCAGTTTCACTTTCTTTTCTTTCAGTTACTTAAGCAGAGGGTATAGTTACTAATATACTTGATGATATTTATTGAGATCTGTCCTCTATCAATCCATTTCTCAGCTGAAATACCATTTTTACTGCTGTGTTTGGGGACCCTACTTCTGGGCCAGGATGAAAGGAGTGTTATTTCATGTAGCTGTGCTTTACAGAGGGAGCTTGGAAAGAAAGGTTATGTTGGGTATGGAGGAGCTGTGCAGAGAGGAGCACTTTGCAGCAGAGTTGCTGCAGAACTCCAGTGCCAGAGGTGGTTTTGCAGCAAGCCTTCCCCGGGCTGTGCAGAGGTGGTGCAGGCAGATGTGCTGCAGTGCAGAGCAGGGATCCTCTGCTTGCACTCACCTCCGAGCCTGGGCTGCAGGGCAAGGGCAGCTGGCCTGGCTTGGCGCAGTCGCCAGGCTCCTTTGGGGCTGTCTGGCTGTCCTCAGCAAGAGCCTGCTGGGGACAGGGAGCCAGGCTGGGGGCAGGAGCCCTGGTGCAGGGCTCTCACCTCACTGGCTGGGGAGCCTTTGCTGCTGAAGTTCCTGATTTCCAGCAAGGAGTTAATGGCTGGGTTAATGTCTGAGGTTCTCTCAGTATTCACAAGGGCAGAAAATTTGCTTAGCAGGAGTAAGTACTGTGCAAAGACTGAATTGCAAACTGTCTAATGAATTTATAAGCCAATACAGCAGAATGATGTTGAGGCAACGCTAGTGGGTACCAGGCAATAGTCCTCACAGGTTTGGGGGTCACAGGCTGTGCAATATAGGCTTTTCAGTGTTCTTGGATCAAAGAGAGGGAAGAAGAGAGGACTTTTGAGATTTCAGTCTCTGTGAATATGCTTTTGTACTGTGCTCCACCTGGGATATGGCGTCTTTGGTCTTGGGATGGTATTAGCTTGGCATCCCAAGGGCATGGAAGGAGCCCAGAGGGAATGCACAAATTTTCCATCTAGGTTAGATCCCTGCTGTATTTGAGTAAATAATTTTCCTTCTTTTAACCCTTCATGTCTGCCACTATTTTAATAAGCAAGAAGTTGTAGGCATGAAGGCTTTCCAGTGTAAGTCAGCCACATCCTGAGTTTATTCTGAGTTTTATAAATAAATCTACAAGCTTTTCAAACTTTCTTTTCCAGCAATTTCTTAAGGGACAGCTAATTTATTTCAAAAGTGGATTAAATCTTTTAAAAGCACTTCTTTTTCACCCCCAGCTACCAATTAGAATTGTGAATTTCTTCATTCTTAGCAGCCATCTTTATACTTTAACAGTGATTACTATTATTACCTGGAAATCCATGCATAGCTTTTTCATATAGACAGCATCTCACTTTATACACCATATACAGTCTTTCAATGGAAACTTCTGTCAAGGCAAATACCCTGTTATTTTCCACCTCCATAACACATGCACAATGCGTACTATTCAAAAAGTAGAAGAGGAATCAAATGATTTTCCTTTCTCCAGTATAAACAACAAACTGCTTTATATATGTGTGGAGAGTTATGGCTTTGTCCACACTTTAGTGTCACGTAATATTTTCTGTATTCATCTTCCTGATTAAAACATTTATCAGAGAATACACTTGGTAACTCTCAAAATTGTTCAGATACTCACTTTTTAAAGAATTAATAAGGGAGAATGTCTTTGATTATAGTTTACTAAATGTTCTTCTTAAATTATCCATAACGTGACAGTTACAGTTTTCTTTTAGATGCGGTAGATTGTGTTTAGCAATGACCTTTAAATGTTCTCATCATAGTACATTTTAGTCACTGCTTCTAATCCTGCAGGGAAGAAAAAAACCCAAGCAAAAAATGTCTGGCTAAAAATACACCTAATAATATTATAAATAACATAAAAGATAACTTTGGCCTTTTTCAAAGCTCTTAACCTGTCAAGCCATAAGCTGCAAATGGTATTACTATGCAGGAACTCCAGGTTTTGCCAAAACCTTTGAGAAAAATGAAGGAAATAGCTGGTATTAATGGCTCTCAAAATTCAGGAGAACTTGCACAGAATAAGTGGATTCTAAAAGGTGTTAGCTCTTTATTTTTGTCAGAGAAGAGCAGTAAAGAAGAAATTGTTCCCTTTTTCCTTCTATTTTTATAGTGTTTTCTGAAATACAGTAATAGACTAGAGAGGCATGCTCTTAAATGTTTTTCTTGATCGTGGTAAAAAGAACAGTCCAACTCATTTTATTACTGAGAGTTAATTTAACCTTTAATATGAGTAACTAATATTCTTCATACTTTTCAGTTGACAGCCTTCCAGTTTGGCTCCCATTCCACTTTAAAGTGCAGTTTCATCAATTCAAATGTCATCTTGACAACAGAGTAGGTCAGATTCAACTGGTTCAAAGCAACTTGACACAATATCACTTCTAACTCAGCTTATGTATGAAAAGAAAAATATTTCAAGGTCCCTCTTTTGCATTCAGATCTGCATGAATTATTCTTGTTAGGTTATTAGTCCAGTACTGTCTTGCAGACAGTAATCCAGAAATAATAACTGAGAAAGAAAGCTCAGTGAATATCAGTGACGAGCATGAGTGATGATCATCATTTAATTCAAGTCCTCTGTTTTCTATTTTACAAAATTCCATATTTGTGCAGTTTGATTTTAACAATATGGGAATAAAAGAAATACGCTAAGTGATCTGAGTTTTGGTGAAAGATAACTGTGAATCAAGAATAACCCTCTGCTGGGTATTGTCTCTTGTGTGCAGCAACCTTGTTTTTGAAAAATCATTCGGGGCTGAAAGTCAGGAAATTGAGTAGATGGGGCTTAAAAGTGGACCACATCAATCTTATCAGGTCTTACAAGTTGCACTGTGTGACCTAATTGGATGAAAAATTAAGTTAGGTGTTAGTAGAAACAGATTTACATGACTGATACTGCTCCTAGTGAAGTAAGTGATGAGGATCCATTCATTTCGGTTTAATAAGGAAGGTTGGTCTCATATTTGATATTCAGAAAGATTTTATTTGCAAATTTTGATTAAATTCTGTATTGATATGGCTTCTCGCAACTTTCTTAATAAAATTATTGCCTGTCTCGAGGAGGCTGGATAAGAGTCTTCAGTTGAGGTCCCAGCTGGGTGCTAAAAATGCTCTCGCGTGCCCAGGGGCAAAGTGCCCTCAGTGTCTGTAACTCCCCATGACTTCAGGAAGGGATAACAAATAGTTATTGCTAACTCCTAGGATAATATGCAATTGGTGCTTCTTTTTAATGTCAGTTTCCTCTTCCTTCTAGATCCTTCCCTGAAAATTCTAAACTTCTTTCATCCCGTGTGCATTGATTTATTCTGTTGCAGTAAACAACATAAATAGGATGTCCTATATGCTTTTCTATGGTACAGTTTGAAGGCATGAGAGTTTCAATGGTTACAACACAATGTGAAATCAGCAACAGAACTCTGATGTACCCAAAGAATGTTTGGAGTATATTTGGATCTTGTTATTCCTTCTCATCCTCTTGCCATTAGGATATTAACAGATACTGCCTGTTCTCAAAGTGGAAACTGCAGCCATTCTCCAGGTGATCAAACTGCCATTTTTTTTTTTTAAATTCAAAGGAAAAAAAAAACTAGACTGAAAGCATAGAACACATGACTAAAATTAAAGGTCTGAATGATGTAATATGGTTTAAATCTCATATTTCAAACCACAGACCAAATTTAGGCTCAGAATGAATGGCACAACTGCCTTCAAAATGAATGGGATTTTTTTTCCTTTTCTCATAGGCTGGAACTTAGACATCAGGTTCACATGATCTGCTGTTTCTTGATTGGACTTAGCTCTTGGTCTCTAGTTATCCACCAATTACAGCAAACTAATTTCCACTAATGACAACTCTCAAATCGTCCTTCACAAGTTTTAATGTAATTTCATTTTTGGCCTTGGGCTTTCAGAACCATACACCAAACTGACTGTAAATTAGCTCTAGAGTAAAGAGCAAAATATTACACAGAAATGTGACCCTGTAATAATTAACAAGGTGCCCCAGAGGGTTTTGTGTATTATGATACTCTTCTCTCTTCAGAAACATTAGTGGCCCTTGTGATTCCTCATAGGTTCCAGAGTTGCTTTTGTGCAGATGACTTTGCAATCTGCGTGAGTGGACTATCTGACACCGACATTCCAGTTGAAGTAAAATGTATTTTGAACCTTGTGCAATTGATTGCCTAAAAAATTGATTTTAATGAGTTGTTTCTATTTCATCTGGAGTTTGAATTCTGAAGTATTTTTTTGCAAAATATGCCATTTACATGTTGGGGGTTTTTTTTAAGGGTTTAGGGATTTTTGCTCATTTGTTTTTATAGACATAGTTTTTTAGCTTTTAATGCATTTATTTAATTACTTTATCAATTACTTTTGAATAAGACATGATTATTTCTCTACATTAGTAAGAGATGATGTTCATATGAAAGACAGTTAGGATTAGTTTCCTGTTTTTCATTGCTGCAGATTCATTTCAGTGATGATGTACACAGTGTAACTTTTGTCATTTTACTTAAGATTCAAACAATATGCCACATTTCCATTTGATTTATTTTGTTTTTTACCTTTGTGATTTCCACAAGGACTCATGAATAGACTGAACTGATTATGCTAATATGAGGATTTTACCTGTGTTACTTTACATTTACTCAGATTCATTCATAGAAACATGCATGCTTGCATGTAAATAAAACTGAGATATGGTCCTAATTATAATTTATTTAACTAGTAACTTACTGGTGTTCAGTGACCTGCATTTGACTTATCATTTTTATGAAGTCCTAGATATACCAGAATGGGCACAAAACACATACTAGATATATTTTTTAAACTACTTTAATTTGTTGTTGGTTTTGGGTGGGGGTTTTTTTCCTACTGCTTGTTTTTAGGTCCTAACATTGAAGGTTGTCATTTGAATGAATGCATGAAGGTCTCCTCAGGGTTTTCATCTTGTTTTAATAAATTGAATTGAATTGATTTAGTGTTCCTAGTGCAATTTGTTAAAACTACTCGGGCTTTTGAAGGATGTAATGTCACTGGCCTTTATTATGAATTACAAAAGAAAAAAAAAGGGAACTGCTCAGCAGGTTGCTTTAACATTAGCTCAACCATTGTATAATACGCACAAAATGCTCCCTTTGTGGCAAAATCTTTGATTCTGTTTAATTGTTTTATATTGCTTTATAGTCAGAAAACAAAACAAGTAAGCAAGGTAATTTTTAGTTTCCTTATATAGTTCTTGGTTTTAAATCAAGAGTCTCCATTAAGTAATTATAATAAGCATCTTTATTATTATAAAAAGCCCCAACTGCGGTATTTCTTAGTCCATCAAGAGAAGAAATAACGTGACTTTTTTATGTCCAAATGTTAAGCCATCTAGAAACTAGGAATGTTGGTTCTACCTATGACATGGGAGATGGCATGCTGGAAATCAGTGATTTTGAAAATTCTTTGGAGCCAGGGTAGAAAACTAGTTGACCATTGTACTGATGGCAAATTAAAAAGGCCAACATGACTTAAGGCCTAGAGCAGAATAATAATGAAATGCAGTGGAAAGATGGATACTACCTCTGTATGAACAAGACAACAGAGTTCTTGGAGTACTAAGATCCCTTTTGGGACGCATACTTTGAGAAAAATATTGTAATGTTAGAATATTATACGTTATAATATTAGAAAGGTTCAAAGAAGAACCACAAATGTGGTAGTAAGATTGGAAATTAAGGACTTTGAAGCTCTGTCTGGAATCGATTCATGGAAACCCTCCTGTCTGTGTGATACAAAGGAACAAAATATCTGATTGAATAAATACTGCTAAATCGAAATAAAATTGCTGCTAAATAAGTATGAACTGTTTTTATAACAGAAAGTTTTATTCTGAAAAATTCCTAAGGAATGAGACATTCTTTGAGATCTGGTTTTTTTAACCCCTTTTTGCTATGGTACTTTATTGACAATATCTAATAGATTTTCATAGAGTAACTTTTTTAAATGGCTCTAATTTAGACTAAATAGAATATATAATGTCTGTCTCCAGTATATTCTTGATAGCATCACTCTGATTTATTACTACAATCTCTCATCATAGCAACCACTCTTTGATAATGTGCAAAAGTGGAAGAATAAATCTCCTGTGTAACATCTGAAAAATGGATACATTCATGAATATAATTTAGCAGTGTGTGAAGGTTTGTGTGTCTTGTGGTGGTCTCAGGAATTCAGAAATCTGTAGCCAGTGGAAAAACATAGACATTTTCAGAGGAGAAATCAGGTTCAGGATGGTCAGGTTACACAGGGATGGTGTCTCACAGCAGGCCTTGGGGTCCTGGGTGACAAGTCTCATAAATGAATTTGAATTGCAACCCTAAAATTCAGAACCTTCATCTCAGAAGTATTTAGGTAACAAAAATCTCATTAACATGTTTTCTCTGGGATTCAATATCTAAATAATGTTAAGGATCTCAGCCTAAAGATACATATCCAAGTTACATGGGAGCAAAAATGTGAATCTGCAGGTTGGTGTTCTTCCCACCAGGCAGTATTTGCTCATTCCCCAGTGTGCCCCACATCATTTTTTTTTAACAACATGAGGAGGAATGTAAATTACTTACTGGGTGTGACCTGTTCCTGAGAAAATACTGAAACCAAAAGAATTTAGACATTGTAGAACACAGCCAGAAATATGAGATCTACAAAAGTCATGCTGTAGCAGAGTTCCTTGTTTCATTGTAGGCAAATAAGTGAAATAAGTGATGCTGTATTACACCACATTAAAGAGACCATTATATCTATGCCCTCTATGCTTTAAAACATATTGAATAATTGGAAAACATTGCTACAGGTGCCACAATAATGATTTAAGGTCAGAAAACCTGACTGGGAATGAAAGACAAGAAGCTCTATCTAGTTATTTTATTTGAAAAATCCCTACAAAACCTGAGAAGGAATTTAATATACTTATTGATATTTCCATGGAGAGAAAACTTCAGATGGCAAAGAGCTCTTTAATCAATCTGATAAATATATAACAATCTGAAGGTGGAAATATTCAAATTTTACCTGGGAAATTTGGGAAAGCTAAACTGTGGGTGAATTTTCACTTCAAGTATTTAAATCTGGAGGGATGCTTTTATGTTTTGGTTTGAGTTTTGTTTGTTTTTTAAAAAAGGAAGTTTTAAAAGTTACAGGATTGATTACAGACATGTTTATGTGAAACTGTGTTTCAGGACACAGGTATCAGGTGATGACTGATGACAATAATCCCTCTTTCTTACCTTCCTCAAATATTATCTCAGTAATTTGCAAGTGAATACACTATTAAGATGCAGAAATTGTGGTGTTTTCCTTTCTTTAGGAGTGCTGCTGTCTTATGGATTTATTAGCAAGAAAGAAGCAGTAAAATTCACCAAGGGTGAAATCCACTCCTGGCAGAAAGCCAGAAAAGAGAATGTGCTCCACTTATATTGTGGTTGAGACCTGTTATGGCATGGCTTTATTGAAAAAATGGTGGGACTAGGATTCTTGAACAATTATTCTCCAATGATTTCTTGTATGCTGTGCTGATACCACTGTTATATCAGAACATCTCAGAAATTCAATTAATTTACAATCTGCACCACTCATGAGGAACTATTATTTTCCCAGACAGAGCTGAGTGAGATTAAAAAGTTTTCCCAAGGTCATTCTCAAAGTTCCTACTGAGGTAGGCACTAACTAGAGCCAAAAGAAAATCAAATTTTTATTCCATTAATTTAAACTTTTCTTTGTGGAATATAGAAAAAAAGCAATTGAGAATTCTTAATAAAATTTATTACAAATTTGTATGTGGGTAAAAGCATTATGGTTTGTTAAAGTATTTTTCCTTGAGCTAGAGTTTTTGAACTTGTTTTGTACATAAAAAAATCCCAAACAAATGAGAAGTCCTATTCAAAAAATGGTTGATGTTTTGCTGTTATAGAATAAATGTTTGGTTTTGTTTTTGTTGTTTTTTATTTCACTAAACTGAGTTTGTGCAAAATCAGCAGATCTGCAAGTATTCCAGTTAAAAAGAAATAGTGCTTTTTTCAGCCTTTTTTGGAAACTCTTCCAATTAAACAGTTATATATGCAGATTTCACAGTCCAGTTCCTTAAGTGAAAGTTTATTCTTATTTTTTTAGAGCACAGTAAGATATATATGGTTTTAAAATAAATAAAAAGTGCATGATTTAAAAAGAGAGATTTGGCAAACTCTGATTCATGGTTCATTTTATAGCCAATGTAACTATTCCATTTTTCTTTTTACAATGTAAATTCTGAATCCATTGTAGCAGTAATGATAGAAAATGCTGGCACGTTGGTCTAGAAGTAGTTTTGTAATTAATTTTAATTCAAACAATCAAAAATACATTCTGTATTATGGAAGAATAGGATCTTGGAACACTTAGGTAAAGTAGAGGTTTATCAGCTTGCCATTAGGTTGTTTTTAGGTTGCCATTTTCCTATCAGTGCCAGAGGTTTCCATTCAATTATATCCTTGCACATTTGGCTTGTCTTTAGAGAGATACATGTATGCTATATAATTATTTCAGTTCTGCCCTCTGGGGTTTTATAACTTTTTTTTTACAGGAAAACAATGTTTAAGATGATAACAAGGGACTGTCAGACCCTTAAAGAGTTCTGACAATATCAATCATAAAACTCATTTGACTTCTAAAGATGATGAAATGCTAGAAGATGGAAAAGAAAGAATGAAATTGAATTCTTTGCATCTCCTTGTGCTCAAATTTCTATTTTGGAATTGAAGTGTAATTCTATGACACATGAAGCACAGACTAATGAACAGACCTGGTAAAGTTTTGCCCTACTTTGACAGTTCTGAAAGACTGAAAAGAGGCAACTCTGATTTTGAGTACATCTTTTATAAGAATTACTCACAGATTAGTTCAAGATGTTTACAGATTTTGCTGGTTCTTCTTGTTCTCTGAAACACTTTCTTTTCCCCCTGCCAGTTCACACTGTTACCAGTACAAATCAAATTTGTTTGACAATCACATCTGGAATTTGGAATACATTTACATTATATAGTTAAAAATACTTATAATATATTCTAATTTCATATACAACAATGGATTGCCATGAAGTATCAATAAACCATGAAGGATCAAAGTAATAATAAGTACCATGAAAAGTGATTTAGAAATATCTGCTGTTTTTACATCTGTCTGTATACATACTTTTTATAAAGAACTTAATTACATACTCACCTTGAAAGCTGATGTATTTTTAGACTTGTTTTGCAACTTTTCTGCTTTGATTTGCCATAGATTTAGATTTCTTTTTGTAGCTCTGCATCTGCACCTAGAGATTGAGCGTGAAGGTAGGCATGGATAGCAAAGTTTTTCACACATTTTGAATTGCTTTTCCGCTACAAAATGTTGTCTGGCAACGTTCCAGAAAATACAATAGTACTTGACAAGGAAACTGAGAATCTTCTCATTCTTTAATACATGCACACTTATGTCAACCTGAATTTCATCATTATTCTCAGAGATAAAGCTGAAGCTCCTATTCCCTTTCTGTTGCAATCACAAGGAAGAAGGGGAGAGTATTTTTGGTTTAAGCCCCAAGTAACAGAGAACCCAAGGGAAGCTGCACCCTAAATGAAACCTGTGAAATTTGGCCTGTGAAAGAAGCATTTGAATTCTAAAGCAATGCATGACAGAAATAATTGCTAGAATTAGGGGTATTTCCATGGTTTATCTCTCAGTGCCAGTGTACGTGTTATGGGCTTACCACTGCATACGTGCATAGTAGAAATAGTCTGATCCACTTAACCAGATGAAGGCTACTCTTTGTCTCACAAAAATATTTTGATGTTCAAGAAAGAAAAGGAATACAAAAATAGACACCTACAAATTCATAGGACCGTGAAGGCAGAAAAAAAATCACTAAAAACTAAAAGGTGTTGAGCCAACTGTCCACCGTCAACCACTTCTAAGAACTGCAGTTTGAAAGGACAAGAGGCAGCAATTGCAAACTGCAAGGGAAATTCCAGTTGAATATAAAAAAATAGTAAAATCACAATGTTTAAGATCTGGAGCATTGCCAAGAGAGACTGCGAAAACACCATCCTTGGAGATATTTAAAATTTGCCAGGTAAATGTTCAGCCATATACTATGTGGTTATTCAGCCATACATTTTGTGGTTATTTATTCTCTGCTTTTAATCACCTTGTACTGCTCTTTGGTCAACTGCCAACAGAATAAGTACTAGCAGTAGTTACTACTGAAAACCTCTTTATTTTCTTGAAATAATTCCATGGAATTTACTGGTACAGATAGCTAATTTTCTAAATTACAGTAAAACCAAATGCTTGAAATAGAGAGCTTAGAAAATAAATTGTCAGGAAAGGTTTCCTTTCACATAAAAATGAATTAAGAGGGATAAAACTTCCTACTCAAATACAGCATATTGTAATTAGTTTACTCTATCTTTCTCAAGGGAAAGAAGGGAAAGCACTAAAGTTGTATTTCAGATGGAATTCAATTCTTTATGATGAACACAGTTATTCAGTAGCTGACATGTAATGGCCAATATTTTTGCACAAGCCTAACCTGCACACCTGATGTTATTAAACAATGCAATGTTGCTTATTAACATTAACTTACTCATTCAGTGCACTGGAGTATTGATCTGCCATCTTAGGAAATTGCAGTGGAGTTTTACTATGAATCATGTAGCCTAAAATCACAACTCTGAGATTTCACTGCATACATCTCTTAATGCAAACAGGCTTAGTAAGTGAAATAGTCTGATGGAACACTCACTGTAGACTTTCAGCTGGTTTTCAGTGCAGTGACATACACACTTATCTAGGACTTCTATATATACCAATGTCACAGGCTCCAGATGTCCAATAATAATACTGAATCTACAGGAATGTTACTCAAGTAATATTTGCAAAAATATTTTAGGGTAGTTTTAAAACAAGTTAGGGTTGTCAATTGTTCCATTTCATCCACATTCTTCTATAGTCAAGAGGAACTTGATAAGGCAAGTCAGAATAGAAAATGTAGCTATAGCAAAACAGCAATTCTTCTCGATTATTGTAATTTAAAACCAGACTGGTTTCCTAGTTTGACTGACTGGTCCCTAGATTCTCTTGCATGATAGAGTGTATCTAGACAGCTTATCTATTTTGATAAATGGGATAACCTGTGGGAACAATTAGATTTACAACACAGCTATTAAGAAAGTGTTCTCTTACTTGATATTCAGAAAATATTCAAAGCACTGTGTCGAGAGTAGATGGAAAGTTAGGGCAGAAACGTTGACAAGGTTTATATAATGCTCAAATTGAATACAAAACAGTGAGGAAGAACTGGAAGAATCAGAAAATTTTTACTCTATTTCCAAATATATTTCATTACTCCCTTTAAACTTCCAATTTTAAATTTTAGTATTCCACACATTCCTATCTACTGCCACTAGGCATTGAAAATGAAGATTGCTAAAAAAAATTAGAGGGTTTTTTTTCAGTTTTACCAGTTTAGATAAAACTTACATAGTTACTCTTCTATTTCAGTGATAAAGGATGAATCTGACTGCAATGGTGGGGAAGAAAATCCTCCAATTTTGAGAAATAATTGTTTAAAACTGCATTTTTTACTTTAGTAAAACTCAGTAATATTCAGGAAAAGTGATTTCTTATCCCACTTTCTGTCCTCAACCAAATACTAGCTCAGAACTCCTGGATTTATTTACATTACTCTCAAAATAATGGTGGGTTTCCCTCAAGAATTACAGAAAATGTATGCGTTAAAAAAAGTTTTAAAAACTTTTTGGCGATAATCTTAGAATAGTACACATACAAAAATTGAAACAGATTATAAATTGTGATTAAATCTAAGACTTAAAAATCAAGTATTCTATCAGTGTATCTTTTTGGTATTAAGGATAATAGCAGAAATAATACAGATCGTTTGATGAGATATTTATTGAAATTAATCATTTTAATTATTCATAATAGTTTAATGCTGGAATTAAATTAATTAATTGTATCTGTCATACTTTGATGTGGGAATCTTTGTGCAGCTGATAAGCGGTTATATTAAATTATATAGAAATAGGATTCTAATGTTTTAAATATCAAGTTCTCAGCCCATGTCTCCAGGTCACCTAAAATAATTTGCTAATATTCATAGCTTTGTGGATTCTATAATTATAAAAAAACCTCAAGCAACTAAACCTTATCACTTTGTACTTCTGTAACCAAGGTTCCTGAAGATATCTTAGAGCCTTATTACTAAAATTTTAACTGTGAATTTGAGAAGGGTGGATCTCATAACTTTGTTCTTTTCACCTTTTCATTCTTAGCTTGTTCTAGTATACCCTTCATTGCCTTGTGAGGGCTTTAGGATGGTTTTTAGGACATTATCAGTTCAGAGTGCATTTCTGCTTGAAAAAAAAAACTTAGTCTGACAGTTCTGACTTCAGAAAAGTAAACTTGTCACAGCCAACTTCATTATGCTTGGTCCTCTCTAATTTGCTATTCTTTGTGTGTCATGGAATAGGTAGCAGCATACCATGTAAAATTGTATTTTTCTTCACTGCAATGCCAGAACCTGACTAATCTTGTCCCTTTAAAGATACATTTTTTCAGATACATTATCCAACAACAACCGATATCAGATATCAAGAAATTTCTACCAAACCCAGGCTGTGGCACTGCTAAATAAGAGGTGATGCATGTAACAAAACACAGAATTTAAATAAATAATTTCTATGTAAAAGGCAACCTTAAATTAGTCCCACAACTACCAAAAAAAATTCAGAAATCTTTTAGACAGTGTTAGGAGTTGATGAAATTCTTGAGCTGCTGTTCACAGAATCACAGAATGGGTCAGGTGGGAAGGGAGGACTGTGGGTGATCTGGTCCAACCCCCCTGCTCAAGCAGGCTCATCCTAGGGCACATGGCACAGGATCCCATCCAGACACTTCTCAAATATGTTCCTTATTTGATCAAGAAATTCTTACCTTCTTCTGTAAAGCATGTTCTTCCTGTGTGTTTGAGCTGACAAAGTTTTACCATCACAAACATAGAAAGGAAAAGAGGGGGATTACCAGACCCTTGGAGGGTCCTTTCTCCTGCTTTGTCCCCCCTCAATTATGTTGTTTTGAACTTATGTATCTGTGACCCAAGAAATCAAATACTTAACTGTGCCTACAATGCAGAGGGAAATCCTCAACAGCATGTTGTTATGAATTTTCTGATTGTACTTCAGAAGACGTTTAGCAGTTCTAAGTAAGAATAAATCTCATACATATTCTATGGTTCTTGAAACAGAATTTTAATATATAGCTTAAGTAAAGATCAAGTAATATTTGTTACATGATAGATTTATTTTGCAGAAGTCAATAATAATTTCTGTTTGGAGAAAAATTACTTAAAAATGTAAATGGAGTAAGTTTAGAAGAAAGTATCAGAAGCTATTCCTCATTTAAACATTTAATGGGATTCTTGTTTAATTTTGTAAATGCACCATGCTTTATTAAGCATAGTTAAATCCTGTTGCCATAGCAATCCATTCTCCACAGGAAAAAAACTCCTGTACTTTCCTGTTGTATTCCTTTATTTACATCTAGTTTCCTTCATTCTGATGCATTTCAATTTGTATAAACACTAAAAGGAAAAATGATTTAGTAAAAAAAATTCTCAGGTTACTGTTCTTGATGACATAATGACACAGCACAGCAAAGTTTACCTTCATGTTTTCTTTGGGAATGAAGGGATGGAAATATGAGACATTGTTTGCTATTTATTTTTTCCTTGTAAAGTAAAACTCAATTTAAGAAATTAAGGATAAAAATTGAAGATACCTGGAGGTAATGTGGATTGTAAAAAATCTCTATGCTTTAATATGAGATATGAAAAGATGTCTGGCAAAGTTATGAACTTCAATTGAATTTGGTCACCCCCAAATTGCAGATATCTTGTAGATGCACATTAAAATGCTTCTTTGTATATTTTTTAAAATAGGTAGTATATAAGAAAGCAACTTGACTTGTTTTCATGAATCTGATATTGCACCCACCACAAGATCACAACAGTCCTTATCTAAGTTTTCTATATACAAACATACATGTGCATATATCATGCCACCTTATTTTCAGATAAAAATTCTGTTATTTTATTTTCTACATTAAAGGAAACTGAGAAGAATCAGTTAGAATTCAGAATGATTAACTGAATAGTTAAATGGCTCATGTGTGTTGCGATGAAGCTGTGAATGTTGATGGGTTACTCAACAATGAGTGCTGCATTTTGAAATGTCTTCTGGTTGAGAAGGGCTTGGGGCTTGTCCCTGAGGAGTGGCATGGCCTCTGTGGGGGCAGGTTTTGTACTTGGCTGTTTCTTTGCTAAATAGAAGACAGAAACAATAGGCTTTATAGTCCTCCTGAAATTAACTTCTTTTAGCCTTATTAGCAGTACCATGGAAATTTTTTGTGTGCCGTTGAAGATGTATGACTTCCTCAACACCTGCTGGTCTAAATTACTTGGAGACACTGGGAGTATACTTGCTTTCACAGGTATTTCTAGCAACTAATTGCCTGTGAAAATTCATTTGGTTATTTTCAACTTGAAATGACAGGAAGTGTTAGAGGAGCTGTAGGTGAGGTATATTCCCAGCTCACCCCCCTCTAATTTTTAATTCTGTTGATTGAGTTTTAGCATATAGACTGTATTGCTGCTTCACTTACTACTGTATCAATAATCAAATAATCCAGGTTTTATTTCTATATGAAATTAATTCTCTGCTATCTTGTATGTAATACTTATGGAATGGTATTCCACTTTATAGCAGGAAAAATTATTCTAGTAAATTGGAAGGAATGGCATGTGCTATTCTGGACTTCCCTCATTATCCCTTTGTATAATCAAAATAATAGTCTCGATCATCAAAGCTCAATAGAACTGTTACTTTCCTGCCCTCCCTGCCTCCCTCAAAGTCCTGTAGTATTCAAATATTTTGTGGCCATATGTTCCATGTCTTCAGATTTCACCCAACAACTTTTGAAAAATTAGCTTGTTAGCCAAGAATCCAGAGTGCTACTGCAAAGAAAAGCCTCAAAATTGGGCTAGTTCTGCCACTCATGATTCAAAATTTTCCCCAATACAGCATTTAAAAGAAACATTTGATTAAGTAGAAGTTGGAGACTGTGAAATCACTGGTATTCTCTGTTGTGTAGCAGCCAGACTTGATTCCATGATTTATGCTACAAGATGTTGCACATCTTCAGCATTTATTTGTCCATGAATATACAGATATACATAAATTGTTTATTTCTGCAACTATTCTTTCCCAATTTCATCAGTGAATTAAACCAGACATTTTAAAATTATATTCTGGCTTGAATAATACAGCAAAGACTTATTTTTGTAGGGTGTACCTTCTGTCTGTATTTTCATTCTGAAGGTGTGCTGATTGCCTGAGTTTCACTGCAAATTACCTACCTGTTATTCAGAGTGCAGTGCCTAAGTAGACTTTTGTTGTTGTACTGGATCAACATTTTGAAGGAAGAACTTTTGCCATAAAAATAGAGGCTTTCACTCTTTTAGAAGTCATCTGTAGGCAATTGTTATTACTTTGTCAACACTTTTTCACCCAGTAATTTTGGCTAAACTCTATCATCTCTATTCATCTATTGAAGAAGGCAAGTTAGTCATATCCACATTTTTAGATCCATATAAAAGTTTTCTCCAAAATGGATTGTTCATTGTGGCTACATATTTTTTTCTTAACAGAGTGTATAATATGTGCTACATCCAGGTGTCTGGGTTAATGTTGAAACTGCTGGTTTCAGCAGCACTTCACTGCCAATGCAGACACCCATTACAGATCACCTGCTTGTTTAGGTAATTTCAGAGCACACAGTCTCTTTTCCCAGTATTTTTTGTGGGAACCTACCCTGCATAAAAGGGCCAGGAAGCAGGCATGGTACACTCCAGGCAATTTTCCTGGAAGGGTTGGCAGGTTAGGTCTCTTGGATTTTTCTGACCTAAGTTCTTATAGAATCCCTGTTATATTATATAACATCCCTTTTTAAGTCTCATTATATCTTTGCCTTATCTTTCCTAATCCTATTCCTACACATACAAGCCATATTCGAGCACTCTTCCCAGGCCACGTGTCCCTGCTTCCACTGTGCACTCCTTTTTTATTCCTCAGTTTGAGGAAGAGGCCTGTGCTCATCCAGAATCTATTTATTCAGAGACAAAAAATGGTGAAGAAAGCAGAGCAATGAAAAAGACAATGTGTCATTGTCCTGTTTGCTCTGGATTCCAAATGGATTGAGAGTCAGTCAAGGTCAGCAATGTAATTCTTAAGAACAAAGATTTTTGTGATGGTCCTGACTGAAGTCCAGAAGACCATAACATCCAGTTCATTAACAGGTATTCTCACTTGAACACTTCCATCCCTTTTCCCTTTCTTAGATAAGTTTGTTTGTGAATTTTGCTTGAAATATTTTCTGTGTCTTTCCCTTTGTGATGCAAAATACATTTATAATTAACAATATCTCTAATTTTATATTTTTCAATCTTTTCTTTTTATCTTATCTAGCTCTATGTACATTGCCTGAAAATGGATTTTTGGAAGCTTTCCAGCACTCAAAGGTCTCATATTATCTGTCGGTTAATGTCCCTTATTTCTCTATTGATCTAGTATCTTTTTTGTCTGCCTTTCATTTTTAAGCTATCTCAAAGAATATCTATTCCTTTCTTTTACTGGTTAGACAACAATGAGAAAATTGTTCTCCAAAATAAGCACAATTGATGCCATTTTTTGCTTGTAATTGCTTATTTGATCTGTCAGTCATCCCACCAATTTCAAACACAGAAATAAAAGTTGGACTAGAGAAAAATAGAATGAGGGTGAGTACTCTTTAGCCTTCTACACAAAGCTATAAATACAAAGAGATTTCTGACTGTAACTTCTGTCATATCTTTGAATAATGCACTTTAAACACAATGGTTTTATGCATGATTTAGCAACTGAAGAAAAAAAATAGGCAGAATTGGAATACGAAAATGTTTAAAAGACAAAAATATAATTTTATTCGAAGAAAGATGCAAGGGAAGAGTTACAGATATTTTAAAGGAGGGAAATATGTAAAAGGAAAACAGAAATTTCTAGTGTCTCAAGCAGTTATCATATTATGAACATTTTCTTAATCATTTTTCCTGGAACAATTCTATGTTTTGCACTTAATTAAGTGCAGGTATAGTTTTCATATGGCTTTCCATTTTCTGTGGATGTTAAGCTGAATGGGACTGCATGGGACTGCAACAACAGTGACAGAAACAGCTGTGTTAGAGCTCCAATTCTGAAGAAAAAACAACTGTACATCAAAAAACAGTGAGTGTTTTGTGAGCCAAACAATTGACTCCACGTGTTTGTGCATGTACAGAAAAAACCCTTCCAGTTCAGGTGTGTCAGCACACCAAGTGTCAAAGAAGACGGGTAACAAAAAGAGATAGAGGACAAGGGAAATAATTATATTTAAAATATCTGGAACAATCATTGTAACATGCGCACCATGACACTATGTAACCCTTATCATTTTTGTTCCCAATTTTCTTCCCTGTCATTTTGCTACCCTGTATCATACCTAAGGTTACACTGTAGACTCCTTGGGGGCAAAACCGCTGTCTTAATTTATTTTGAAAACTGCCAGCAGTCTTGGGGTGCTGTATAATAATATTCTGGATCTCATTAGCTTGCAGATGTATTTTGGTACAAGTAACAGCATGTGATTAGTTTGCTAACAAGGTTTGTCAAAATCAGGGATTTTTTCCATTATTTCTTGTTACCTTCTCCTCTCTCTGTGTAAATCTATGTGCACATAGACTGTCATGCAAATAGTTCTTTGTTAGAACTCAGTTCTGCATATTTGTTAAAACAGGATAGTTTCAGGGTATAACTGGAAGTATTTATTTCTTGCTTGTATTTCAGTATAGCTTATGCTTAAAGGGAAACACAAGTGCTCAGAATCTCAAAGGATGTTCTCAGAAATTCAGCCTGTTTATGCTTAACTCAGGAAAAACTTATGATGAAATCAGAGCAGCTACAGCCCGTGAGTCCATGAATGTCTGCTGTTTGTAAAGTATTAGATCTCAGCTGATGGCTCAGTGGGAATTGACCTTGTGTGGTACTGGGTTTCTTCATCTCTCACTGGCTTCAGTGAGAGTTGAAAGGTACTCAGCACATGATGGCAGGTAGCAGTAGAAATGTAAATGCCCTAATCACTGAGTATCTGACTACTATGACTGAGTAAGAGCAGATGTTATACCTGCCTAACTGCGGGATGTTCTCAAAACGGGCTTTTGTGGTTTCTCTTCCCTCAATTTAGGGATCTCACGGAAAACAAGTCTTTTGGGGGCCTTTGTAGTATTTTTTTTATATTGAAATTGTGGAGTAACTCCATACGCAATCACATATTGAATAGACTGGATCTGAATATTAAATGATAGATGGAAAAGTGGAAACTTGTTCATAGTATCCTGTAATTAGGTGCTTTTCAATATATTTTGAAACTACTCCCAGTCTAGAAACTACCCAGTGGTAGAAGAGTCACAAAGTTATGATTATTTATTTACTTAACTGGATGTAGGAGGACTGCTTTAGTTAGAAATCATTGGCATGATGATGTTCTGTCAATTTTTGCATTACTGTTTGACATTAGATTTGTTCATATATACGGAAATTTCCTTTGCTGGTATTTCCCTTCAGATTCTGGGTGATTCTGAATTTTCAAAAATTTGAAATAAATAAGCCACAGCCTTTAGCTTTTTTTTTGTAACCAATTTATTCTCGTCTACAAATGGCACATTTTCTTCCTAGAGGCACCACTCTTTAAAAAGTAAAGTTAATTATGTGACAAAAGAATTAATGCACTTGCTTCCTTTATATTCAGATATACCCCAATACTAGTGGAATATGCTCTCCTACAATAGATGGAGAATATACTGTTTGGTGACCTAAATAACACAAATTAAATTGCATTCTTGCAGTACACCAACTCTTTTGTTTGGCTATATTATCTGCATCTTCCACTTTGAAGACAGTTATACAGGTAAATTAAATCCAAAATCAGAAGGAATAATTATTATTGACATTCATTGGACTCAGTGACTGCTAAAGGGCTTTCAAGCCTGGATTCATTAGCAGATTTAATTCAGACATGCAAAAGTTATTTGTCACTCTGTTAGTCACCAAAATTCCCTTGGTAACTATTAGAGAAAAGAGGAGCTGCCAGAAGGCTTAGTGCTTCCATCTTAAATACCCAAAGAGGAATCACAAACAACAAGCTCAGTCAACCTGTTTCAAGATGACTAAATTTAGGTGAAAATTCCTTTGTTAATCTATGTTTGTTTAAAATAAGAAAAAAAAGTCTTGAAGATTGACTTCAATGAAACAAGAACTGTGTCCAGTGAACTAGATCACTGAGCTGGGTTTTAAAATTTGTTTTAATTAGATACTAAGTGATTCTCACTATCTGACTGTAGAACTCTATAGTTAGTAGAAGTTTGTCATTAGGAACTTCATCAAAGGCTTTCTAAAAATATAAATCAGTAATGTCATCTGCTGTTAAAAATTGTAAGTTCCACTATAATATCCACAAAGCTAGTGGGGTAGAATTTTCCCTGTGCTGTACTATGCTAGTTATCCCTTATTAAATTATTGCTATCCCTTAGAGGCATGCTCTGAAATACTTCCTACCTACTTATTTTTTCAATGCTATTTCTCCTTGCTAATTACCTGGAAAGATGTAGGTGACACCTGACCTAAATTTTTAAGAGTAAAAATAGTGTTTTCCAATCTTCTTTTTTTTTTTTAAAGATTGTGCTTTTCTTCTGATTAACAGGAGATTCTTTGTTCTGTATGATGAGACAACCTCAAAACATACATGAACCATAGATTGTATCTTCTCAGACTCTTCATGTTCAAACTGGAAGGCAAAGAAAAAGCAAAGAAGGAGCAAAGAATGAATTTTGAAAGTCAACTGCTTGCCATTTTGCCTACAGTTTATCCAGGGTCTGGAACAGCCCAGAAAACTCAGAATAGTTAACAAGACAGTTTGCATGGTTGTGAATTGCTGAAGTGTAGTGAATCTGCTTTGTACTCCTCAGACCAAGTTCACCCAGCAATGAACCCATGTTCCTCACAGGCCAAACAAGTAAACAGGTAAGTCCAGTACTCTGACAGAAACATCCTCTTCCTCCAGTTATTCCTGTAAGAACAATTTATTTTCTGTTGCAAAGAGGTTAGTGAGTGTGATGAAAATTGGCTCCAAAAATACATGGCACAAATAGACTTTTGCCCCATGAATAAGAGCCTCTATACAGATATGCTTTTTTCCAGTGTAAAGAAGTCAGTGGTATCTAAGTACACTTCAAAGATTTGCTACATGATCAAGGACAAGAGATTGAAGTGAGAACTTTACAGGTGAACAGTGTTGCTCTGTGCCATTATTAATGACAGTCTTTGAAAAACAGTCTTTAAGTAATACTTCATGTTTGTAAAACAATAAAAATAATTATGTCGCCACTTTAAAATGATAAATTTATAAACGGATGCAGTATCAACTCATAACACTTATTTCATTCTCAATATTTTAAAAACATTATTTTTTTGTAAAATACTTTCAATTTATGCACTGATTTGAGAATAAATTCCTTCATTTTATATTTTTTTACTACAATTTTAGTCTTAATCCTTGTTCTGGATGCTTTATTCCATAGTTGGCCGAAACACTCAGAAAAATGCACCACCATATCAAAACAAGGGAGCTTTCTATTTTCATGAAGGGGATGAAACTACTTATTCTCATCTTCACTGGAGAGATTTACAGAGAATATTCCTAAAGGAATAGTATTTGTATAATCTGATTTGAACAGAAGTTACCTCAACAACATTCTATTTTCTTTTCATTATCATTCAGTTTAGATTAACCATACAGGGTTTTATAGATGGCATTATGGGGGTTTGGAAGTCAATCGTTATCACTAAAAGGACTTTAAAACTCTGACAGTTTATTATTTTGCCAATACCTGCATTGCTCTGCATCCCTTGTGAATTGTGGGGTGCCTGGGGAACAGGGATCCTGCAATGGGAAAAAGTTAAGCTACACCCAACAGAGAGGCTCAGTGCTTACACATCCTTCTTACTCTCATCAGTCTTATCAGTGTTGCATTGGCATTGTGAAATTGTGGTCACCCAAAGGTTGCTTGAATTGAATCATGAGATTATAGAAACTAACCCAAGATCAGAAGGGACACACACGTTCAGCGTTTTGAGCTGAGCCATCTGGTCTCGGAGCTGTAACTGATTTCTTAGAAAACTCATCTTTGCCTGGGTAGGACCAAAGGCTCGTTGCAGGGCATGTAAACATCCTATTGTTTAATTTATGACAAGGCAACTTATTAGTTTTTGGCAGATTTAGTCAGGTCTCTAAGTCAATAAATAAATACCTCTGATTAGTCAAGGAATTCAAAAAAGAAAGAAAAACAACACAGACTGCACTGAGTTTTCCTTTATTCTTTTCCAGGCACCATTTAGTTCAGCACAGGAGAGAAACAAATTTTCTGAGAAGAATTAAAATTGTCTAGATGACAAAATCAGGATGTAAGCCTTAAATGATAAAAAGAGGTCACCTAGGGAAATGCCTAAGGTAGCCATTTTTTCCCAGCTCAGTGAGAGATTCCTTGCTGCACATTTTTTTGGAGTTTACTGTTGAAAAAAAAAAAAAAAAAGAGTGTGGTATTTATTTACACAGTCATGGTTAGTGGTGGAAATACTTATGAGTGGAGCTACCTTAGTGTTACTTTAATATGCATTACAAGAACTACATGAGTTGATATGTCCTAAACAAATGTATATACTCTTAGAAAAAATCCAAATGATACAAGTTAAATATATTAACACAACACTTTACAAAAAGATAACTCATAAATGTATCATTTATTTCCATGAGTTACAAATTACCTCATAACGCACAAGTGATTTAGCAAAGAGACCTGGAAGTGACTTAGGAAAAATTATGAGTAGAAATAAGTAGCATATACAGAGTCAATCTGCTCTACAAGTTCTCTTTATGGAACACCACTTTTCACTGATGGACTGTCATATTTTATATTAAGTACTGAAGCATCATTAGTCCCTTGGTTGAAAGGTGGTATTGAAAGTGGTTTCAAAGTAAGTAATAAGCAGGTATGGGAAAGTAACCAAAGGGTTGTGTTGCACTTTTTTACCCTTTCTCCTGAAACTATTGCTACTAACACAAGCAAAGAGAGACAAGAAGGCGGAGAAACCAAATTGTTTGTAATTTTGGGTAAATGCCTTATCAAACAGCACAGAGATCCTGTTTCCCAGAATTTTCAGACAGCCCTCTATCAAATACAGAGGAAATAGGGGAGCCAGAGGAGAACTTGGTAATAAGTTTAGAAGAGTTTTTCATCCTATTGGCTGTACAATTTGCAAGGAAAGATAAAAAATTACAGTGTCATTGTAGAGAGCTGAATAGACTTTCTGTAATCTCCTACTCCTACAGTGTTTTATTAATACCAAAGTGTGAGTGAACGTGGGTAGAGAGGTTAGCTTTACTTTGACCAGTGCAATAACTGTGGGTGTGGATTGCTAAAAACAGAAGGGTTAAAAAAAGGGGAAATTTATTAAAGCTGGAGAATGTTGACTTTTAGAAAGGCATTACAAAAATGAACTTGTTCTGTATGGCTTCCCAAAGAAGATGTGACTTAACTATGATGTAGAAGTACAAAAAAAAATACTAAATGTTAAAGATTATTTAAGATAGCAGAAAAAACCCAACCAAACAAACTCCTGGCTGGAAGCTGAAACCAAACAAATTCAAATGAGAAATAAGGCACAATTTTGCTGCAGCAATAGTATTTAACCTTCAGAGCAAAAAGCCAAGGACAATGTGACTCTCCATCTCTCTGCCTTCAAATCAAGAGTAGATGTTTTTCTGTAAGATGTTTAACATAAACTACTAAGCTGAGTAGAACTGAAAATGAAATCTAATGACCTATGACATATAGGGTCAGAAGAGATAATCTAATGGATACTTCCTGTCTTGAACTATATGAAAAAGTTAATGGAGCTGAACTATTTTACAGAGATGAAGAATCTGTCTTTCGTGTCCATTACTCAGCACATTTTTTCCTGTTTTTTTCAACTGATCTGTGTAAGTAGATTGTAAAAGCAGTTTTCCTTTGAAAATTTTTTTCCATGCATTACTGTACTGAAACACAGACAGCTATCAACTCCTCACACTGAATTTTTTTTCAAGAATATTTCAATTTTCTGAATGTGTTAATGCCATCCTCATCTCTGTCTAATGCCAAACAAAAATGCTCAGCAGTAGAATCTTTGCTCTCAACATGTTTTTGTGTCTCTAATTAATTCAGATCTAATCATTCACTACATCTTCATTCCTATATTTCTCCTGCTCTGTGTCTCTGAGGTTTTTGGTAATTAGAGAGTTGGAATTACGAATTCACATAGTCTTGTGGGGTTTTTTTTACCTTCTTTTTCTTGCTTGATCTTTAAGCAGAATTTTATTCTCACCTCTCCTCTTGCCCTAGAGGTCTCTACAACATCCCTTGTACTTCTGTCCTTATTCTTTTTTCCTATCTAGTAGCTTAATCCCAGATTGATTCATTATATTTCTCTGAGGCTCACTATAGCAATTTTTCAGATCTGATTTTTCTCCTGATACTCACAGCTCTACTTTCCCCCTAGTCTCTTTCATGTTTTTGTCTTCCAGAAAGTCTGGAATTCCTGTGTTTGGAATTAATATTCTTTCCTGGGAATAAATCATGTTTCTCATGTAAGTACTACTCTGCCATGCATTTGATTACCAGATGTTCACATTTTGAATATCATATTTCTGTAATGGCATCTCCAGAAACAGTATCCTGGTTACACACTGGATGTAGAGGCACCCTATGAATATTTTATAACTCTGCCTATGGAATATTACACTAAAGTGTCTTTTATAGATTAGTTACATGGTGAATCAGTTGTCCATTGTTAAGGAAGTCCTTTTTAAGTACTGCTGTCGCTTCTATTAGAGCTAAGCATCAAGTCTCAATGCCGCAGCATAAGTAATTATGCACACTCCTCCTTTTTGTGATGGTTGACTGAAAAGGGAGGACTTGTCACTATTCTGGTCAGGATCTGAACTTTATGAAGTACAGTGGGACTTCTAGTTACGAGTAGTTGAATTTTCCAAAAATAACTGAACTAGTTCAGTCCTCTTCCTTTTGATTCAGCTCCATAACTTTAATAGCAGGCAGTGTCAGAAGTTTGATTGGAGAGTGAAACATTTGTTCAAAAGGGAATTTAAAAAACTGTTCAGCATGACTTACTTTTTGACATGAAGCGTATCAACTATCTGTAAATTAATATCTCTCTTTTTGACTTTTTGGGTCATTCTCTTATTTTTCCTGATGCCTTTTAGAAAAGGATTTTTCATTAACTGGATTAATCTTTGAAGTTTACGTAGAAGTTATGAACTGATACGCATATCCCAAACCCAAGTACATTAAAATAATTTCCTGTCTCCAACAGTTAAGCAGGTGTACCTCTCTCCCAGTATCTAATTATTGTATATGACATGAGGAATTTTTGATGATTTTTTAACTGATTTTTTCTTACTGAAAACTCAATTATTTACAATTGTAGCAGATTCGTTTCTACTTATTCTCTTCTCTCCAGCTGAATAATTTCAAAGCCTTAGTTCCCTGAGGTTTTAGGTTATATGTACTTCTAACATTTCTATCAATTGGCAAACATTTTTAAATGAGTATTAGGGAAGAAAAATTTAGTAGCTAAGGCTTTCAAATAGGAAAACCTTTAACATCATTGTACCTTGGCTCTGGGGTAGAATTTAGACCAGCAGACTAAGAGAAATAACATTTCTAAGAAATTATTTATTCTGGTCCTTGTTATAGAATATTTGGATTTGAAGGAAAATTTAGTTTGTAAACTGACTGTCAAGTAGAAAGTAAACTGTAGATAAACTTTAGATGTGAGCTGGAGCCATTGTGGTTATTTTTAATGGCTAACACTTCATTAGTATCTTGCTTGTTATCAGTTACAATGGCTAACACTTGAACCTCTGTGGGGAGGAAGACATCATTTTCCTGCCTCTAATATTGAAACTGCTTTCACCTTGCAGGATTTTAGATAGTGGGGTGCTTTTCATTTTTACTAAAATGTCTCCTGGTTTTGACATTTTAACCAAAATGAGTTCATACACTAAAATGCTGGGGGAAAGAGATCTTGGTGGAAATGTTTTTGTGGAAATAGAAATAAATGTTTAATTAAAAATTACAATATTAAGGAAAACTGTATACCTAACAGAAAATACTGGAAACAAGGGCAGTTTAAATTAATTAGGAGGAGGGTGGAGGGTGGTGATGGGGTAGTATTAGAGTGTAGACCCTGAAAACCCTTACGTGTATAGTGGCCATAGAGATAGAAAAAATTTGACAAGTTTGAAATATTCAAAGTTCACCTATACAAACACACTTCTTGTGTGATGCAAGCTAAGCTTATCTTCTTTCTCAGTCTTTTCGAGACACTGTAAATCTGAGAGGCTCAAGCATGCGTGGTACTCCAGTTGTTAGAGAAACACCATTTGCTTGGAAAACAATGTGGCAAATGTGCAAATTCCATTGCTAAGAAATAACACCAAAACCTGAAATCCTATATAAAATTATTCTTATTCTCCAGCCATTTGTGTATGTAATTGTAAATATACAGCAATGGTGAAATTATGCAGGGAAATATATGCTTAAAAGTAAACCCCATTGAACATTTATTAATAATAATTAACATTTGCTTTACTTTCTTAGCGATATTGATATTTTTATAGAATTGTGTGTCACAACCATGGGTTCTTACTCCTTTTTGGTAATATTTTTCTTCTCTCATTTTTTTTTTCCCAGGAGCACTACTTTACATTTTTCTATAGAAAATTTCTTCCACTGTGAGAATTTGCAGTCAAATAATTCTTCCACAAATCAGGGCAGTTCATCACAGTGGAGGCTATTTGAAGAATGTGCTATGAAAGTTTGCTTAGGAGTACAATTGTCTGGGAGAATAGCAGAGTTCAGAAAAAGATACTTTCTGCAGTAGGTTTCCCATCTCTGACAATGGACAGTCATACAGATTTTACATTTACTTTGGAGCAGTAACTCTTGAGATGAAGTACCACAGGAATGCAGATGCAGAGCCTGAGATTCTGCTTCTTTTTTTTTTTTCCTTTAAAAAAATGTACATGAAAAGTACTATTTTCAGCATTTCCTTTTAATTTATAGCAATTCTTCACTAGGATAATAAATACCAAATTATTTTCTACAGAGGATTGAGAGGATTACTTAGTTAATGTTTAAAAAGCACTTTGAAGATAAAAAGCACTATTGAGCTGCTTAAGACTTACTGAATAGTTAATTATCTAAAGGTCCCATTCTCCCCCCTACAGGTTATTTCTACATAGGGGAGAGTAAACTCTGAGCTTCATATCATGACTTTCAAAGCCAGGCTTTTTAAATCTCATTGGTTTCAAAATTTGCTTTTTTTTTCTTTTTTTCCAGCGGCCTGAATCGGATTCCTTTGAAGTCAATGGCAAAAGTCCAACACTGAAAAATAGTCCACAAAAGCATAGTGTAGCTGTTCAGAATAAACAAGTTGAAGCAGCGGTTAGAGTACCTACCCATATTATTTACATTTGGTCTCAGTGTGTATATATGTGTATGTATAGATTCATAGATACACTCACAGGAGTATACATCTGTATATGGACACAGTGGTTTGAGGACAAGTGAGATAGATTTTTTTTTTTTAATTTGGGACTTTAAGCACTAGTTTCTTCATGAAGAGAAGTTTTCAGAGGGACATGCTGACCTTGTTGTGACCTTCTATGGGCAAAATGGATCTCATTGCAAGACCTTAACACAAAAGATGTGTTCTTTTGTAACAGGGAAAATAATATTTTTTTGTAACAGGAAAATAATAATTAGTCTCCACTAGGCACCTGCTCTGGGGACCCCGGACAGCTGACAGAGATACCTCATACAAAGAAATGGAGAAGAAGGAAAGAGTTTTTGAACTCAACATTCAGAGTCATCCCTTGTCCATGACAGAGCAATTGAAGGTAATTACTAGTCCTATTCCATCTTAGCTGTTAAAACTACCATAACTAATCAGTGTAAGGTAAAAGTTACTTTCTGCTGAGGACAGGAATCTCCCTTCACAGTAGGTAGTCTGGAACAAGCTGTTACACACATGCAAGATTTTACTGTAGAGGACATCAATCCCCCAAACACCAATGTATATATTTAATTTTGCAAATATTAAATACCTCTTGATTCTGGTATGACTGATTAGGACTTAAATGTTAAATATTTTTTAATACTTGCATAATTATAGCCTAAATTTATCAATATATGCCATTTGAGAAAAAGTTGCAAGAGTTAAATGTATAACTGAAGTTCATAATTGATTCCTCCCTAAGACAAAGAACAGTATGTCAACCTGAACTCATTTAAATTTGACCTTTTAATGTGCTACAGCAGCATACTATCTTATGATTTTAACTGTGTTGGCTCTTAAATCAGGGTCTAGATGTAAAAGGTCATACTGAATTCTTGAGTTGAATTTTTGACAAGGACAACTCTAAAGTTTTTTGTGATTAATACCAAGAACATGTAGGGATTACTACAGGAAAGAATAAAAGAGTGAGAAGAGATTTGATTAACAAATTGCTTTCTGTATACCCTATTCTGTTTGCAAACATACACTAATAGGATGACATGAAGCATAGCTAAAGAAATTATGGTTAAAACACAAATCTATGAAATAAAAAATGAGTTGATCTTCATAGTAAGAAGATAAATCTTCAGTTAAAAAAAGAATGTTTGGCCCATATGTGTCAGACATTGCCAAAGTGCAGAGGTAATTATAAGTTTATAGCTTTATGCTTCTAAAATATTCCTCTCCCACAGGATCTCATGAAATATGTGTATGTTTACAGGAAATTGTGGAAATAGTGAGTCATCTGTTCAATAATTAACACAGGATAATTTCTTGAAAAACAAGATCAGCAGGGTTTTTCATTCTGATTACAAAGAATTTAGGTTAGCTACTATTGGATATGCTCAAAACAAGGAGAATTTTTAAAGTAGTATCTAAGTGACATTTTCTCTTTGGAAGTACACTTTTACTTCTAGTTGCTCCAGTTCTCTAAACCCTAACCTCGTATCTGTCACTAGGATCTTTTAAGACTTCATTTTCTGACTGATACTGGGAGCACAAGATGCTTCCAATACGTGGAAACGGCTCAAGTTTCTCCAGTTCAGTGGACTTATGGTGTTTTTCATAAATACAATTGGAGAGATTGAAGGCAAATGTTGGTAAATGGCTTCTAAAAAAGTGATCAAAACCTGAATTGTCTGTTCTATCCTCAAACACTGCAAAAAGGAAAGGAATGATGTCACTCTAAACATTATGACTCTGTTAAGTTCAATGTAAGTAGAGCAAGAAGAAAGGTGTGTCATAAAATTTACACATCTACACTACTAACCAACCCTAATTACCAGCTCAGTGAGTCAGAGCAGTGAAGTCCAGGGACTGTGACCCTCCCTCAGACCAGTCTCTCTGTCAAGCCCTTAGGCAGAGGCTCAGCACCAATTCATAAGCAGTTCCACCTCAGGGACTCTGCTTCTACGCTTGTTGGATGTCCACATAACATTCTCTCCAGACCCAGCCTCTAGTGCCAAGTGTCTTTATAGCCAAATATTGATGCAATCAGATCACAGTACTCCCTTCCAGCAGTTTCAGATACCATTCCCTGTCAGTTTTTGTCCACACCAAGGCTCAGATCCTCATTGTGTATCAGGTGTGGCTCATTATGCCTCAGTCCTTGGTTAAGCCAAAGCCATGTGAAAGGAAGGACATTGTCTATGGCACTCCACTCAAAGTAAGCATTTATTCCTGTCAGGTGAAAATTTGTGAAACTCTGCAATGGTTTTCTACTTCATGTTTCTGCATACTAAATGCTGGAGCTGCCTATGAATGGTCTAGCTCATGATGTAAATTACAAGACCTATTTGGGTTCCTCCAGTTCACATCTGAAACCACAGCTCCAGGGGTAACAGGAATAATGTATAAGCAATATAGAGAGGATGTCATTTTTCTTCGGCTGCATCTCCTGTTGCAGGAACTGCAAGAAGAAAGAGCATAAAGTCACCACAACACATAAAATGTAACTCCAGGATATTTTATAATGATATAGAAATATAATGAACTCTTTCAAGTATTTCTTATAGACAGCCCTGTAGAACCGAATGTTATTTTCATAATGAAGAAAATTCAGGACCTTTATTGCTAAAAAATAGAGCAAGTTCTTGCAAATGCTCAAAGAGAACATGATGTCCAGCATAATGAATATGCTAAATGAATTGCCACAGGATACAGAAATTGTTCTACAAGTCTTCTCCATTAATCTTTTAAGAGAATGAGATCTGTTGCAACACTTGAATTTTGTTTTGGTACTTTCTAATTTAAAGCTTACTGTAGCCTTCATTTCATTTGGAGCCTGCAAATAGTGGCTAATGAAATTTGACCTCAAAGACAGAGAGTAAAATAAATAATATCAGTACACATCAATTAAAGAAACAAAATCCATCAGCACACATTTTGAATGTATGTAAAGAATACATTTCTGACCTGTAGAAGTATTTTAAATTCATGCATTGACCTGTATGACCTTTTTATCAATATGCCCCACATTAATAATGCAGCCACCCCGAACTCATGCCATTAGAAATTGTAACAGTTGTCTGACATGCACAAGCAATATTACACCGGGGAACTATTTGGCCCAGAGCATTCCATTAAAACACAAAGTGAGTTTCAAATGTACATGTTAAAATGAAACATCAGCTATAATGAAAAAGGAAGCAGAACAGAGTGGCCTTTACTTCTTAGTGTGCATTTTCTTTTGAGAAAATTTTGCCACACTTGTACAATACCTAATGCCATTCCATATTTGAATTACAATCAATCCACATTTTATTTTGCTTTTAAAATTCTCCTATGAAAGGTATAAGGCAATCAATGCTCTGGAGAGATGTTGATATTGAGTTTCTATTGCTATTTAATATTTAGTTTTCAATAAAGCCTTGATTATAGTCCATTGTATTAGTTACCATACAAATACTGAGGAAAACGTGGACCCCAATCAAAATGTTCAACATTTCTGTTTGAGTTACGAAGCTTTGGTAAGCTTAGAAAAGACAGGTAAAAACACAATAGAGTGGACTGGTTATTACTTGTCACTCAGATGTTATCTCAAACATTCAGACTGACATCAGTCTACCATCTTGACATTCTTGTATCAGTTCATATAGCAGGATACTAAACTTTAGGATACCTAAGAAATCATCCTGTTGGAATTAATGGGTTTTTTAAGTGCTTTTAAAGACCTTTGACACTGCACAGTAGAGTACTGGATATTACATAGCTTTGAAAGATTGTCTTCCTATCACTGCTGAGCTTAGTGAGGAACTGAACAGTTCCTCAATTCTCTTTCGCAGTGAGGAATTCAGGCATGGCGAGAAGAAAACTCAAAAAGTGCTGGTTGGTGCTCTTCCACCAAGCAGTGAATCTACCTTCAGAGATATCCTTGACATGACAAGTGTATTCCAAAGTGTACCAGAGGTAAAGCAACAGTGGATCAATGACAGGAGAAGGCAATTTAAGACTTTGACAATCCTGAATTTATACTAGCTTGACCAAAGAATGCAGGTGAAAATTCTTTTAGTGCATTTTTGTAATTTTAGTGGGACTACTAGTGGGGAAAGTGATTTTCCCTGACACCAGAAGTAGAAGAAAAAGTTAATGTTTCTGTGGAAGTACTGGGAGGCAGACCTAGTCCCTAAAGACAATACATGTAGCCTTTGGATTCCTATCTATAAATCCATAGTGGATACTATGTACACTGGTATTTCTGCATCTCAAACATTATCGATACATTTATTCCATAAAATGAATACCTACACT
Source organism: Motacilla alba alba (assembly GCF_015832195.1). Taxonomy (NCBI): domain Eukaryota; kingdom Metazoa; phylum Chordata; class Aves; order Passeriformes; family Motacillidae; genus Motacilla; species Motacilla alba. Next base: position 21,077,619 of record NC_052021.1, read on the forward strand.
TCTGCACTGCTACCCACTGTAAGGTGTTTATTAATGGAAGGAAGCAGCCAATGTTTCACAATTTGCCAGCTTTAAGGATATTTGTGTTTGAGTTGAGGTCACTGTACACATCCTGTGATTACTTTTATGCAGTCTCACAGTTTAATGTTAAGACTAAATTTTTAGTCCACTCATTGGATGTTGACTGAAACAAATTTATTTCTCATTTTCTTGCTTCATTTTTCAAACTGGAGCATAATAAACAATTTCTTCATATTCTGAGAGAAAAAGGGCAGATTTTCCATAACAAAACAATACAAAAGTTAAATATTTCAGATTAATATGATAAACATCAGATTTCAGCATACAGTGAATTTTATAACAAAGTGGTAAACAGGGAGAGAAATAGTGAGAGGTCTCTTACTAACATTTTAATACTGTTGAATTTGAAAAGTTTATGAAAGTTTCTGTCAACTACTGTATCTACAATAGCATTTCCTGACACAGAAAAGGGCTATACTTAGTAACAGCCAGCCTGCCATCCTCCCTCATTTGTCAGCATTCCTGCTTTTCTTGGAGGTCATTTTTAATGACAACGTACAAGCACCTGAAAAATCAGGTGCATAAATTAACTACCAATTAAGGTAATAAAAAAAAAACAAAAGAGGAAGATGTAATTGCTTGTTTCTATATATAAGTCCCCCTATTATCATGTGGAATGTGTGCATGTTTATCTTGTGCATGTTTATCACATAGCAATTACTGAGGCACAAAAGAAAAGTGACATTTTCATTGTATTGCAGTCCTGAAACTGCATATAACATGAAGCAAAGAACCCGCTCTCAAATTTATATGTCAGTGCTTAATGTTGAAAGAATGTTATCACAATTTAATATAGCAAGTGCTTAATTATTTCTGTGTAACATTTCCCCACATTTGATATCACTGTCTGTCTGGAGTGGCTGTTGACCTAGTTTTGAATTAATTGCAATGAGAATTTTAAAAATGCCTTTAAAGCAATGAATTTTTTTCTGCTGGATTACACATGACAACTGAAATTGTGAATTCATAATTGATAAACTTTGTTACCACTATCAACAGTGAACTAGCATTATTACAAAAAAATCTTATAAATACTAATGGCATCAAAAACATAGAATGTTGAGATTCTGTGAACAACCAGTATGCCTCTCCAGTAGATAGCATTTTCATCTTTCTTTTAATATTTCAGGTAGGTTTACCCTTTGTTTAAAATTTAACTACTGGAATAGAAAAAAGAAGAAAACCTGGTAGTCACAATTTCCCTTTTATATAATAAGCTTTGCTTCAGTTCTTCAGTTATCTTTCAACTTAACTATTTTATCTATCTTAATCTTATATATCTTAATTCCCACTAAAACCCAGGAGAATTTATATATCTGAATTCCTTTGTAAATAGGATGCCTAGAAGTGAGAACCCTACCCAAAAATATTGAGGTTCTAAAACTGAGGTTCTCCACTGCCTGAGGGGATTCAAGCCAAGTATTCTCAGAGCTGGTCCTGCCTACATCCAGAGTCAAAATACCACTCACCCATACGTAGAATTTAGCTACCATCAAATGACAAAATGGTTTTATAGCTGTATATGTTTCATCAATTTTAGTATGCTGGTTCCAGGATTTTAATGCTAATGAGACACAAAGATGGAAACTAAAATCTGCATATGGTAAATACTCCCAAGTACCTGTGACCTCTCCGTTGTGCATCCAAGCATATTTCCTTCTACTTTTTAAACTTTTTTTTACTTTTTAAAACTTTTTTCCCCAAAACACCTCTCAAAGTAAACATTAAAAGAACAAAAGCCTAGCAATTAGGTTGTTGCTGACACCTCAGAATACAGGATGACTGCATACAATTTAAGTAACATGCAGACTGTAATTTATAGCATTAGAGATATTCACTGTATGTTTTTTTATTTTCAGCACTGTAATAGCTATGGTCTGTATTTAGCACCTGCTGGTAAAATTAGCCTAAGCTAACTGCATGTTATTTGTCTCTCTCTATTTCATTATTCACCACCATTTGTTGTTGATGTCTACACTATTAGCACCATATGAATCCCCTTTAAGCAATTTAATCAGCCAAGTTCTCCTGTCACTTAATCCTGGTCAACTTAGGCTGCCCTGGTATTAAGTGAATGCATAATGTAGCTCAATGGACAAAAATTAAAGGAGATCATGTTGTAATATAAATTGCATTCTTATTATTTGTATTTCAAGTTGGTTGCCCTTTAGTAAGTTTTTCATCCTGCATAGCTCACTTTGGTGACAAGGGGTGACAATGGCCTTTAGTAGCTGCTAGTGTGATACAGCCCATAGGGACCACCCTCTGCTAACTCTCGGACCAGTTATTATTTCCCATAAAACTACTTTGAAGTATGCACGTCAAGCTTGGCAATATTGTCATGGTCAGCCACGAACAGTCCTTTATCTGCAAATACATAAGAAATATTCAGGATTTTATTTTTAACAAATCTCTAGTTTTCTCTTTATTCACAGTGTTTTCCATATTGCTGGATAAAAGAAGGGCTGAAGACAGAAATATATGAGAAGATCAAGGAAGATGCAAAGTGGGCTGGAATTTTGTACAGGCTGGTAAAATTGTAAGATCTCATATGATTAATCTTGTATGTAAGACTTCGTTTGCTAATGTGAGAGGTTTTCTGTGAATTTGTTTTTCTGTTCCAAAGCTCTCTGTCAGCTTTTGGCATTAGGCAGATGACCAGCACCTTCATTGCATTATTTTTATCACATATCAGGACCCAGGATAGTAAAGTAATATTGTGGGGCTTCCCAGTATCTTTAAGGATACACTTATGAATTTTTTTTTTTGGTAAACAGGAGAGAAAAATGTCTCTCTAATTTATTTTCACATCAGTTTTTTTTGTGCAGGTAATCCTCTCACCTTAACGTTTTTGTGATTTTTTTAATAGTTAATCTTAGCCCTTTCAACCTCTCTGCTTCATATAAATACAAGGGCAAGACCTGTGCTTATTTTCCTGACAGGGAGTACAGAATTGTCTCCACTTAAGAATGACGATTTTCACCTCTATGCCTTTACATGCATTAGTAAAAAAACCCAGTGCTTAGAAGGAGAAAAAAGAATGAGGAAGACCTGTATTATGCTACTGTTTCTTCATCTCCAGATGGTAGAATACTGCAAATCATGTGAACTCAGATGACAAATCTCAAAAGGAAGCATTTCCTTACCAATTATGCCTTTTTATAATGCCACAGAGACAGATGTGATGCATGCATACCAAGAATAAGGGTACAGGCCACAGAAACTGGAGTGGCAAGTAGATAGTGTCTGTTGTTCCCACAGGTATCCTCACAGTTTACCAGGAAGTCATTAGGTAGCTAGAAGCAGAAAGGCACTTGCTTCTCCCCTGTGCCTTTTCTATTTGACAGTTCCTAGAAGGGGAAATCTGGAACCTCTGGATACCACATCTAGGATAAGGTTGATTAAAGTTATCCATGAGCACTATCAAAATATGAAACGTCTGTAGGTTTTGAAAGATGTATCGCATGCAGAAGCTGATTTGTATGTTATGCACATTAATTTAAAGATAAATGATGCTTCTCCCCAAGGTGGAAAAGACTCTGGAAACTTTGGAGCAGCAGTTACATGAGCTTCCATCCTTCACTCTGAAGGAAACGAAATGAAGTCACACGTCTAACAATACAGATCTACTGCTGAGCAGCAGCCAGTGTGAGAACAGAATTTGCTGACAAGAAATGAATAACAACAAAAGGTAAAAATCCCAGGCAGCACTAATGGTCCACAAATAGTCTTGTGTGAAACAGAAACACTCTAAGTTAGAATCTTGAACTTCTGAGGCTTGCAGTTTTTAAGCTGTACAATATTAGAAAACTTTAGAGCATTTTGTAGAAAGTAAAATTGGTGTTCCATAAGTGACATTTAAAAAAATTATGTTGGATTCTTCCCATGCAAAATGCTTCAGATTTTATATCCACACTTTTGCATCTTATACTTCCAATTTTCAATTCAATAAAACCAAGAAATATCAAAACAGCTGAGTATTTTAAACATTATGTATATCAAAATCAAATGGCATTTTTGTTTCTGAAAAGAACACACGTGGGAAAGGAGAAAAATGCAAATATTTTCCCCCAGAACTGATAGAAAATGGATTTTTATGTCTGCATAGTCAGTCTTATTCCAGTCTTATGTGTTTATGTGACTGGATCAGCTTTGGAGGTTATAATGTCATCAGAATATATATAGACAACTATATATATATACACACACACAGAATACTTGAGCACTAATATATAAAACTACCATGCCTTTATCAGTTGATATCTGTCCTGTGGTGTTTGTTGTTGTATGTTTTTTTGTTTTTCAGTAAACATTTCTTTATCACCACATGCACAGAACTTCAAGTGAATAGCTCCTATTTTATGCAAAAATTGTTTTCTTTCTTTGTTTGAACACATTATTGACATGCATTTTAAAAGAAACTCATCAGATCTGATAGTCTGTAACAGTTTTCTACTTTGTGCCATTGTTAACATTTTCCTCTAGATGCATTTAAAGCTTGTGCTCCTAATTTGCCAGGAGCTCTAAGAGAGAGAGATGTAGAATGCTGAATATGTACCACATCTTTCACGTGGTCTATCTTTTTTCAATATGCAATAAACAGCTATATTAGCATCCAAGTCATGAATCATCACATCAAGTCTCAGGAATGCCAGTTATGTTCAATTTCTTTTCCACAATAAGAATATCTTATTCCTTTTATTGTGGAGTTATTGGGGAGTCTCATAAGATTTGTACATTAGCAACTGAAAAATATAATCTTTTACTTTCTGGCTTTTGGGTTTTTTTGGTGTCAGTTCAGTTTATTCATGAGGGTGCAGATCTAAATCTAGTACAGTGATAACCAAGCTAGCTGCAAATGAGCTATCTTGGGTGTCAACATCTGTCAAGTTGCTACAGCATAAAATTCAGCTTAGGATAATATACTCAGATATTATCTGAGATCACCTGAAACCAGGGTTGTATTTTGTTTGCTTCCTTACTTCAGAACATTGCTCATTTATTTCCCTCTCAGCTGACTGAATCATCTCACAAGAACATGACTCACAAATATAAGTTTTCTACTTCACACTAGTTTCCCAATTAACAGTAAAATTTCCATACTTTCACTGCTAGAAAATCTTTCCTGATATTGAACACATATCCTCTCCCCTTCATGACGTAATTTTCAAAGACATTTCAATTACTTATAGTTCAGATCTGTTCAGAAACCTCTGAAGATGGAGAGTCCCAGCACTGACAGGTCACTAAAACAGGGAAAGAGACCAGGGCTTCTGAAACAATGCACCGATGCATGGATGTGCAGTGATATTTGGAAACCGTGCACTAACCTTTTAAAAAACGTACACAGGGTTTAAAACAAAACAAGCAAAACAATCTAAAGTCTCTCACTCTTAGACCTTCTCTTGAAATGTATCACATTTTTTCCTGTTACAACATTCACTTCCAAAGCTCTCTAACTGCTTCACTCTCGTTTTAAACAAGAGTGCCAGATGGTACTTGCCCTGAGGCCAAACATACCTTCTATGTCTTGTCACTTCCTTAGTTTTAATGTGCCTTTTAAGAGAGTGATATCTTTTCCAAAGCAGCAGCAAAGATGTTAAAGCATTTTTTGAAGCTCCTCAATTCCTCTAATTTACCCTTTGCTTTTCACTATCTTTATGTGTAGAGTGATGATCAATGTGCCCATCTCATGGCAATCCTTTTCACTGTTCATTCACATCTCATTAGCAGGGTAGGAAGGGCAGTGAATTTGTTTTCTCAGTGTAGTTGAAATAACTATCAACTTATTCTGCTGCCAAAAATATGTGAAGTAATTCAGAATCACTTATGTCGCAGAAGACCTCTGAGATCATCAAGTCACACCTATGACTGAATGCCACCTTGTCAATTAGACCATGGCACTATGTGACATGTCCAGCCTTAAACACCTCGAGGGGCCGTGACTTTGCACCTCCCAGCTGTCCATTCCAATGTTTCATCACCCTTTCTGTGAGGAAATTCCTCCCACTGTCCAACCTAAACCTCCCCTGGCACAGCTTGAGGCCATTTTCTCTCCTCCAGTCATCAGCGGCTTGGGAAAAGAAGCCAACCCTCCAAAAGGAACTCTCATTCTGACAGTAACCATAAAAAATCATATTTGATATGTTCTGTTTACTTTATTGTGCAATTAAGACCATACAGGATAGCAGATGGAAACTGATTTCCTCACCTGATACTCCTCACTTGTAACTATTTCATAAGTACATAATTTTTCTGAAAACTTCAGTATCTTCCTATCAGTCCTGCAGCCTTACACATCAAGTGCTACAGCACATCCCTAGGTATAGCTGGGAGTTTCTGCTGCAACTGCTCTGGCTTTGCCTGCAATGTCCAGTTTTAAGGTAATCCACATCTGCTATCCTATTTTCAGCCAGTTCTATCGTGTTTTTCTGTTCCTAGGTGTCTGATTCAAAGCCCATTAAAGTCAGTGGAAGGGTTGTAATAATCTTCAGTGGGCTTTCACTGTCCACAGCCAGTCTCCTATCACAATGTGCCTGTCATCAAGTTCTGATACAAAGAAATATCTTGGAAACACAACAGAGAAATGTTTGTGGTCAAATCCTATAAAAGCTTATTTGACCAGTATTGTGAATTCTCAATCAAAAAACTATTTTTCCTCTCAAGATCTACCAGTTTACCAGACAAGCTAATGAAGGCAGGGAATTAACTTAATATCTGTACAACACTTTATGCTAATTTAAATTCACCTTTTTTTTGTGCCCTTTGCTCAAGCTCAGAGAAGAAATCAAGAATTTTGCAGGATCATGATTAGTTTCTTATATTATCTCCTTCTTTTTAGAGTTCTAGTAAGCTATAGTGAAAAACATTATTGAAAGCTCAGTTAGAAGAAAGGATGGGATTGCCTTGTCGTGTCCAATTTAAAGGGTACATAAAGGGCCCTGGAGACCTTGCAAGACCAAATTCACCAAGGTGAGTTTAATTCTGTGGGGTTTTTCTCTGGAGTAAACTTGATTGGCTATTGGGACAATGAATGTGCATATTTTGAAGCATTTAGAACTCTTTTTAAACACTTGGGCATGCATGATTTTTAACTCTACTGTTGTTTTTTATGACCCTAAAAAGTTACATCAATTCTGCATTCAGAGCAACTCTGCAGGGAATCTTATCTCTGACACATGCCAAATTTTGCAGAATCTCAGCCACCTAATTGCACATCATGTACAGTGACTTTTAAGGAGTGCTTTTAGAGCCTCGAGACTGCTACTAACCTTTAAAAAGCCCTCAATCAATTTGTTGTGTCACTGCCTATCACCTGTTTAATTTTGGTATTGTATGGTTGTTACGATAGAAAATATATACATAAAAAGAAACAACCAGCCAACAAACAACAAAACCCCAAACAAACAAACAAAAAGTCCACCCCTCCCCCGCCCCAGTCTGAGTAATTCCTTTGTGTGCACAGAAAAATTTGCAGCACCCATATTCAGGTGAAAGGATCTCTCTAAACAATCGTGTTCTTATGGCTCATACAAAGCACATCTCTGGCTTAATTGCAATGGCATCTTTTACATGAGTATAAAAGATATTAGCCCCTTCATGTAGTATTTCCTTAGAAACATCTTGCATGGACTCTTTTAGTGCTGAACATTAGCTCGTCGGACCAAATTTTGTGTAAAGATTCAAACTATCATATGGATTTTGTCTCTGTGTACAAAATGCTGAAATATACGTTTAGTTCTGAAGGAATCTTCTCTGGAATTAAAGGGAGTACATAGTAGATGTAGAAATTCAGTGGCAGCTGAGTTCTTCATTTACAGAATTATCTGTAAAGGTCTCTGCCAGTATCTCTCCAGTGCCTTTGATAAATTTAGGAATTAAATATTAACACATGACAAGGTCTTTATTACTGAAATTTATACTTTTAGGAAAATTAAATGTGCATATATATTTTATTTGTATAAAATAGTTACAAGGAGTTGATAAACTACTACATTTTCCAACTAGTTTAAACTGGCTTCCTTTTTGCACAGTTTCGGCAAAACTGAAATTACCGTAGATTTCAAACATTGAATCATTGCTCTTTATAATAAAGATTGCTCTTGCAAGCTACTCTTAGATTGAGACAGATTCCTTAACCTAAAACTGGCTTATCAAAAATTATGGACTTCTCCACATTAATGAAATCAAGCAAAGTTTACATGGAATATGATTGCAAAAATTTTGTTCTCAGACAGAATATGAAGACTTGGTATTTAAAACAAAGGAAAAATGGATGCAACATTTGAGTTACTTGCACCCTAAACAGCCCAACATAAATATCTGTGAGAATTAGTGTCTGAGAGACTCACATAGCTCAAGTAAGAATGTTTTATCTACACTAATGCTTCCTTAGCTTTGTGCATGACAATCAATCAAACCAGGTTTGTGGGGGTTTCATTCCATCATGGATAGACAGATTTCTGGTTTTTTATTGCAAGTTTAATAGGAATAGAAATATTTCAAGTTTTTACAATTTGATTTTGTTATTATTAACCCCTAAATAGTTTCCCTCCATGAAATGAAACAAAATAACTTTAAGGTTTCCTACGCTATTTTTTAAAATAAAGATGCAATTTAGTTCTGTAGGTGCCTGTAGTTCATTGTAGGACTCAATGTATTCCTGTAAATACATAGACTATAAATTAACAGTCTACAATGTTCTTCCTGACAGCTTCAATGACTAAGACACCATGGAGAAAATGTTACCTCTTCTTTTTCCTCAAAAATTACATGTAATTCATTAGGAACAGTTAGCACAAACTTTAATTTGAAAGGTATGAAAACTCTCTAGTACATCCACCAGTTCATATAGTCATCTCTTCCTAGGATTTTTAGTTTTGCATTTTTAGTTTTGCAGAAGCAGAACATTTTCCATGCTGCTTCCTGCAGACATGAGCTATACAGAGTTCATAGGCAGGAGAGCATACTGTGCAGAAATGTGAAGATGATGGATGTTTTTTATGTGCTTTTCATGCTTGGTTTCAGATTAATTTATTCAGGCTGAAATGCACTTCAGTTCATTATTTCATTTTAGAGTGATCAAAAAGAAAGATCTTTCCTTTTAAGAGGCCCCCCAAAGGAATAATTGTGAGGGCAAAGGGTGACATTATATGGTTAATAAATATGCCTGTACGTGTGACTGCTGCACATCTTCAAATGCATACAGAAAAATCCACATAAAAGATGAAGACTACCTAGATTCTCCCAGTTGCTGTATTTGGTAGTGAGAGCTCTGAAGTTCTAATCCATCCTGAGAACAATGGAAGTATTTTCCTTCCATTTCCAATGAAACAGTAATGGAAAATTCTCACTTTAAGCTCTGCCCTGCTGCCTAACAGCTGGCCATTTCTCACCATCTGTCAGTAGCACTGCACGGATGTGCCTGTATCTCACACAGAGGTGCTCTTTCTCTAAGAGGGGCAAGGAGCACCTTTGCCTCTTTAGCAGGTCCCTGTATTTCAGTGTGATCACTGCCTTGCAGCAAGGGAAGATGTGCAGGAGCACTGCCTGACCCACAGTAACACAAACTGTACAAAGATTCTGTCGCTCCAGAAATCTCTTTGCACTGTAGAAGTAACTATGAAAACCACATTTTGTGCAGTACAGTCCGATCCTGTGATGTTACTCTTGCAGCTGCTCCTGAGTTAAATGTGAAACCTACCCCAAATGTGTTTTGTTGAAGTAACATTTGGCATTTAAATAGCCAAGATAAGTGTCAAGAGAAATTTCTGTTACAGATATTTTTTACTTTAGGACTGGTTTTTTTTTTTTCCCCTAAGGTAATTTAATTGTTAAAACCACCTTCAATTTCCGTATTAAAATTGTATAATTCTTCAGAAAAGTGGGAATGACTCTACAGCTTCTATGCTTCTGGGGCACCTTTCTTTATATGTTATTGTTTTCATTTTTTATTCACACATTATTTTATTCACATCATTTTATATAAGCCTATAATATTTCAGATATATGTACTTCTGGAAAAAAATTGCTTGAAAAAATTAATAGCTCTTTATTGGCTTGCTGTTTCTTAAGGAACATAATACCACACGTTTACATTGCAGGAGTTAATAATTTATGGCAAATTCCTCAAGGCATTATCAAACTGTGTGAATTTGTGTATCTGATCAAATATTTATTAGTTTCAGTCTCTTCCTACACTGATTTTTCTTTTCATTTATTGCTCTAGGCCTTATTGCAGAGCTCTTAGGTGATACTCATGGGCATATGTGCCCATGTAAGGCAACCATTGAAATACCCAACTTCAAAACAACACACTCTGTGAATTTTAATTTTTGTGGGGGATTTTTTTTAAAGTAAACAGAAACACTATTTAATTATCTTTTATATCTCATTTACTTGATCTATATTAAAATTAAACAGAAACAAACTTTCATCATCTAAGCTTCTAATAGATTTAAATTTTGATTGAGTGATGTCCTAAGCTTTTATACTTTTATATATATATATATATATATATATATATATATATATATATACTTCTATTTAAGCTCTTCTTATTGTGGTATAATCCTACAGAGAGTGATTTGATTCTTTATTCATTGTTTACATTCTCTGTAAAGGTCTGCCCTCTATTCTCCTCTTCCATAAACATGTTAGGTGAACAATGAGTCCATTGCACTCAACTAGTCTGAAAGTTTGGAAGCAGTAAATGTAATAACTCAGGGTAAAATATAAATGAAACGTTAATGAAAAAAAAAAAAAAGAAATGCAAAGTGTGCAAACTTCACCACCACTCTCAGTATCAACACTGAACTACTCCTTCCAAAATGTTCATTACAAGAAGATTTTTCACTTTGTCTTATTGGACGGCTTCATAGGATAGAGAACTCTCTTCTGGACTGAGATCAATTATGCTTTAAAATAGGACTTTGCTTCTCTAAGCACCATGCAGCAAGTTTCCAGGATCTCTTTTATAATTAGAAAATCTATATGACTATTTTTTAATTGATTGAAAGAAAAAAAAATCCTGGTTTTGCTCAGAAAAATAACACGTCCTTAGTTTTCCTGCACTTCTGTAGTGGCATAAGAAGCTCTGGAGTAACCTGTTTTCAGTAATTCCACCACAGGAAATGACATGTATATAAGGAAAATCAGAGGCACTATCTTTTTATCTCATTCTCTTTAATGTTCGTTATAGATTCTCATCTTACCTCAGAGGATATAGGCCAAAATAAGCCATGGAGACATTGTGTAAATAATACTTTTTATAATATCCCATGTTCTCTTAAATAGAGACATCTTCAGAACTAAGTTAGTTTGACAGATTGCTGCAGAATGCAAACTAATGCACACAGGCAAAGTAATCCTGAGTTATGCTTACAAGAATTCACATTTCATAAAGGACAACACGGAGAAATTCTTGGGATAGTGCGAAGACACAGACTTGTGAGAGCTATGCATTATTTAGATTCATACAAATAGATGAAGAGGTGCTAAGCCTATGATGAGCCCTAGGCAGCCTTGGCAATTATGAATAAGCATAAGCATCATAAAGAATGAAGCACCCTGCAGCATTCCCTGCCATGCACAGCTCTGAGTGTTAGACCTTACAGCAACAGGAAACAAAGAAACCAAGCCCCCCTTGTCTCCTTCTAAAGAAGAATTTTGGTGCTGGACCACAGGATGCATACAATACTGGTTATTTCATTACTGAAATTTTCTTCAGGATAGACAAATGGATGGATGGATGGATGGATGGATGGATGGATGAATGAATGAATGAATGAATGAATGAATGAATGAATGTACCTCCTGTGTGTGAATATATAGTCTTGTATGAAATGTGAGAAATAATGGTCTGCATTTCCATTGGTCACTAGTAATAAAAAATAAATGTCTATTGAATAATCACTGACTGATACTTTTTATAGCTACATAAACAACATCTGCCCTGATATGCCAACTTTAAATGTATTTTTCCTTTGTATTATCAATCAAGCATACATATAGACAATTGATATAGCTAGAAGAAATTTAACATTATTCCCAAGATTCCTTAATGATACATCAAGGTAAAAGAGCTCTAGTCTACAATAATAAGTCAGCTTGGGGAAATAAAAATCTTAAAATTTAAATTGTTAAGAAAACAACAGTCATGTTTATGTTATTCCATTAGTTTGGCCCTGGACACTGGTATAAAGGGGGAGGTATTTATGTAATTAAGTGGTACTATGTTTCAGATTCTGAATTATTTATGTCTGATAGACCACTGAAATCAGTGAAGATTTTTCCCTAGCACTAGGCAAATATCTAAAGTGTTGAGGGTTTTTCAGTCAGGAAGCTGGGAGAAAGTAAATTCATTAGGAGTTTCATTAGGAGAAAGTTTCTCTCCTATTGCTTAACAGCAGTTCAAAGTTATGGAGAGAAAAATATTCCATCACTCTGTCCTGAGGAGTGCTTCTATTTGCTGATCTTTTTCCCTTCTTTGTTCTTTCCTTCTGGGCTCTGAGCAAAGACATGAGGGAGCTTTCATGTTTAACATGATTTCATGAGGTAAGAGAGATGTGACCTTTTGTCTATTTGATTCAGACAGGTTTAGATTTTGATGTGCATTTTGGAGAAAGGTAACTGCTGCACACTACCCCAAAAAGAGTCTGTTAAGATGATTACTCTACTTTCATCTAAGTACATACCTGTATTTGAAAACTATATCTTGAGTAAGATTCAAGTTTTTGTAAATTATTATTGCCTGTTTGGTTAAAGCAGCCAAGTATAAATATTTGTAATAAAATATTAAGATTTAAACATTTGGTAGATCTGTTTATATTTCATGGAGAGTGCTATAATTCTGTAAATTAAGCTGAAATTAATTCCAACCTGCTTAGTTTCTTTCTTTCTTTCTCCAGAGATGTCAATGTGCTTTGTTTTTCACACAGAGATGGAGAGATGATTACTAATTTACTTCCTCCACCTGTTTACATATGATACCTGGTCTCTAGGAAGATTACTTAAGGATTTACAGGAAGAGTTTCAAAGGTAGGAATTGCAATTAGGTATCTAACATAACCGAGAAAACTCCAAGAATATTTCTGTTATAGAAATTGATAGAATGCTTGCTTTTCCATAAGGAAAATGCACATAAATTTATGGTGTTTGTATTTTCTAATATGAGTCCATGTTTCTAATAAATTCCATTGTGTAACTGCTGTAAAAATGGTTTCACGCTGAAAGATTACATTTGTCTACACAGCTATAATTACGGAAGAAGCCTAAACAAGATGAGGGAAAAAGTAGAATTTGTGATTGTAAATGCTTTGGTTGAGAGATGAGCACTCTTACCTCAACACTGGCTATTGTAGTCATTTATAATCATGATGATTCATCATTATTTTTGAGAATTAAATCTCATCTTGCAAATGCTGTTAAACTTTTTGAATTTAAACAACGATGATTGTTATATGAGTGGTAAAATGAATGTGACAGTATTTCATATAGGGCTGGGTTTAGATTTTTTATGAATGTTATCTTTAATCCTTACTACTTTTTAAAATCACACTTGTGCTTTCATTGGGGAGCATTTTTAAGAGCAAAACAATAATAAATTCCACTTTTTTTGCTGGAACTCTGTCTTTATCCTGTGAAAGGAGAAAAATGGTATTGGAGGGAGACAGTAGAGTTCACTGCGGCTTTCTTCTCTCATCACTTTTAGCTGAATCAAAGGAGACAAAATGAGAAGTTGATATGATGAAGACACTCTCTGTTCCAGAGCAGAGGGTTTCAGGCAATATGGAAGTTACAGGACTTGGTAACTGTGGTGGTGGTGGTTTCTCTGTGAGTTCTTACAATTTCCATTCAATTGTATTTTCATTCTGTAAAGCACTCCACATTGGTATTTCTGCTGGTCAGTTGAAAACTTCCTTCTTAGCAATGTATAGGTGACTGAGTAATTTTAGATGAGTCACACAGCACAGTTCAAGGCTCATTATATATCTGTGCTTGTTCTGAACCAGTAATCAGGGGTGACAGAAGTCCCTTAAATATCATTTCTATTCCAGGAAGGAAGCAACAGTATAATATACTGTCCTCAGCCTCAGCACACAATTGTGATTATGCTGTTTTTAAAACACAAGCTCCTGTCTGTATATTTAAGTATATTCTAAATGCAGTAACACAGTCCACTGGGCCTAAATCTCTATTGTCAGGCATTCAGAGTTGCCCTGTGAAATATTTAAACTTGTCTTTTGATGATGTATTACACTGCATAAAGAGGTAAATTATTCTTAAATCTTGCAGAAGAATATAGATTTGGTCCCAGTTTAGTCTTTCATGGTGAATTTTGTTTTGATAAAATTACTCTATTATATCTTTATTTGTAATATCAGGGATCCTGTGGCTTCAGCTAGCATCAGAGTTCAGGCAATATAACCAAATTTGTGTCTTTGCTTGAAATGACAGCTAGAAAGCTAAAAGCTCAGTGTGAATGGAAATGTGAATTTCTGTAATTAGGAACATAGCATAGTAACCTTAAATGAAGGTCATATCCTTACAAGGAAGTTTATAATGAGGGTGATGAGTACACATGCTGATGAAACATAACCCTCTGAACTGTACTACATAGATGTTTTTGTAATGATTCCTTGGGTTTGTGGGGTTTTTTAATTAATTCAGTGATGGGTGAAATCTCTTGTGTCTTGCTCTTATTGTCTCTCTGTGACCTTTGCCATATAATTATCATCTTTGAATGTTTCACAGAATCTCCCAACTATTTTCGGTTCTTGGTAAAATAATTTCCACTGTTGGTCTACAGCATTAGCATTGATCCTTTAAAGAAATTAGATCACATTAGTGTTGTAGCACAGACTCCTAATGCCAAAATTCGGAGCTGTAACAGGTAAGCATTTCCCAGATATCCAAGAGAAAGTCTTGCAAATTAAGGATTTTTCACTAGAGTTGTATTGCAATCTCAGTTTTCTCCCTTCATCAGATGGTTTGAAAGGGTAGTAGTCTGAGCATCAATGATTTCTTATTATTTTCAATCAAGAAACTTTGTTTGTGTATGTTTGAAGAATATTGATCAAATTACATTTCTGGTTGATTCTTGGTTGTAAAAAATATTACAAGGGGAAAATACTTTGAATACTCTCAGTGCTCTCTAAAATGTTCTGTGTGCTAGTAATTAATTCCTTGTGCTTGTGTTATTTCTTACTGTATCTTTTGAAATTAAATAACTCTGTCTACAAAAAGTTCTTTTGCCTCATTTAACTTAAAGTAACACACTAGCTATACTTTCCTTTGAAACTGTTTTCACAAGTTAGGTAACAACTTTCTTCATTTCTTTCACCAAATAACTTGTGATTTTCTTATCAAACCATTAATTGGCAATGTTGCATAAATTTTTGAAAATTTGGATATGGGCTAATCGCAGATACCCCTTTACTAATCACATTTTCCTCCTCTACCAACAAGGTGAAGCTCCTTTTGTGAATTTCACTTGACTCTCATTTAAATCACTTTTTTTATAACAATTTGATCCTTTTTTTCAGCACTTTCTTTCATAATTCACTGTAATGATCTAGTTGCTGTGGTAGTATCCTAAATTTGCATCAGGTGAGTCCTTTCAGGTCCTTCTCTGGGTTTACAGATTCACTGATACAAAATATTTGGGGAATGATATTCCAATTTAGATTTTTGAAAATGGTCCAAAGAAATTAGAAATTCTGAAGAGAATAGTGTGAGAAGTAGGTTTGTAACATAAAGGCATATTAAGTAGCAAAAAGATTAATAACACTGGCCAAGTTTATTCAGCAGAAATGTGTCTTATATGTTGTTGGGAAGGGTTATAGATGTCTTTTATACTTGGCAGAACTAATGGCTATGAGTCAGGCCTGGCTATAAGGTTTTATGCATGTGCAAGTTTCTTTAAGAAAACCAATTGAGAATGGAAACTTCATTAAAATGACAGCTTTTTTTAATCAGTCCCCTTCACAGCTGTCTTATTCTAAAGGGTACGAGAATGATAGCTGACCTTCTGGATATAGAAGTGACATTTAAAAATATTTAAAAGTACAGATTAATCCAGTTATAAAAGGAAAACATATTATATCATTTCTTTGTCTTTGGTATTACTGTTTTGCAGTGATAACCTGTCTCAGTTGAAATCTGTGGGAATTTACAATTGATTTTAACTCGGCAAAATGTGCCATCTCCTGACATGGGAAAAAGACTGACAGAAGAGCTTAAGGTGTCTGTAGAGTTTTATTTTTGGAAAGCATGCAAATAGACTTCCTGATGTATTCTAACAAAACCAATGTATACTGGGGCTGATTTTTGTTGCTGCTGTAAGCCACTTTCCCACACTCTGGTTCCAAGGAGGTATGCCTGGGAAGTGGGAGGCATACATTTGAATTTGCAGTGGCTAAGGAGAACAAACCCACAGTTTTTATGCTTTTGATCAGATTACCTTAATTTATGAGTTGTTTTGATAAAGGCAGGTATCATCAGCCAGCTAATCTTCAGAAGAAGGGAGTCCCAGCTAATTAAGTGCCTGTCTTCAGATAATTTATTCCAGAGTGCAGAGGATGCATGTGTGAAGGACCTTAATGATGCTACACTGTCACTGCTACATTTGGTGGCACTTCTGGCTCACGTGCTATGCTCACTGTGATTTATTGGCTAGAACTTGATGTCTTCACCCCTCACACCTCCTCACAGGGTGGTTTTTTTTTTTTTTTTCTGCTAGTTTACTGAGATTTTTTTTCTGTCTTTATTTACTTCTGAGGGGAACCTGGGTACCTAACTTCCCTGGATCATCTTGTAACTCCTTGGATCAACCTAGTAGAATCAGCCACCTAAGTTTTTGCTGCTGCTTAAACTGGATATACTTTTGCCCCTTTCTTTTCATCCTAAGTTAATACACTTGATTTTCAGGAAATTGTTTTCTCACTGTCCATTGCTACATATGTTTGGGTTTTTTTAAAAAGAAGTACATAATTTTTATATACTACTATTCTTGCAGGGGCTGGAAGTAAGTCAGATGAACTTGATAATCACAATTGATGTGGTAGTAAGAGTTGTCCAAGTCTTGGTCTAAAATTAGAAGAATGAGCTGGAATCAGTCCTTTGATTTTTGTCCCTGCTGCATTAATGGTGTTAGTGCTGTCACAAGTTCATTTATAACAGAGACTGGGCCTGGCTGGAAAAATTCTAGCAAAACATTTCTATCAGACATTATTAGTTTGTCAGGACAGGGTGGAAATGTAGTAATTCTGTTCAGTTTTTTAATGAAACCAGACAAGTTTCTGGTAAATATGGCATAGTTTTGCAACAGTTCACCTGACCTCATTGTGTCTGTGGTAGCCCATGGGAAATTTCAGAGCCAGGGACTGTGGCGGAACCAGGGACTGTGGGTTATCTAGATTCCCAGATAACAGACTACATTTAGTTTCCCAATCATAAAAGCAAAAATCCCCATTTAAAAAAAAAAAAAAGTCTCCAGCAGTTTTAAATGGGAATACTTTTCGCAACATAAATATTTTTAAATGAATATATTTCAGATTCTAGAATAAGAAATCTCTTTACTAGAGGAGAATGGGGGGGGGGGGGGTTGCAGTAGTTCCTTTTCCTTTCCCTACTCCTTCTCCTCTTCCTTTTTCCCAAAATTCTTGAGGGTGGAGAAAAGGCTGTTGGGGTTATTTTTTACCCATGTAATAGATAGGTTTTTGTGTTTTTACAAAGCACTGTGTTAGCCATATCTTATCAGAATTTTGTAACTATCTCCTTCATGCTGTCCTTTATAATTACAATCATCACCATCAGTTTTGTGAGCTTAAAATGTGCAAGGATTTTTGCTGTATCTCCTCCCACCGAGTGTGTCTAACAGTATCTTTAAAAAGGCATTGAACAGAGAGCATGGTAGCAGTCTCACTGTATAGAAGTCTGCATTTTGTTAAAATATGCTTTAACAAAAATTGAAAAGAGCATTATCATTTCCTCTCTTGCTTCTGTAATGTAGTTTTTTACTAAGCTGGTGCTCAGGCAAAAAAACCTGATGGGCAAGAACTGCTCTTGCTTTACAGCTGTAATATGAGCAAGAAGGAAAAGAAATTCCTATGTTTTTTAGGCCATTTCTGTTAATGACAAATGCATCAATGAGTGGTATTGAAGGTTTCATTTCAGTAGTTGAATCAGCTGATAAACTATGGAAACTTTTTAAAGTACAAATGTGATTATAAGCAATTCTTAGCAGTAGGAAACAGCAGTGGGATTTGTCAGAATCTAAGCCCACAAATTGTTAAATCATAGTTCCATCAACTTCAATTTATCAGAAATTTTAAGGTAGTGGAATTCAGTGTATGCAATGTAAATTACCCCAGGGTAAAAACTGAGCTGGATTTTTTCATTTCCTCACTTTTCCATCAAAACCATTGTACCAGTGCAGAATATAACAGATTATTGATTTGAGTTTCTCT
This sequence comes from Motacilla alba alba, assembly GCF_015832195.1. Taxonomy (NCBI): domain Eukaryota; kingdom Metazoa; phylum Chordata; class Aves; order Passeriformes; family Motacillidae; genus Motacilla; species Motacilla alba. The sequence goes on from NC_052021.1 coordinate 21,096,170, forward strand.
GCTACCCATTCAGCACCAAGCCAGCAGTGTCCATGGTTTCCTTTGCTGTGTCTCCTAAAAGAAGGCCTATTTATGCCCTTAGTAGCTGATTCAATCATTTTTGCTCGGCAAGTACAGAGGGTTTAAACTATTCTAAGACTGGCATAATGGTTTTGGATTTCTAACATCTTCCCACTTCAAAATCTACCCATTTATTACAACGAGAAATAACACAAAGGTTTCAGTATCTTGGCTCGACACATTTTTCAAACTAGCAAAGCCTTGCTCTATACACATATTTTTCTATACATGTGTGTGCATGGGTAATTTTTTTTTTTGCATTTTGCATAATTAATTAATGCACAGTAATAAATGCCTTATAAACAAGCTATGGTAGTTGTAGTCACTGCAACAGAGATGACAGAGTTCTGTTGCTGCATTTGGCTTTTTGGCCTAAAGCCATTTAAAATAGTTAATGGAATTTCATTTTTCACCCTGGTATTTAAAGATGATAAATTTTCCCATTAAAGATCCCTGACATTCTCATGTGACAGTAGATGAAGCTGAGTGACATAAGCCTCTGCCCTCTTGTGGCAGATCAGGTTGATGAAGTAAGCAATGATTAGAGATATTTTCTTCAACGGTGTCTCTTTTCTTTTCCATGGTGTCTCTATAAAATGATAAAAATTTTAAGGATTCAGCTCTGCAGATGCAGAATACTTCACCTAAGTCCTAATGGAATCAGGCCCACAGGGAGAAAATGTCTGGTGTTTCTGATTCATCTCTGCTATTCAAACTGTGCTTTGAAGACTGGTATTTTCAAATTTAAGGAAAAAAAGGAGTCCCTATGCTATGGTGATGGGTAAAGTTCTGCCTGCAAAAGATGACTCACATTTTCTGCAGCTTTGCAGCAGACAAATCATCAAACATAGGATTTAGTTGTAACAGTTCAATCCCATCTTCTAAAGATACCAGGAAGAGTTAAATCAAGGCCTATTTAATCAAGGTGTACTTTAATGTAAGTGTTAAACAGAGAAAACTAGAGTGTGGATGTGAAAAGGAATCAAAAGAGTATAATTTGGACATTGGGCAAGGAAGAAACTCTTTTCTCCTTTGTTGCCGTAGCAGCAAAGTATTTTTCAATAGTATTTTTCAAGGCACTTACTGATTCAGCAAATTCCCTTTCCTGTTTTGAGCTTCTGGCATAGTTTGTACGTGGTTCACTACGAGAAGAGGTATAATGGTAGAAAATGATAGTGGCACACTGGTGAACAGAAGTAGAGAGTCAGGAAGAATTTGTGAAGACAAACTAAAAAGCTCCGGGTGCATCAAAACCTATGGGAGGTTATAGTCAAAGAGTGATTCTGGTTAAAATGTAGAAATACAGAAAAACATAGCTAAGGGAGAATGGAGGTCAGGTTTTGTTTGCCAGTGCAAAGCTGCCCTTCCAATTCACTCTTGGGGCAAGATCAGAAGGGTCATCTTAGCTCCAACTCAATATAATAAAAAGCTGAGAAACATTCTGACGGGATAGAAAGAAAAAATAAAAAATTATCTGTAAAAAATGAAATCAAAACAACCTACCCCCAAACAACAAAATCCACAAACACCAAAAAAAAAAAAAAAAAAGAATCAAAAAAAGCATCAACCAACCAACCAACCAACCAAACTACTCCAGGTTCATCAAGTAGAAAAATAAATTCAGGATAATTATAATGCTGTGGAAATGTATTTATATAGTAATGTATTTTATTTGAATTTTGTAACATGACTTAGTCATAGATCTGAAGTACAACAATTAGTTCAATTGTTTCAATCTGGGTTTGAGTTCTTTAAGATCAGAAATCCCCTCTGTTTCATGAGTAAAATGTGACATTCATGTAGCAGTTGATTGTTTTGAGCTCAGTAGTGCAGAGATCTCTCCCCCAGATGCTTTAGTGACCACCAAGTACTGTGACGTGCTAGGTGACTCAATATCAGCAAATGTATCCACCATAAAAAAAAACATGAAATACTACATAACCATGTGTTATTCAGATGTCAGATTGCTGAATAAACCTGTCTGTATGCAAAGTAAAACAAGAAAATAGCTGAAAACCGTAAGAATAAAAAGTAAAAACATGAAAGTAAGAAGTACTGGTCCTTAAAGTCTGTAAGGCCAGTTTAACAATGTAATTTTTTTTTTTTTTTTTTTTTTTTTTTTTTTTTTTTTTTTTTTTTTTTTTTTTGTAAAGTAACGTCTGCTGAATGTCCTAGGTAGTCAATACCAGGGAATCAGTCAACAGAATGCTATTGATCTGGGGACATATGAGATAAAACAAGAACAAAAGGCAAAAGAGAGGACAATGGAGCTTTTGCCATGTATTTTGCAGAATGTACTATGTGTGTGTTGGCAGCTTTGGTATTTCTGTAGTTTGTAATGAATGGCAGGCTAAATGCCTTCCTATCCAACCTTGCCACTCTGTGTTGTAGAATTTAAGACATTTTGACACCAAAATTATTATCAAAGAAAGAAAGAAGGAAAGAAATAAAGAGATAAAGAGAAGGAGAAAGAGAAAAAGGAAGAAAAAGGAAGGAAGAAGGAAAGAAAGGAAGAAGGAAAGACAAAGGGTGTATGCACAGACTGAAAAGACTCTTCTGTCAGCAGAGCCCCAGCTGACAGAAGAAAACAAGGGCTCTGAGTAGGTGTTGGGACTGGGAAAGCCATGCACAGACAGGGTAGGAAGGAGAGCAGTGGAGAGAAGTGAATGGGAGAACAGAGAAAAGCCAAAAATTACTGGTGTTTGCAGTAAACTTGCTTACAAAAAGTATTTGGGTTACTGCTGGTTTATACATTTAATTGAAATTTTTTTAAAAACCCCTACTGTGGATTGGCTTCCATGTAGCTGTGAGCATATTTATTATTAAATCCCTCTTCTTCATGTCCTTTGTGTACTGCTACCATGAGCAGACAGCCTACCATTTTTCAAACATCTGTTTTGAAAGACTTGTGAATATTTGCTTACAGTAGCATATATTTAACATTCAAGCACTTTCAGCAACTCTTTGATACAATTAGCTCATAATGAGCAGCTTCCATGCTAGCAACCTATGCTAAAATGCTTATTAAAAACTTTAAAATGTTGAGACTGACTTGAACAAAAAAAGGCCACACAATCATGAGCTCACTCTCGGGAGTCTTTCTGAGGTGTTGTTTCTACAAAGCCAAAAATAATTGCTGCAAAAGTTCTGTTTCACTCTGAGTTTTTATGCCAGGACAGTACCTGAAGGTACTTCAAAACCTGCTGAGGTTGGGTGCTTTGTGACAGATTCCTGAAACATCATATGAACAGAGCTATGACATTGTATATCATAAAAGGTATTTGGAATTTTCTTGGCCTTCCTCATGAACTTTTATCTCGCTTCCTTCATCATCATCATCAGGCCCAAGGTGCCACCCTGACAGCCTAGCTGTAATAACTAGTTTTGACAAGATACTCAATCCAGGTGAAAGAAGGGAAGGCAGAGTGTGCTTGTTAACACCGCCTGCTACAGAGAAGGCAGCTGACAGTGAGGTCTTGTTCCTCCATCAAACAGAGGAACTCATCTCCCAAACAGGCTTTTTCCTGTGTTTCTTGAACACAGAATAGTGTTGCCAATATTTGAGAACTTTGACTTCTTAAAGCTGTCCTTGAGAAGTAAGCAAAATTTCTTTGAGCAGATCCCTCCCAGAGATCCCAGGAGTCTTAAAACAACAAGAAAACCCAATCAACAGAAAAAGACTTCAGCCTTGGAACTTGAGTTCTTTAGTTAGCTGAACCACAGAAATATAAATAAATAAGTAAAAAATCTCTCCTTCTTCCCCCTGAACTTTAGGAATGTTTATTATTGCTTTAAGATGTACACCATTCTCTTCTAAATGCACTTAATTCATACTTTGTAACTTTTAGACAATACAAAACCAAAAAAAATACCTAAAAGAGAGATACTAATTTATGTCAACTCTTCTATTATAGGTTTTCTTTCACATCAAATATGAGTAAGAAGGAGTTATTTCAAGTTATGAAAAATTTAAAAAGCAAAAATGCTATGAAAAATACATGGAATATATATGTGTGTGGAAACTCAAGGGCTTTAATTTGTTATTGATAGGCCCCTTGGTCAGAAGCAGCCTTGGTGCTCCCATGTACAAGAAGCAATTTTTGTCATGACTTCAGTGGCCTTGTGTATTTAGCTTAGATGCTTTACTTCAGCATCCTCTGTCTTGGTTCCTTTTGTCTTATTGTGTGAATTGCAGTCCTGTACATCATATTCTATCGTATTGAAAAATACTGCACTTATGAGGAAATGATGAAAATTTAGAGACACTAGTGTATAGAATGTGGTGTGCAAATATTTGGAAGTACTTCCCTTTTTCATATTCAAATACATTTTAGACATGGTTCTAAAATATGCATTGAGAATCAGTGTGATAGAATGTTTTCCCATTCTCTAAATAGACAAGAGTTCCTCTAAATTGTTCTGATTCTACATACATAAATGAAATAACCAATGCATCTTCAGTACACCTTGTTTTCTGTGATTAGCTACATCATTACCATAATTGCCCATTGTATTCAATGCATCTTGGTAATAGTCTAACTGCTGTTATATTCCTGAAAATGCCGTATTACTAGTCATTGTCAACCCCAGGGCATATGTGCTTGGCATCATAAATTATACATCATCTCAAAGAGAAATAATCAGTTTACCCTTGGTAACTATGCTAATTTGGGGGTAGAGGAGGAATCTACTTCTAAAAATTTTCTGCTTTAAGTGTCTGAGTATTGCTTCAGATCATGATTTTGCATACGTCATGAAATAAACTTCTGTGAATAACGTGAGCTAAATTATCCATATTACAACTTGAACAAAACATCAGCTTCCTCAGCAGACAGAAAAATAAGGTGCATGATAATTTTTCTAAAAACCATAATAAAAAAAAGCTTTTGTCATTAATATTAGAAAAAATTCTGAGGCTAATTCTTCCTCTGTTAGGTGAATTAATGTGAGCCTTTAAAGGAAACATGATTTTTGCCTGCCCTTTCTCTCAAGCAACATGAGCCAAACATGAGCCATCAGGCAGCTGCAGAGCTTCAGTAGCTCCAGCACTCTGCATCACAGCAGTCCACGGCTCCTGTTGGGAAGATCCTTTCCTCTATTCAGCTCAAAACATACAAGACTGACACTGTGTCTGTTGGTAAAACACAGTGTCAATATATCCTCCATCAATATTATCTCATTTAGTCATTCATTAGGCCTGGACTCAGTCTTTTAGTTAGTTCAAATCAGAGTTCTACTTTTGTTGGAGATTTTTTACATAGGATCCTCTTGATAAACAGGGCAACAACCTTGCATGTCCAAAAGTCTCAAGCACCCAGAAAAGAAACACCAACCAACAAAAAAATAAAATAAAATTACAACTTTACTGCTTATGTTTATGGTTTTTAAGTGTTCTTAATACAGTTAAACTACCTTAGTATAAGAATATTATTCTGATAATTATTTAATGTGTTTATTATATACTTATATTTAGTATAACAATATTATTTTTAGGGGGATGAGTACCTACAGTTACCACTTCAACATCAGCTGGGTTTTGAAGCACAAACCAGTCTGAAAAATCAGACCTCAGTTTTGCATAAGTTGGACATGTCAAAATTGAAGGCATATGTTTAAAGCTTTGTAATTATCTCTACCTATAGAGTTAATAAGCAATTAAGTCTGTCTGCAAAAAAATCTGAGGCAAAGAGATCCATCATTTTCTGTGTTAACCTGCATGGTAGCCTTTGCCTATGAAATATTAGTAGTGGAGGGTTTATTTGCTCCTATGCCTTTAGTTTTGTATTCAGAACACTATGTGGTACCTAAAAACCTGGGAATGCAATTATTCTTTGTGGTTTTTGGAGGGGAGTCTAATTAAGCAGGTCTCCACTGTTACAGGCACAGACGTGAAAGAATTGACTGTAACATGAGTTATGTATCCCAAACTGAAAGCCAGGCTGGTCTACAGAGGATTATGTTTATTATTTGACAGTAGAATCAACAACAAACCATATAATTAACATCAGAAGAAAAGAGATACCATTATTTTCTTGTTTCAAGTGATTTCTTTTTCTTTTACAAGTATGGTAAGTTGTTCTTTAAGGTTAACCTGCTCTTTTAAAGACTAAAATCATCACTGAGTAAACGTCTTTGGTGGTTTAGAGGTCAAGAGGGGTGGATTCTATTTAGTTAAAATATTCCATAGTGCTCTGAAGTGTTAAAATAACCCAATTACTGTATATACTTACCAAGAAAAAAAAAACTAACTGAAACACCAAAAATTACATTAAAATTATTTCAAAGAGACCAAGTATCAAAACCTAAATGAAGTCAAGGGCCACACTTTCTTAAATTACTAACATTTGCCCAATATAAAATGTGTGTATTTCCTCGTTCACCTCCAGTGTCCAACGGTTTCAATGAAAAAGTCTCAGCTGATTTCTACGAATGCAGACAGAGATGTGATATACATGTAAACCAATAAAAATGTGTTCAACATGAAAGCAGGACTTCCAGAGTTTAGAACTCTTAACTTTGAAACCTGCAGTGTATTTAAGGAGATGTGGCAGATTTAGTCTCTAGGCTACCATGACATGGACTAAGCCTATAAAGAGGTTTGAGAGCTGAACAAAGTGTAAGTACTTTACTTAGAAGTAATGCAAGTATTATTTTTTCATAATTTTATTTAGAACCTTCTACATTCACTCAGATTTATTAAATCCAGAATGATTACAGCTACATATGTGAAAATGAAGGCTGCATGGTTTTACACATTAAATATTTGGCTGTTTAGATAAATTTCTTTATTTTAACCATGGGCATTTTATTTCAAGTGTTTTTCCCTGAAACTTATCTGCTACAAAGCCTTTATCTCAGCCAAGGAATTCAACATTCGAGGCCATGAAGCAAAACCTCTGATTTTTTTTAAAAAGCTAATTAGAGAACTGTTAACCCAGCCATACGGATAAAGGAACTTTAAATGGTCTGAACTTTACAAACATGGAGAAGTAAGTAAGAGAAAACACATAAAAGAAGGAGTGAGTAACATAAAGGTAATTCTTAATGTAATCATCTCTCAGTCTCTGTTTCATATGGCTGATTGGTATGACTACACACTTGAAAACTGTACATTTACTCAGTTCTTTGTATTAGCCTTTCTGTATTTTTTACTGTCTAAAGCCAGTAAAATTTACTCAGTTTTAGATTTATTCAGTTCTTTGTACTAGTCCTTTCTGTATCTTCTGTATCTACTTTAGACAGTATCTTCTACTGTCTAAAACCATAGTCAGTTTTTATCCTGATAAGAACATGCTAATCATTCCATAATGTTTGGATAAATAAAATCCCCATGCAACATTTCTTGTGCACCTATGGGAAGAACACTGAGTTCAAAGCAACTTTCAGAAAAACAAACACATAAAATTGATAAGGAATTTCTTAATTCTTAATAGACTATGTTCTCATTTTTCTGTCTATCAAAAAGACACAAAATAATCTGCAAAAAACCTAACCTGGAATTGGGCCCATCATCTTTTCTCAGTCCTTATAAAGTGCAAAGTACAGTCCTTCAACTATGATCCCATAAGTTTATGGGTTACCCTTTGTTATTCCCTGTATTCAGAGCTTCTCCACAAGGTCATACATTTGGAGTTATGAACTTGTTTCTGATCCTAGAGGCCCATATGCCAGGAAAATTTTGCATTGATTCATGGAGCCTGATTCCCCATTGTAATGTTTGCAACTACCTCAGTCGTTTTAGGAGCCCTGAGAAAGGATCCATCTCCTTTCCTTCAAAGCTTCCTGTGAAGTGGTGTCACACAATGCTTACACAACAGGCTGCTGATAGCAAGGCAAAGGTAGTCCTGTAAATTATTTTGATGTGGGTATATTTCTTCATATTTGCTGAAATGCCCTTCATCAGAAAAATCTCCTGGAGTAACAGTGGCAGGGATAGTAACTTTTTAACAGTGCTGCCCGAACTCGGTTCAGAATGGCTCTAAGAGCAAATTAAAGAGTTGTAATAGACTAATGACTTATCTAGTGATTATTACCACTATTGTCAAAGAACTGAAACAGAAAAAGTTCTATCATGGATGGATTTAATGAGCCAGGTCAGGTTATTCAGTGCTACCACAGCAATCAGACTGACTGTATGTAAAACACTTTTCCATGAATATTTTTTGAGCCTCAGTAATAATCAGTGTAGACTGACTAACCATCCTATATATCTTGCATTACAGACTAAACAGATGGTTTTAAATCCCTCCCTTTGAAATCATCATGGCCTCTGGAGTTCAGCAGTGGAGAAGATGATAACAAATGATAACAAATCCCGGGAATGAGGGGCATGAAACTTTGTAGCTGTTGCTTCAAAATACAGGAGTTTAATACATGATGAATGACTATTTATGGTTTTTATAATACCATCTGTGTGAGTAGCAATTTGTGCCATAAAAACTAACAGGTTTCTAACTATCCTGATTTTCCAATGTAATACTGAAAACTCAGTAGTCAAGGTTAGTTTTCTTCTTGTCTTTACAACATATCTCTAGAATAAGTTATTGACAAGAACAAACTAAAAGGAACTAAATACATTGAGGAATTGTGTTGACACATTGAAGTACACGAGAGTAAAACTATTGATACAGAGCAAAAAACAGATTTCCCTGAAGTCAATTGGAATTTTGCTATTGGATTCCACCTTGCCAAAATGTCACTGCCAGCATAGAGTTTGGCTATTTTTACCTTTAATTAATGCACCATTCATCTGTTTTCCTACCCTTCCCCACTTATTTTCTCCTCTTCCTACTCTCCCTCTCTCCTTACCTCTCTTTGGTCCCTGTCCTATATCTGCTGCATCTGCCAGGCAGTTAAATTTTAAAATAGCTTTTCCCTTTGAAGTGCTAATACCAGCACTGCTATTTCTATAGCAAGTAACTTCACTGACTGTTGTGCTTTGCTTTTACTCTTTGTTTTGTTTGTTTGTACATGCATGTGTGGATGTTATGTGATTTTAAGAGTGAAGAAGTGCAAAAAGTGGAAAGAAAAAATCTCCCAATTAAATTTTATAAATGAGAGTTAAATCCCAGCTGCTCCACATCAGGCTGCGATTTTGTCAGATCTCATGAGCTAAGCAGGTTGAACTTGGTGAGTAATTAGATAGGAGACCTCTCAGGAAAGCCCTGGGTGCTGTATGTGGTGCACAGAAGATTCAGGAGCTGTGACAGTTCCTCTTCAGAAAGGGTAAATCATTGCTTGTGTTGTTCTTCCTCCACTGAATTCATGCATGGCTATGAAACATGACAGGTCTGTGCAGAAAATCTGTTTCAGAAAATAATACTTTTAATACTTTAATGCTCCCAGAAGGTAGGAGGATGTTCTGAAAGGACCACTTTGTACACACGCTCACAGCCTTTAACCATCTGGCCAAGGATAGGAACACAGATGAACTGCACACCAGAGACAGACTATTGGACCTTTGATCAGTTCCAGCATGTGAAGTATTCCATTTTTGTGTATTGAGCACTTGAGCAATCACTGTTGTCTTCTGCAAGATGTCTCTTTTTGCTGTTGCATATGATATGAATGTGTGTTTATTTTAAACTGTCCTTATGTGACCATTTTACACTGTGCTGTGCATTTATTTAGCAAAGTGAAAAAAAATGCATTCCATTCTTGGGTGTTAACCTTAAGGATTTTGTGAGTCCTCACTGATACTGAGAAATTTAGAAAGCTCAGAGGTGGACATTTTAAATATTTTTGCTTCATTCATGAGCGTGTTGCTCTTCCATTTAAGTTTTTTCATTGATTTACAGGTATAGAAAAAAGCCACTGATTAATAATGAAGTCAGAAGTGACATGTGCACTGAGGAAATTAATCACTTGCACTATGTGGATTACTGTCAGAGTTTCCTTTGGGAAAGATAATTTGAAATGACTGTTTCCTGGTCTGTATAAGTCAGGAGTGTACTTCTACTTTGATGAGTTTAACAGTGGGTCCAAACTTGATGGCTTTTGTAAAGCTAGATCCTCTTGTATGGCTGTTTCTTTGAGATGCTTCTGTTTGTTTATAAAAAACTACAAAATCTTATTTCCTTGAACAAGGCACTGGAGTATTTCTTCACTTCTTGCTCGAAGCCACTTTCAGCCCACTACCCCAAAAGACTCTCCCCTTTTCTAAGCTTCTTTGAAGGCACCTGGGGGCAAAGTCAAAAGATACCTGCCTACATTCTCTTAATTTTTTTCCTGGACTTGCTGGAGAAGGGATGTAGGTGTCTTGGGGAGGTTACAGGCACCTAAATCTTCATACAGAAATTGAGAGTTAAAATATTTTTCTCCTGTATAGGAATGTCTTTGATTTAGCAGCTCCTTGGGGTATTTGAAAGCTAGATATAGCAGTCACAGCTTCCAAAGTGTAAATGATACTTAGGGAACTTAAGGGAAGGCACACCTCTGAAAATACGGGGTGGGAATTCTGTAAACCAATTAATAATGATATATATATTTCTAGCTGAGATTTATATCTTTAATAATAGCATGTATATATACATCTGAGCTCTATCACTCTGTCACACAGCTTTGTTACTGTGCCCAACAGCTGGTCAAAATGTGGAGATTTTTTTGATTATTTCCATTAGATAGGGGAGCTGTGATATTTTATCAGTGCAGTCCTATTTCTAAGAAGCAACCTTAAAAATATCTTCTTTCTTTGAGCATAGCAGAAATTAAACATATTGAAAAAGCTTTTTATTTTTCAGAGATTCAACCCGTGGCAGTTTGTGCCAGCAGCCCAAAATCTGTCTAGGTTTACTCCTTGGTACCTGTTCTTTGGCATTAATTTGACATGAGCTCCTACATATTTCCTCTTTCTCCATATTTATGCATGTCCTACATGCACAGCCTACATACAATTTGTCACTTTCATTTGTATCCTTCTTAAAAAACAGCAAAACCACTCCACCCACTTCATTCTCATTCTGACCTGGCTTTTTCAAGCTTTTGTTTTGTACAGAGATGTGTAATTGTGTTTGGGGTTTAGAGACTAAAGTCATTTCAGTTACCTGTTTCAGCAAAGGAGCATAATGAGTTCTTACATCTATCTTAAATGAAGAGGGACAGCTATACCCAAGAGCTGCAATGAGGTTTACCTGACCCATAATTTTACAGCATCATAAACCACATTTCAGCTGAAACATCAGGGCCAGCAAAACAATAATGGTCTTGGTTCAGTATTGTGGTGTAGTGAGTTTTCCTTCCACTGATTTCATGTCTGTTCCCTCAGTAGCAGGAAATGCATTGAGGTTCTGAAGGGCAAGCCTGCAACATGCTTTATTCTTTAGCAAATTGCACAGCTTCAGGAGGATGCTCAGAGGTTGTATACTGTAGACACCAGCCTAGTCTGTAACTTGCCCTAGCTTTGTATAGATCATTTTTGACTGTTTTCAGGGTGAGAGAACTACAATAGAAATTGCACCTTAGTTACAATCTGCTCTGAGTCTGCAAAAGGTACAGCTCAGCTGGACTACCAATTTGGAGTAATAAGATTTTTTGGATCATCTTATTTCTTGCTGTGATTTTTCAGTCACCCTTCCCATTTTCTCTCTTTCTTCAGTTCACTGCCTCTGGTGACACAATTTAAGGTAACACAATTGACATATGAGTGAGGGTATTTAAAACTGAGGGCAATTTTAAAAATCAGAAATAAAGTATTTCAGTTTCAAAAATTATCTACACTTGTTTGGAATGCCTCAGTAACCCTTCAAGAATGACAGAACTGCCCCTCTTTCAGAAAATAAGTCCGTCATCTTTCAACATTATTGGTGTCCTATCAGTATTTTGTGCTTTACTGCCAATAAGGATTTCTAACAGTTTTTATAAGTTCAGTAAGAAAAATTAATTTCATGAAAATTAAGATGTCAGAAATTAAAATCCTCAATGACCAGATAAACATGAGAGAAGGTGTACTTCTCTGGAATATTTCAGAGTTGTTACTTTATTGAATAACAGAGGTTGCCTATGTCAAGCCCTGAGCTTTTATATGATATAGCTCCCGTAAGCTTTATAGAGATTGAAAACCACATTTGTCTACATAATCTGACTCTTATAAAGCTGAGAAGAAAAGCTCTTTGGAGAATGAGGAAATTTGAGTCAAACTCACTCTTAATTAACACTAGTGCTTTGAATTCCAAAAGGTAGACCTGCCCCCTTATTTGTCAGATATTTAATTCACTGAACATTAGTTGAAAATCAAAGCAAAAGACACTCTTTATGCCTTGAGTTTTAGTCTGTGCCTCGGACTGAATAAAAATAATCATAATTCATCTGAAACCACAGTTTCCATGTAGTAGCCAGAATTAGTCATAAATCAGACCATCTTCATGAACCTTAACAGATGAATAACTGTGACCAAGCTTTGAATATTAAGCCTTGAATCAAGAAAATGTCATATGGCCTTCAGGCCAGGGATATTTCATATAGATGTACTATTATCATTTGCTTTTAGTTTTACTATATCAGGATTGATTCTATCATGCAATATTCTTCCTTCAATAGAATTTATGTTCTAGAAATAAACTTAGACACATGTATGCTTATATTTAATATAAGCTGCTGTAATTAAGGATTTCATGTCAAATGTAGTGAACCCTCAGAGAAAAATCAGTGAATGCAATCCTAGCTCTGATGAATTAACTAGAAGAATTTCTTTGATTTTGGTGTGATTGAGATTTCATCCCAAGTTTTAGGCAGAGATACACCAAGACAAAACGTCTAGATGTGGCAGCACTGAAACTTGCTTCACAATATACAAATAAATATTACTTGAAATATTTTTAATGAATCTGTGTCCATATAACTTCAGATGTCGTGGTAGTGGAACTATTCATCCATCTTTCCACACCAATAAGGTATCAGCGAGGATATTAATCATTTCATAGAAACATAAATTTGTACTTCAGTAAACAACAATAATAAAAGAAATCCAGGCTTTGAAGTTTTGCATAATTTGATAGTTACATAGTTCTACCACTCGCACTGAGATGACACGTGAATAAAATTGCCCAGGCAAGTGAGTTCTATAATAAAGGACCTGGAGAATTTCCAAAAATAGAAGAAAAGAGTGAAAAGCATAGAGAACAGGTCCACTCTCCCCCCTCTCCAGCCATGGTGATTTTTCTTTGAATTGTAGTACTAGGCCATTTTTAAGTTGGAAATGTAGCACAGCAGATAGATGACTTTTACCAGGCTACTCCTGAGTGGTTTTCTCCTTTGTTTTTAATTATTCTACATCTTTATCCCAAACTCTGTAACAGTCGACACCTCATACACCATCTTATTTAACACCTTTGCTTTCTCCAGAGTTTAACCTGGAAGCAGTTACGTGTGTGTGGGCAACTATTGAAATGGAAGACAAGAAAACCTGTATAAAAATTTTGAAGTGGGTAAGGACCTGCAAAGGAAGAAAGTTTATGCTGAAAAGAGATCAATGCATAAATGGAATTTGCTAGGTTTGTTGACTCAGTTCTTATTATTTCTGTATCCCTTAATAAATTAATTAATAATCTTATAAAATAAGAAAATGCATAATTTGCTGTTGATTTGCATCTTGTCAATAGCACACACAGAATACTAGAGCCAAGAAATGGCACTGTATTATACAATAACAAAATTCAAGATTATGCACCAGAGCCAGATAAAAACTTTTGGTATAATCTAGTAATTTGAGAATCAAAAGTTGTATGGCATGAGAGAGACATATTAATGTTGAGCACAGGAAAAACCAAAAGCTATCTACAGAGGAAGGTCAAGAAAGAAAGTGAGGCAAAGCCCACCTTTATCAGTGCTTAAATGGGGGTGAAGAGACCATTGTGGGCATTACTAATAAGAGTTCACTGGAATGTCATGTATAAAGCTCTGTCCATCTGTCAGAGTTTAAAAATTACTAATTCAAATTGTGATAGGTCATAGACATCATCAGGGAAATCCAGAACTTGATTTATGGGAAGAGATTGAAAGAGAGTCTGTTTCAACTGAGGAGAAACCTGAGTGCTGTATATAAATATAGCAGTAGGTGAACAGAAGAGAATAATACTTAGAATGTTCTGGGGAGAGAAACAAATGGGACAATTTCTAACCAGGGGAGCCAGTGCATGTTCAGGCACTGCCTTCCCTAGGAAGAGTGAAATGAGCTGATTTTAAGATGAAGCACTGGATTACAGAAGATGTTAGGTAATGTCTGCTAAAAAGCAGAGTTTTGGATTGGTGATTCAGAGGTTTTAATCAAGTCCCATTTTTTGTTTTCAGATGAGTACATCGGTTTTTGCAGGAAACATTTGATTCTGATAAAATCCTTTTAAAAAAAAGTAGGTAGAACAATTCAATCTGCTATTATGTAATTATCTTAGAACACCAGTACCAAGTGCAATGAAATAATATAGTGGATATAGTCTGTGTTACCCTATTTCTACTTAATTTTAAAAGTCCAAAATCAGCTTTATTTGTGTTCTTTTCCTACAGGATGAATGGCTTCTAATATACACAGGAACCTCCAGAATTCACAGATGAAGATGGGAAAATCTGGAAAAAAGAGGACAATTAAGACTTTTCACTGCAGAAGGCAAGTAAGTATTATTTTTAGAAGAAAATTCAACTGTAATTCTTATGCGCTATTTTGCTGTGTAGTCTAAATGCAGCATTCAAGTATTGAACCTAGAGATTTTTACTTCCACTGTAAGAGCAAACCACAACACAGCCTTAACTGTGGAGTTAATTATTCTTTTGTGTATGAGCAGCACAGATCTAGAGCATAATACAAAAGGAAAATTAATGTGTCATGTAAATGAATTTTTCCCACAAAACTGCTCTACTTTTTTCATTTATTTTCTTCTTCCTCCTTACCCAGCTTTAAACCTCTTTGCCTATGATTAGCTACTTCAGGGCTTGTGACAATTTGGGGATCTCTCTATGTAAAGCTTATGAACTCTGTCTGGTACTTGGAAATCTCTATATATAGCTGTGTCAGCTTGGAGATTCTTTGCTAATCTAAAATCCACAAGAGGTGATTTTTGTTCTGGGCACATGATCAATAAGGAATTGTTAAACTATGGTAATATCCTATTCAAATACATTCCCTTGGAGTATGACAATAGGTAGGCAAACATGGTTTTACAGATGAAGTGAGGCAGTGATAAGTAAGAGATAAATCATCTGCTCTATGCAAATTTCATCACCTGACTAGGGACCTACCTGACTAAGAAGGTAAGGTGACATCTTGCTTGGTGTTGTAAAGTACATCTTGTATTAAATATTGGAGGGGGATGGTGGACTTAGAGGATTCTACCTATGTTTGGAGTGGAAAATGAAGGCAGAGAAATGCAAAGGATTTCCTGCATTTAACAGCTGTTCTGAAACCCTTAAAATCACAGCGGTGTTGCGTCCCTTCTGTGAAGAAACTCAAAGTCCAGCATACCGCTAGTTTAGCAAATGGTGTTTGAAGAAATCGGCGCTGCCCTCAGAAGACAGGGCAGCAAAGCTCTGTGCCGGAGGACTGGGGAAGGAGCCGGGGTTGCTGCCTCAGCAGACCAAGGCAAGCTCACATGGACACCAATGATGTGTTGCATGGAAAAACCTGGCTCCAGCAACTGGCGCGCGGCCGAGCAGTTTTTTTCACCGAGGCTGAGGAGGGGTTTTTGGACGTACTTGTGCAAATGAGCTTAGTCCTGCTACCGCGATCTCGGCCGCACGGATGCCCGGGATGCTTGCACTGCCCGGCTGGCCCCTCCGCGGCGGCACCTCGGGGCTCCGGGGCCCTGCTCCACCCCCGAGGCACCCGGCGGGCCGCTGGCAGCCAGGAGATAAGGAGGGGCTGCAGCTCCCGCGGAGCTGAGGAGTCTCCCGCTGAGCGGTGACCGCAGCCCGTTCCGTAGCGCGGAGCCTTCCCAACTTCCCACGGTTCCCTCGCTCTTCCCCGCCGGCCGGGAGCGGGGCTGCCGCCCGGTGACCTGTCCGGGGAGGAGAGACCCCGCCCTCCCTCAGGCCGGGCAGCGCTCGGGCACCCGCGGAAAGCCGGGCGCGGCATCCCCCCCTCCCTCCGCGCCGGCGGAGCCCCGAGCCGGGGGAGAACTCCGGGAGAAGGGACCGTCCCGTGCGCCCTGCCTCTCCCCAGCCCCCGCGCCTGCCTCCTCCCCTGGTCACTGGGACTGATGAATTAATCATGATGTGGCTGCTGTTAATGCATTTATGTGGAGCGGGCTGTGCCAGTGGCTCGCGGCGCGGCGGGTGAGGGAGCGCGGGGAGCGCCGGCCCCTCCGCTCCGCTTCGCGCCGGGCGAGCCGCGGCCGCGGCGCTCTCCATGGCTCCGGAGGAGGTAATGGGAGTCGGGACGCGCTCCCCGTCCCCCGGCAGCCAGGGAAGGGGCAGGGCAGGCGGGGCGCGGAGGGGGCACGGCGGCGCGGGCAGGGCAGCTCCAACTGGCCGGCAGGAGGGACAGGAAGGCTCGGGTTGCCGCGGGAGGTGTGCGGGGTGCGTTCGCTTCGCGTCCCCGAGGTTCCCCCAAATCCAGCCCGCGGTTTAAAAATCGCTCTCTTGGCATAAGTGCGCGGGAGCCAGGCTCACTTTATCGCCTCTGACGCTGTCGAAATCGCTGTGGCTCCAGCAGTAACAACAGCGAGCCCCCTCCCCGCATCCCTCCCTCCTTCCCTCCCTCCGCCGGGTCACCCGCTCCTCGTGAGAAACCAAAGGCTGATATTCCATTAGCTTCATCTTCCCCGCTTACGCGAAAGTGAGGAAGACTTGCTAATTAATTTACATACGAGGGAATGATGTCTGAAGGCAGGAAAAAATACCCCGTTGCACCTGCTCCGCCGAGACTTGTCATCTGAATCTGGAGGAGAGCTATAAATCATGTAAAGTGTTCGCGGCGGAGTCGGCTTCTTCTGAGAGCTGTAGGATTATGTATCCAAACGCTGAATTTATATTTCCCACTAGGAAAAGACTGAAACTCAGGTCAGATATAAACTACATCATTTTATTTAAAACAAAACTGTAGTTATTTATTGTAATTCTAGAGGGGGTTTTTCTTCTCCCCTGATTAAATAGAAAGTACTATTAGAGCATGTAGTAATGATTTACACATTACAGCCTGAAATCTCTAGCAGAGTTGGAGGTGGTGGTGCTTTAGAACCACATATGTCCTCTTATTTTTGCCACACATGAAAAGATTGAGAATAACCAGGCTGGTTTACCTTGGTTTTAGTGCGTACAAACCCATATTTTCTGAGATACAGGACAGGGAAAACTTGGACAAGGGATAGCACAACTTCCATTGAAAATGCTGACTTTCTCAACTACAGCAACTAAAATCTGTGTGATGTCTTCTTTGATTATTTCCACCTTTTGAAAAACTTTTGAAATGTCATAAGCTACTTCCAAGAATTTCACTTACTGCCTTTAAGGCAATACAGTAATGTTTTGATGCTTGCCTGCTAAATGAGATGAACTGGGGAGACCTACTGTTCAGTAAGATGTTTGTGTTATTTGTGTGCCAGGTATTTCATCATAAAATACAAAATGACAGCTTTAGTCTGATGAGATAATGGTTTCATATTGTAGAAATTATTCCTACTTAATTTTGTGACTTTTCATATATTTCACTAGGTTTGTTGCTGGCAAAACTAGACTGAGATTTTGTCATTTCAAATGGAACTGATTTAGATTGGGGTTAATTGCTTTAGTAGCCTAGCATATTTTTGACAGAACTGTAAATGGCAAATATTACTAATTTTTTTTTTTGTTCCACTTATGTAAAAATACTGCTTTTTGATTAAAAAGATGTTATGTGTTATAGATGGATCCTGTACATTGCTTCAGAATGAGGAAATTAAGGAATTTGTGTGCTTTGACAGGACGTGTGATTTGCAAGTTTCATAAGTTGTGTGCTTATTGTAAAAGTGTGTGTATGTGTGTGGCAAAAGACTGCTATGCTAGTAGAAGAAACTAATAATAACACAGAAATCTGTGAGGTAAGCAAGAACATATGAGCCAGGCTAACTACTCAATATGCTTACTTTGAAAGCAAGCCTGGATGCAGTAGTCTTCACATCACGGTTCTACAGCAACAAAATAAGGGAGACAAAAATAAGCACAAAGCAGAAATAAAGACAAAAATCTAAAAGGAGACGAGTCAGGTGGGGAAAAACATTTGGAAATCAAGACTTTCTGTTAGATCCAAGACTGCAGGTTATTGTTAAATGAAATCACACTCACATACACAGCATTTTTATGGCATTTAAGGTGGAAGCCTTGGTCTAGACTATAACCAACCAATTAAAAGAGATTCAGTTGTTGAGAATCTGGTTTGTCACCAAATAAGAGATTGTAGAGGTCAAATGACAGTCAATAAAAATGGAGTTCATCTTTGAACTTGGAACAGGAGAATAACTTGTTTTCCTTTCCAAATCTTCTAACTGGAAATGCTGTCATGGACACCAGTCCACAGAGTGGTCAAAATTTATTAATTAGTGAACATTTATTGTTCTGAGATATCATTATAATAGAAATACTTTTTTTCTGTGTAACTGGCATTCTTCTGGCCAGTGCTTTGGCTTTGCAAGTCATAAATGAAATATGGGAGTTCTGATTTGGGGTTTGAACAATATATGTCACTGTGTAAATTTCAGTCCAGTGTACATTTTTGTTTGGCTGTCAAGCATTGGATTCAATTATATTAGAAAAATATTTGCTTCATGTCTAAACGAAAATGTAAAAAATCATTTGTCAGCCAGAAGGAGGTGGGGAAATGTGTTCACACTCACCAGATTTTATTGGCCTTACAATACTGACTTGGGTTTGATACAAGGGATTGTGGGGTTGGTGAACGACAGACTCGCCTACACTTTCAACATTTGCAACAGGTTGAACACGCTTTTTGGGTCAGGAAAGCACAGTGCTGCTTGTTTATTGATGGACGCATCTTTAAAAGGAGCTGAATGGAGAAGCGTTGGCTGTCTACAATATTGCTCAATGTTCACTTGCTGCTCTACAAATGATTATGTGACAACTGGCCAGTAGCTACTGGCCTATATATGGCCAGTGTGAATACGCCCACTCTATTTTCTGTAGCTGTTTTTGCTTTACCCACTGCCATGGAAAACTTCTGAATGGGTTGTTCAATGATTAATATGTTACCATGTTATAAAGGGTGGCGATAATTGTATGTCTTAACAGACAGGTTAAATTACATGATTCTGACTAGTGACAGCGTTTGAGGTGTATTTGCTTGGAGTACAATCAAATTCTCTCTCTGACTGTTTATATAGTAAGCAGGAATCCATTAAACTGGCCAGGAGGACAAATATTTAATGAAGACTCAAAGAGGCAATATCATTTCTGTATGTTTGCAGTGCACTGCTCTGTTTAGGTGCTGATTAAATCTTCTGATCTCAAGGAGGTCTTCTAGTCATCTGCTTTGATGCAATATTCCATAAAACCATTTAAGCTAGAGTTGAAGTCTTAAGATTGTTTTCTCTTAAGGATAAAAATTGCATGAGGTCCTCTCACAGCCCTAGTTGAACTTTAGTGGGAATAGTGTGAGCAAGAAGTCTGGGAAGCAGGGGAGCAGAACAGGGAGTTGTTGATCACAGTAGTAATTCAGGCTGAAAAAAAGACCTTTCTGAGTTAAATAACAATCTTATCTAACTTCATTTATAAAGTCATCACAGTCTACCTTTAAGTACATTGTCCTGTTGCTCTTTCTGGAAAGATATTTCAAAACCTCTCCTAATGCTTAGAGCTTTTTTTGAACTTTCAGCCTAAATATATTCTTTGGATCCTAATTTTTAATCTCTCTATATTGTTATTTTAAACCAACTCCTTCCTTGATGTGTAGCCCTCAATAAATCATAAACATCGATCTTGTGTCTTCCTCAGCTTTTATGTGCTAGGATCAAACAAGCAGAGCAAGCACCTTTTGGTCTGTATGGCAAAACAGAATAAATAGGAAGATACAGAGGCTAGTAACTTGATTCTCCTGAATTCTGAACCTTGTACCTGAAGTGTTTGCTCAAAGTCTTGAACAAGGCTGCTAATGCTTCACTCGGTCTTTTGAAAATACTTTGTCAAGACACTGGTGAATATCAAGTTTGTTTTACAGATAGGCCAGGTTAGTTTAATCTGTTAATAGTAAACATGGGTGTGTGATTTATCTGTTTGTATTGCTCTCAAATGATAAGAGACCATCACAGAAATAATCACAGAAATTCTGCTGTTCATAATGATGTGACTTTGAAGAGTAGCTAAAGGTTTTCCCATTTCTAATCCTGTGCAAATGCTCCTTCAATTTCTTCTGTAAGTTAGCAAGAACCTCCCCTGTATCAAGAGAGCTTCCTGTAATCAGTTTTTATCAAAACACCTCTGCTTTTCACCATGTTTACAGACATGTAGTAAGATGAGTGTGAAGAACAATTTTAAAGAAGTCCATTCAATATGTTACCATTAGTCATCAATAGTTACCATTAGTTATCATTCAATAGTTACCATTTATATCAACTTTATTTTTGTGTTATGCTTGTATTTCCAACTCAGTAAATAATTGCTGGGTGATACCATATCAAACTCCTTACTGAAATCTGGAGAAAGTGGCTTTTGAAGGTCCTTTCTCATAATACTTGATTTTAAAAGGATTGGCTTCTCCTTTCCAGCAAGCATTTATAAATATGGATGATTAAGATCCCTCCTGAACCTTCTCCAGGATAAAGTCATTCAGCTCTCCCTGCCTTTCTTTAAGTGACAGATGCTCCAAGACCCATGTCTTCTCTGTGCCCTGGATGGCCATACTGGATGTACACCAGTATGTCCATGTCTGTTCTGTACTGGAGAGCCCAGAACAGGAGGCAATATTCCAGATGTGACCTCACTGGTCCTGAGGGGAAGGATCATCTCTCTCAGCCTGCTGGCACTGTTTTTCCTAAAACAGAAAGTGTTGACTTTCATTGCTATGTAAGCACTTTGCTGACTCATGTTTAACTTCTTGCCCACCAGGACATTCCCCATCCTTTAGTGCCCAGTTCTTTCCCCCTGGTTGATCCTAAGACTTTTACCAGTCCACAAAGTTATTTCTCTCTTTTATTATTTTATCACTCCTTACTTCACACACCCTCCAACTTGCTGAGGGTGCCCTCAGTCCCATTATTCTGGTCTTTAAGGGAAATGGCCCCAATATCAACAGGGTGCACAATTAGTAATGTTCCCAGCTGAATTTTGTGGCACTTATCACAATCCCCTGAGCCCAGTAATTCCACTACTTTCCATTTCTCCTCACTTTCATGCTTCATTAATAATAATGTAATTGTTAGTAATAATAGTTAGTAACATCAGTAATAATTTTACTACTGCTTTGTGACCAGGAAAATTAACAGATAAAAATATCTCTTCACCGTCTTTCCTTGCTCTGGTTTAATAGCACTGGCACGTGTGTGTACACACGTGCACCAGCTGACAGTTGCCTGTTTGTCTGTGTTTGAGTGTATGACTGTGAGTTACTCATACCATATGTTTGACACAGGGAAGATACTATTTTACATGTCATACAGGCACTGCTTTTTTTTTTTTTTTTTTGCATTGGATTTATTTCCCCACCTCATTTTTTATAGGTCAAATGAACCTCTGGGCTTGTTATAGTTACAGGGAATTTGAAATATGTAATCTTGAAATTGATTGCAAACTACAGGTGAATTAATTGCTCTATAGCTGATGTTTTGGAAGCCAAATGGTCTTTCATTCAGGTGAAGAAATTGTGTGCCTTATGTTGAAAAATGCAAGGGCTATTTTTATGTTTCCTTCAAATAGCAAAAAAATGTTTTGAGAAAAAATGCTTCAGTATTCCATACTTTCTCTTGCTATTCACACTCACCTGCTTTGCCAGCAGCAGTGAGGAAAGACACTGAACTACCCTCATTTCAAGCAATGCTTAAGATTTCTAGGGTGAGGCTCAGAGCTCTGTGTTTAGGCTCAAATTATATAAGTTTGGTCTAGGATCAAGCTGTTTTGCTGCAGGAAAATTTATTCAATATTGCTTGAAGAGGAGTTTTCTGTTTCTTTAGCAAGTGACTGCTTTTAGCTAGAAAAGATATATTTTGTTTGTGCATACAGAAGAGTGATGAAAAGGAACTTCTGAATCAAGCAGCTTTCCATTTACAGAATACTGCAAAGATAGCACTTAAAATACTGAAAATGATGATTCTCTTTTTTCTCCAGCTTGAAATGAGGATATAGTGTCCTAGGGATAGTGGTGAGATAATTGTACTTAGAACTTAGTAATTTGACAATGGTTTTGAGAAGCCATCTAGTCTTTGCAGTTTGATTCTGAGTTAACATACTGTAGCAACTCCATCAGAAAAATTGGAGAATTTTACTTCTCTGTGTGGTGCCAAGGCCTCTAGAATTCGGATAGAAATGACCCTTGGCATCTAAGCTGCAGTGAACAGGTAGGAATTGAAAAATTGTGAGTGGATACACCTGCGCAAGTATGCAGCTCTAGCCCTTACTTTTATTTCCAAAATCAATATAAATGCATATATGCTCATCATCTGAATTTCAGAAAAATAATTGCTTTAGTTTTTCTTCTTTTTGTTGTTGTCTATAATTTCCTTTAACACTGTACATCTATTTAACTTGGAAAGGCAGAGCAAATCCTTTTTAACTGAGGTTATAAAGGGGCAGATATAGTTATTAAGTAAAATGTTACACATTACCTGCAGAACAATGGAGAAAATTATTTAATATTTTTTCTTACTACAATTCTCCAGATTGCTAACCAACCATTTTGTGTCATTCAAGTTTCGCAAGTAAAGAAAACTGTTCAGAGAGGTAAAAAACATGCTTACCTTTTTGTAAACTGCTAACAGTACACTTTTTTTCTATTGGCAACAGAAAAATGTGTTCTGAGGTTGTATTTATTTACAATGGGATCTTAGTGGTTATCTGAAAAAAAATTTAAGTGAGATACTAGGGTTACAGATTATTTTGATAAATGACAAAAATATCAATTACTAGAGATACTGAGTTTTAGACATGAATTAATAAGATAATTCAAATACAAGCAAAACATTTTAGCTTCTGGTTGGAGATAAACTGGGCTACTTCTGTCCTTGTCATAATTTAGCATTTGTATAGTGTTTACAAGGTAAAAAACTCCTTTTGGATACCAATGATCTTCATTACACCCTCTGAAGGCAGGTAGTGTTATGCAAATTAATGGTATAGGACCAATTATAGACCTAGAAATCTGCTAAGAGTCTGAATTTTGGTATAAATGTGTTTGAAGTTTATAAAAGGCAGACTATATCCCTCAGAATCCAGAATCAGCTCTTACAAGATATGCTTTCATTTTTAGGGAACAAAGATAGAGGGTTTCGTTCAGAGCACTTGAATACCATCATGTCTCTTTGATAACAAAGTCTAGTCAGACACAGTTTTTCCTGAATAAAGGTGTTGGATACTATAAAGAACATTTTTAAAGGTTCACACAGAATTGATCCTTAATTTACAAAGGTTCTATAAGATTCTATTTCCATTTTTTGTGGAAAGGTATTTACACATGGAAAGAGGGAGCTTGTCTCTCCTGTCTCCACCCTCCCTGGTTGACAGACTTTCCCTCCAGCAAGCAGTTGACAGCAATCAGTTTGAGGATTATTTCTGGAAGGAAAAAGTTTACAGCTTTTCTCCAACAGTAAGATTAAAAATAAAGTAGCTGTCATCTATTTCCATGGCTTAACTAGTTAAAATCATAGCCACAAAAATGCCATATTACTCAGCTAAGCTGTTCACTGCAATTTATGCAGTAAGCACACCTTATTAAATAAAGGCAATCAAGCCTTGCAAACAACAGTTTGTAACACAAAGTTTTTAAAAAAATTAAATTTTTAGTAGAAGTTCAGAATTTGTCATGTATTTTTCTAGATACACTAATTCCTTAAAATAAGCCTTACACAGATATTATAATGAAATATTTAATTTGGTGACCTTGTCACATATGAAGGGCATGTAGGTAATTCTCAGGATGAAAGAAGTTCGTGTTTTAGGACAAACAGATTCTTGAGCATCTTCCAGACTTGGCTCACATTAATCCTCACAGCACTATGTTTTCCATTGCACCATTTATAAAGGTAAATACTGTCAAGTTTAAGATGGAAAATAATTTGCATTTGTCAGCTTTGACACTTTCTAATGCTAGATTCTTGAAATGCAATATGAAAATAAACATGTAAGGGGTTTCTTTTTATAGATTGCCACAGTCAGAAATTTCTTAGACCTAATCCCCAGACATTAGGCTATTTCAGTCTCACAAATTATGACTGTTTCCTTTGCACCACATGCTACATTTTGTTTGTTCTGTAAATAAATAGTTCAATTTACTTAGATGGTGTTTTTTGGGGCTTTTAAAATCTACTTAATTTACAGAATTTCATTGTACGGGTTTGATTTTGTTCTGCACCATACAATGTGAAGTCTTCCAGTAGTTTTGGCAACCTTCATATCACTGGTTTCCTGGTTATGGTATTTTCCCTCCTGTCCTATAGTAGACTAATGAAATATCCTTACTATGCGTAGACTGTGTTGTGCTTGTAGAGTTTTCTAAATTCAAAATCTGATATGGGCACTGGAGAATGAAGAAGAACAAAAAGCTTGTTATTTTCATATTCTGCTGCATTCTTATCTTAGCTCTAAGTTTGTGGATCCTAAAGATTCATGCCTGTACACTGCAAACACTCCTGAGAGCTTAGTCCTCTTTAGCAAGTTAGAGAGCTGAACACTTGTGTTGTTTTCACTCTTTTTTTAATCCCCCTCTGCAAAATTATGGAAGTTTAAGACAGTTACTTCAATGGTTAATGGCTGGCTTTTTTTAATACTTGCAACTTTATCTCCTTTATCCCGAGAGAATAAATAGTGCCAGTGATAGAAAACCAAAGTTTCGAAACTAAATTTATCTTGAAAAGATAACTGTTACAATAATTATGCATAGAGCTTTAGAAAATGGAAATAATATAAATCTTCACTAAATAGTCATTACTCAAAGTTAGATAATCTGCTATTCTGAAAAGAACACTGTATCATTCTCAAGGATTTGAATCCTTGTGTGGTCACAGGCACAGAGCGTGGTGCTGTAATGCTCCAAGGAATTGTTCTACTTTGCTCCTATAGGGAAGCACTTTCCTTTAATCAAATGGAAGCCAATAGAAGTACACGAGCATCGAACAGGGCTCTCTGTAGCCTGCTGGGAGATATTTAAATTTGTGCTAGCTTGCACAAGAAAGAAATGCTGTTGAAGCATTTTGTTTTGTTTCTGTAAAAACTCTAATATTCAGTGTGTAAAATTGCCATTAAAAAAAACCCACATAATATCGTATATACTGATTAAGGCAATTAACTGTTCAGCCAATTGTGGAATAATACCATAAATGTTTTAACATGCTTATTCCTGTACAAGCCGATCATATTACTTTATACTATAAATAAAATGTATGGGCTACTCTATTTTTTCTACTTTACTTTTTGTGGTCCTGGGGTATTCTCATTTATTAAATGGAAATAATCATATATATATATATATATATATATATATATGTATATGTGTGTGTGTGTATATATATATATTTATGGAAGGAAATAATTATATAGGTCTTAAATTGCAAGTATTGTTTCAGTTAAGAGGATTTTGCATTTATTTATGAATGATCCCTTGCTAAAGAGGTAAAAGGTTAAGAAAAAGAAGAATGTTAAAAATACAGAGCAATTTTTTTAAATTATGATTAAAAAAAATCAGTTGTGTCTGCATATGGTGTATTATATGTGCATTAGTATTTTGACATATTCTCTGTCTGTTCAGACATGTGCTGTTGGTCCTCATGCTGCAAAATGTGTTATTTGTGCATAGCTATTAATAGCAATAGTTACTTTAAAATTTTTCTTTTGTAGATTTTTTTTTTGTTGTGGATAGTAAGATTAAATTTATTTTTTCAATCTTGTTATAATCTCATTTTCTTAAACAGATGGAGCGACCAAGCATATACTGTGAGTTGTTACATAGGAAGATTTGGGTAAGATTCTGAATTAAGTTTGGAGTTTGTAGCTATTGAAAGAGACATTTTCAGTATGAGAATGGGCCCCATGTCCAGTGGTTTAAATGTATTGTGTAATTGAGGTGAATTTGTTCTTAGCACTTTAAAATGTACTTATGTCAGGCATGACGAAGTTTTAGGTATGGGCATAGGGTTGGTGAGGAACCTTTGGAGGGAATGTACCTGTCCACACCCTATTTCAGCATAATATTACCTGAGAAAATGTTGATCATGTTTAATAGAATTATTCTCTTCCTACTCCTAACTAACTTTAAGAGAACTACAGGTTTTAGGAAGCTGAATCTGTAGGACAGAGCTTACCATGCTGCTAGCAGGAAATCTGTATAAGTAGTGGAGTTTGGTTCACCTAACTTAATAGATTTTTTTTAACAAAGGGCTAGGGCAAAACTTCTTTCTCCTTCTACAAATGATCTGAGGAATTTTACTTCCTAAATGAACTAATTTATTGTACTACTGGAGCTTCAGGATTCCTCAGAATACAAATTCTACCTTCCAGTTAGTTGGATAAGTATCCAAGTATGAAATAATTTCATCTTGACCTTTTAATATCTAACTTATTTGAATTTTGCCTCAGAGTAAATACCTACTTACCTTTAATACGTTTCTGTTTAATGTGGAATGGCTCTGAAAAGTGATTACCATCAAATTGTTAAGGTAATAAGGAAAACATTTTCCGTATTTGAAGTTTTATACATTAGTTTCTTCCTATTTAATGTCAAGGGCACGAGTTTAGGAAGGCTGAGTGAAATGGGAGGAGCAATAAATGGTTTTCCTCCTAGGTAACTAAACAATCCTTTCAAAGTTAAACTGAAGTAATAACTGAAGTAATAATTTTAAAAACTGAAACTGAAGTAATAATTTTAAAATTTTAATAATTTTTAAATCTTATTAATTCAGTAAGTATATAACACTTCTCTCTTCTCTCCATTCAGTGTATTTTACTGAATGGTCATTATATTTCTTAAGAAATATCTGTACACACAAATCAATATTTTAGATTTAACTTGGCCTAATATTCCAGAGTTTTATTATATTGATGTGACCTCAGATCCTAGCTGGCAAAGTAAGGTGTACTCTGTGTGATTGTCTGAGAGTAGCTACTTCATGTGCTCAAGTCATAGACTCACCCAGTGAAAATGCAGACGACTTGAAAATACTGTTGTACTTTCTTGCCAAATAGATTTCATCTGCTGCATGTGAAACTGTTATTTTGGAGAGGCTAGTAGAGAGTAAATAGAATATAATAAAAAAAAAAATCATGTACTGTTCTTTCTGGGGAGAGCAGGGGATATGAAATACATTGAACAATAGGGTGGAAAGATAAATGCTCCTGTTTTAATGCAGTCTAGGTAAGAGAAATGCCTGGGATTAATCTAGTGGTAAATTACTTTCTATCCTACACTCATAATCTGTGCTTATTGGACTTGGTATTGTGTGGTAATCCAATTTCTCCATATGACACCAGTGTAAAAGAGAACTGCCTTTGCCTGCAGAGACCAGTGCCATCTATTTTCCTGTTCATCTCTTTCACAGACCAGAAAGTGATTGTACACTGCACTGCATTTCTAAGTACAGCCTTCTTTGTCCTTCATTTGGTATTCTTTGATTCTTCATTTGGCACAGAAAACTCAAGAACTGAGTCTGTTTTGATATACTGGGCTTGACTTTATAGATGAGGCTCAGATTGGCTGTCCGTGGAAAAGCTGAGCTTTTTGCTGTGAATAACCAACAGTTGTCCAGCAGCTGTATTTGGAAAGGGCTCAACTGTACAGCCTTGCTGTGAAAAGCCAGTGTTTTATCATCCATATAATTGGTGTCTGAAATCCATCTGCAGCCAAGTGTTAACAGATCGCTCAGGTTAGAAATTAACAATCTCTAGCAGTGATAGCCAATTCCTGGAGAAAACCAAGGATGCCAGAGGAATTAGCCATTGTCTTTCATTTAAGAGGCATCACAACAAAGGTATGTCACCCAGTAAAATAGCAACAGGTGCAGCTGAGGGGTTTTGCTGAAATAAACCTTAGAAGAAATGAGAAAATGGCACAGAAATGAAAAATGAAGTAAACGCTTATGACCTTCTGCAAATGACTGCTTGAAATGGGAATTCAGACACTGCTTTGTGAGAGCTTTTAGATGGAATGGTAGATGAAGGAAAATAGTAAGGAACAGAAAACTTGCTTGCTTGTGATTTGTTGTGCTAAGAAAAGGAGAAATTTACCTCTGTAAATAAGCAAGATTGTACCGGACACCAAGTTCCCTCATCTGTTTCTTTTCTTAATAAGAAAAAACTTGGAGAACTGTAGCCTTCTAGGTCAGCTGTAGTTGAACTGATTCCACCTTTAGCAAGAACCAACTCTTTTCATGCTAAAATAATCAAGAAAAGAATGGAAAAGACAGGTCCATCATGCTTTGAATCATTCCGTCTCTGATCTGTGTAATTGGCCAAAGGGATTGGTAGAAAACTTCAGTTTTCTCATTCATTTTTTTAGAACACCTAAGTCTCCTAGCTGGGGAAGCAGTTATCAAATCATCACAGTGCACTCTAACTCACTTCTGAAAGATGTGCATCTGCTTCCACTGAAATGTCTAAGAAGCCATTCAAGGTATTGGATGAGGAGAGGTCTGAGCACACTTCTTGTCCCTGACTTGTTAAGCAATTGTTGAGCAAGTTTATAATTGTTAAAACGAAACCTGTTGGAACTGGGAAGAGATTAATTCTTCTAGAATGTAATGTTGATTTTTTTTATGTTGTGGGTAATACAGGGTTTTTTAGCCATGCTTGCTTAAAAGTATGAGAACCTGTAATCTGCAGTATGTGCAGTGTGCAAGATGATAGAGTCTACCAAAAGTGTTATTTCTTGCACCGTTTTGTCTCTTGCTGTGTGTCTAAAACTTGTTACAGAATTAGCATTGAGCATTTCTTTCTCTTACCTACCTCTACTTTAAGACTTTTTTTTCTTATTCCCATAGAGTGTGTTATTTGTGGTCATATTGTGTGTATTTCTAGAAGATAGATGGTGTTCTGGTTGGATTTTTTTTTCCTAACAGTGGTAGTGCAAGCTCTGACCTTATTCTGTTCCTTTAAAATTAATTGTGAATACATCTGTGAATACTTCACAGATTATAGGCTCATACAAGAAATTCAGGTTGGAAGATTCCTCAGGAGGTATTTTGGTCCAGCCTTCTGCTCAAGAAGTGTTGAAGTCAAGCTAGGTTAGTAAGGGTTTCCCCAGTTTGGTCTGGAAAGCATCTAAGGACAGAGACAGTACCACCTCCTGGGACAACCTTTCCCATGCCTGACTGTCCTTGGGAAAAACCACTTTATGGGCATTTAGAATCGTGTGTCCCAGCTCACATCTGTTCTCTTGTGTCCTCCCACCAACCAACACCCTGAAGAGCCAGACTCTGCTGTTGTGGTGACCTCCTCATAGGGAAGTTCTTTTGCTATTAGTGCTAGTTTTATAGAGATTAAAGTACTCTGCCTCACTTAAAAGATTCCTTTTTTGGCTTCCTTTTTTTGTGGTTCTGATATAAAAAAGCTGTTTGAGGCAATTTGTCCTGTGTGTCTTATCTCCTCTGTCAAAGATATGGGTGCTTAAAGAGAAGGCTCAGAAAGACCTTATCAGTGTTTATAAATACCTAATTGGAGAGTGCAAAGATGAACCTCTACCCTTCTCAGTGGTGCCCAGCAGCAGAACAAGAGGTAATGGACATAAACTAAAACACCTGAATTCCATATGAACATAAGAAAAGGTCATAAGTTAAAGGGAGCCAACTGAACAACAGCTAAAATATTTTTGTAAGAAACAATTGTTTTTAATGTTATATTCTTAATTGCCTTTTATTCAGAGGCATATATCTGCTGAAATGAGAATAAAATGTCTTGATTTTTTTTTTCATCTGTGGAGCCACCAGATCTTTTTGCTTCTGTAATGTTAAGCATTTTAGTAAAAGTTGTGGATTGTCTCCAATCAATTCCTATTGTTCCAATAGGAAAAAAAAAACAGGCAAAGTATTCTGACTCGCTGTATAACAAAAAAAGGTTTTGATTTTCATTATCTCACATGTTATAAAGCAGAGGAATTAGCCACTGTCTTTCATTTAAGCCACTGTCTTTTACATTAATAGAAATTTATTCTGCTAGGTGCACAAACCAGAACAAACTTGTTGTTTAAGATTACTGTTTAATATAAGTCTGAATTAAATTTTCCAGACGACAAACTTGAAAATTTGTAGAGGCATTTTAAGATTTATGGCTTGTAACTGGATATATTCAGAATTACAGACTATTAGCTATATTGAAAAATAATGTATATTGAGGGATTGCCAGACATTTTTGAGATGGTATTTAAGGCCTTCATTTGCAGATAAGTATGTGTTCTGAAATATCAGCAGTCTTTGCTTATTAGGGCAAGTAAACCTGGGGAGTTCTATCTCATGTAGTGATCTCTTGTATCTCTTCAGAATCATTTGGAGCTGATGGTGCCAAGGGCCATATTTAGGTACTGCTGCTTCATAATTCAGCATGTCAGACAAAGCTGTTTGCATCATGTGATTATGCACACATCCCTCTTCACGCCCTATAATTTTGGTACCTAATAAAGCTAAAATTAGGATTCTAGACTCTCCAAAGTCAGTGGTGGATTCAGAGACTAACTCAACTGTCTAAGTTAGGAGCACAATCTGTATTAATTTCACAAAGATCCTCATTTCATGGAAACCTAAAGAACAACCATTTAATTAAATTATGTCTTTAGGGGAAAGTTCATTCTATCCCCATCTTTACCTGACTCCTCTGTGCTCCTTTTTTGGTGTTTGATTGGGGTTTTTTAAACATGATCTCTTTTTTGTCTTGCAGATCAGCTGTTCCTGTCTCTTGTACTAGTAGATAGAATATCTAAGACTGAAAATTGTTTCATTGAAAATTGATCTCTGTGTCACCCAAAGTGGTGTTTTAGCTACTGTCGTCTAAGAAGCCTAAAAAGATAATCTATGCGAATATTTTAATTTTTTTCTGCACCTGTTCCATATTATTGTCTAATTAAAATATATAGAAAATATGTTGTATGTCATTAGCAATTTTGTCCTAAGGCAAAGCTCTGTTTATGAAATACTCCCTGAGACCAGCATTCCTCTGCTTGGAGATCACTTCCCCACCCACCTGTGAAGTAGTCCTAGGGAAACTCAGTAATGCAATATAAATACATCAGCAACAGAGAGAAAACCGCACACTGAGATTTTCCTATAATTTCATGTCTGTCATGGAAGTTTTCAAGCAGAGATTGTCAGGCTTCTATTTTTTCATTAGAAAATATGTCTCCAGTAGAATGGATGGCAGGGTTTTATGAGGACTTCATTTTGAGAATACTGAAAACTAGAAACAAATTTTCTTTCAGAAGCTAAACCTATAATCCTTCTGAAGTGGCAGTTAATTCACTAGTACCATTAAGAATCATATCTCTCTTCTGGTTTTCTCCTTGGCTAATAAAACCCTAAGAATTGAGTGTGCTTATCCAATGTGCTTCTCCTGCCAGAGCAGTAATTATAGAATGAGTTGGGTTAAAAGGGGCTTTACTCCTTGCTATGGGGAGGGACACCTTCCACTGGACCAGGCTGCTCAAAGCACCATCCAGCCTTGAACACTGCCAGGGTTGGGGCATCCACATTTTCTCTGCGCAGCCTGTTCCAGTGCCTCTGTCAAAGTGAGGCATTTCTTCCAAATGTCCAATAGAAATCTACCCTCTGTCAGTTTAAAGTCATTTCCCCTCGTCCTATCACTGCAAGCCCTTGTAAAAAGCCTCTTTCCGGCTCTCTTGCAGACCCCTTTAGGTACAGGAAGGTGCATAGTGTCTCCCCAAAGTCTTTTCCAGCTGAAGAGCCCCAAATCTCAGCCTGTTTTCTCAGCCTGTGTGGGTATGTCTAGTACTTGGTGATAACTGAATGAACTTCACACCATCTCCACAATTGCTTACAAAAATTTTCTATATAACAATAATCTTCAGTTTTACTGAAAGTTCTGAAAACATGAAATTACATGTTTCAATAGCCTGCATCATATTTTAGCTATGAAACTCTCGGTTAGAAGGGTCTACCTTTGGGGATTTAGACGCTTAAAAAGACATCAGACTCTGTATCTGAGTGATCTGATAAAAGTGTTTTGTTTATTTGTTTTTAAAGTATAAACAATCTCATGCTCAGAAGCATTTCTGGCACTATCAAGTTTTCTCTTTCAAGCATGAAAGTGATAATCATTGTCTCAAACAGAAGGTTGCCTTCAGATTTTAAAAGCATTCTTTTAGTTGAAAGTGAACTTTCATTCCTATTCTCTTATTATTGATCTCTGGTGACTGTGTTTTGGTGACTGTATCAATACAGGTTTTTCCTGCATTGATAAATTTTTCTAAGAAATTCCTTGCTGATCATTTCACTTACTAAGTTTTAAAGCTTTGCTGTGTGGGGCATTAAATGTAAATTGAAATGAAGTTTTTTGAGGGTTTTTGATGCATTTACCAAAAACTTAACTGCAAATGCAAATGAGATTTTAGAGATAGATATACATAGAGGTAGATTTCTAGAGGAAATGTCTTTAACCCAAATTGGAATGGCTACATTTCTAAAGTGTTTTTGTTGATATGTGATTATTGTAAGAGTTTTTCCAAAGAGAGAAGAAAAAGCTACTGTCTCCACCTTAAAGTCACTGCTGTGGAAACACTGCTCACATCTTTCTTTCAATTTTGTTTTGTAAATACATTTTTAGAAACAACAACAACAAGAAGACAAAAAAATCCATGAGTAGAAAAAAATCATCAGTTCAGTTTTCCCTCTATCTTATCATCTAGCTTAATTATTATTATTATATCTGCAGCTAGGTCTAAAGAATGCTTTAATTCTGTCTCATCTTTAAAAATATCAAATTTAAAGTCTCTCCTGGAGTCATAATTTGTTTTTTATATTTTAGGATTTGTTTTCAAGAAAACTGAAGAAACATACATGTATAAACTCATATTACAGATGTATCTTCCTTCATATCAACACTGTGTTAAATTTTGTCATGTTGCTCTCTGTTTCAAGTAGATCATAAAAATGTTTTTAAATGTCTTATATTGGTTTTAGTTCAGCCCTCTTTTCCTCAGATTATCTTTTTGGGACACTGGATACAGCTTCAGGCAACACCTTTTGCCATTTGAATATTGGTACCAGACCAATGAAACTGAAAATGGATTTCTAAAACTGAATATCAGGAAGGACAGTGTAGGGCATGGATATAAAGTACTACAGAGCACCTGGTAGCTGCTGAGTTTATGTACTTGAGCAGTTGGGGGTGCTTAAAACTGACACAGCACATTGAGATTTATCACATTGATAACCATGAGTTCCACAGACGTGCTATGGGCTAACAGAGACACAGTAAAGTCTTGTCAGGAGTGAAGTGTCATGGCTGTAAGTGTGACAGACAGTGATCCCAACCAGTTCTACAAGTAAATAAATATATAAGCTTCCTATAATGAACCTTTTTAATAGCCTACATGTAGTGTACTCAGGCTCTTTTTCCTTGTCTGATAAATAGAAATTTTAAAATATTCTGAATTTTTGGGGTTTATTCTTTAGAAAAAGGACCTACATTAAAGATGTCACAAGCACATCCATTTTCTGAGCTGCTTCCCTTAGTGATCAGTTTTGTAACATTGTACTTAGAGCAAGGCAATTTATAACTTCAGGCACACAGCTAATTTTGAATAAAAACATTGCTGCTAAAGAGATTTAATATCAGAGGTGTTGAAGAGCAGTGCTTATTGTTTCTATAAACAAGGCTACCTTTAACACTACACAGTAATCTTCCATTTGTATTTATATATACACCTTCAGCTTTCAAATTAAAATCTAGTTGATGGAACTTGATGGATGCATTGGTTTCACTACAGACTGAAGTATTTTGCAATGGCTCAGAGCAGGCCTAGCAAAAAGGTTACATGTGCTTTAATTGCACATCCTTCAATCCCAATCTACAAGTTTCTGTTTTCTTAGGTTCCTCCCATTTATGGTAACTGTACAGATACTACTGTGGCACAAGTGGACTTTAAAGATAGTTATTATCAATTATAACAAATTTATAAAGCAACAATAATTAAAAATACTGATTCTTGTTATTATAAAGCAACAAGAGTCAATATTTTAAATTATTAACATCTTCACTCAAACCTGTGCCTCTTTGTTGTTTTGAACCCCTGAATATGTGTCACAGAATAGATTATAAACTGAGGCTATTTTTACTGGAGGTATCCATATTGCACATGGTTACAGTTGTAGAGTATTGTACTTTTAATGAGCCAGATGTAGAGGTTTTTCATCTGTTCCCAGAAACTTCTGATGCTTTTACCTACTCTCATAACTTTGATCTCTGATTAAATTTAAATAATACTAACAGTTGTTTTCTGAAATTCTTGCTGCTTTATAATTGTTTCTAAGAGCATCAAAGACTAGAATGAAATTTATATTCTTTTAACTTACTTAAAATGTTGTTTTACTGCAGAATAGTCAGCATAACCTTCATGATCAGAGTGTGCATATGAAACAGCTCAGTACTAAACTGCAGGAAAGAGCCTGCATACACAGAGATTCATGTGTAGGATGCATTGAAGATGATGCTGGTGAACTTTGCAGCTTGTTATGAGAAAATGTAGCAACTTCATGTGTATCTGCCTCTGCTGCTGTGATTGTAGCTCTAACTCTTGAGGGCTGTTTTGTTTATAAACTGTATCTTACACTAGCAGAAGATGTCAGCTTTCAAGAAGCCAAGATGTAGAAGGGAAGTGTAATCCCAAGCTGTCCCCAGAGGCACTACTGTCTGATAGCTATACAAAAACAGCTCTTGAATAACTAAAATGGAGGTATTCTGTATTTTTTAAAAATACATTTGTTTTTATGCTCATTATGAATACTTTTTGTCTTTTGCCTAGCAGTTGGTTTTGGATTTTGTTTTGTTTGGAGGTTTGCTGTTTGTTTGGGTTTTTTTTGGATGGGTGGGGGGGGGGGGTTGTTTTGGGTTTTCTTAATGCTCCAGAAAAGTTCTGTATTTAATCAAATACAAGGAATGCCATGACTTCAGGGCAAATACACAACGAGGTGAGACCTAAAGCCAACCTGTGTTTGATTCATCCTGTGCTAATGAATAAGAATATGGTAATTTACCTGTAAAGACTTTTTCTGTTTAACTATATTCATTTCTTGAGAATGCCTATAGTGACCATTTAGCAGTGTCCAAGTTCATGTTGAGCATCTGGCTCTTCTTTATGATTCAAGAGTTTGATATATTAATTTTTGAATTGAATCTTACTGGATTAGATGATCCAACTTTTTTAAAACTTCCTTTCTCCTTCTTTCAGGGAGAATTCAGGGAAAGAGATGGCGATGCTTTGATATCTGTTTCTTCTTCCTTTTCTTTTTCTTAATTATGTTTCTGCAACCATCTGTTCTTTTTAATCTAGTTTGATGCCAGAAGGTTCTTACTCAGGGCAGAACTAGCTTCACAGACAAAACTGTGTCATCCTTGCATCATCATAGACAGAATTGGATTTTTGCACAGGAGTAACATTTGCGCAAAAGTCTCCAACTGAAAAAAAAAAGAAGGTACTGGTGGCTTTCTTGTGACCTTTTTTCCATTGAAGTGTTTCTTAAAAGCATGCTTAGTAAAATCCTGATATTTAATAACTAGCAGTTCATATTGAAAAAAGCTCAAAGACTTTTTATTCTTTGTTCTCCAATGCAGAATTTCATGTGTGAGGCTACTCATGCACTGACAGCACTGCCTGCTGTGACATTTTCTGATTATTAGTGATTATTGGCAGCACTTTGCAAGTATTCCACAGCAGAAAATATTTCATTATAGGTGCAACCAAATTCTCAGTCAGGAACTGCATTTCAAAGAATAGATACCAATGAAGTGATAAAAAACAAACCACAACACAAAAAAACAAACAAGAAAAACATGAAAATTATCAGGACCTGGGCATGACTTTTCAGTGCAACATCATGAAATTGAAATTTAAGTGCTTTCTAACTCTTTAGACTACTTTACTTTAAAATGTTGGCAGTTTATTTTTTAATGTATTTTTCATTGTGCTTCAACTTTGATTCTTTATTTAGCTCTTTTGTGAACTATCTCTAGAGAGTGTAATAGCGCAACCTCATTTGTTATTAAGAAACTAGAAGAAAAATTGCCAAAGGTCAGGGAAAGAATATCAGTCTTTAAAATTAAATCTTATACATATATGTGTATATATATATATATATTCTGAAGCCTTTTTTTCCCCCCTACTGTCTCTCCAGAAGGTCTTTAGTTTGTCTCTAATAAAAGAAAAAGGGCTTCAAAATAAAGTCTGTCTAATTTTCAAAGCGTTTTCTTCAAAAGCAGGTTTTCAGTAACACTATCAGATGTTTTTCCTTGCTGAAGTTTATTACTGAAGTTACGCTGAGCAGAGTAGCCATGAAGAGCACTGCAGAGGGTCCAGGCAGGAGAGCTGCTGCTCCCCTGCAGGCCCCACAGGGACATCCCTGCTCACAGTGACAGGGACACTGCAGTCACTGCCTAAAAACTGCCTGCTCCAGGCTGGGGGCTTCTCCACCTGCCCTGGTTCCTCACCAGGAACACTTCTGTGGAACACAACAAAATTGCAAAAGGCACTTTTTTTCTATTATGTAGAATGTCTATTTTTAGAGAAGATAAACATAAAGCATAGGTGGACAAGAACTGAAAAGTTGCAATTGCAAGCTAGATATAATTAAACGTTTATTGTATTTTATTTGAAGAATTTGAGCATGGCTTGTAAATGCTTAAAAATATGCTGGCATGTGATAGTGTTCCTAGAGTGGGTTTTTGCTCTGTGGGAAGAGGCCTTTCAGTCACCTCTGGTAGTTGCACTAATGCTTTTTCCATCTTGAGGTTTCTGTCAAAAAAAGGTTCCCTTTTACTGGTGTGTTCTACTTCATTACAAGATTTGGTTACCAGCCCCTTCCAGCACGCAAGGGCCATAACATAAGAATGAGATCTCAAAGAAACTAATAAAACTAATATTTTATGAGGGAGTGGGGGGGTATTTTATTTACTGTGTTACAACGTGTCTTGGAATTCAAGCCTGGGACCACTGGGTGGGGCTGTACAAATGTCAAAGACTTCTGCCTACGAGTTTGTAATACAAGTGTGAGCTAGGAGACGACACATGGATACAAACCAAGAAGGAGGAGTAATATAAGGCAGCAGTAAAATGTTAGATGATCATTCAGCAAGAAGAAACTGGCTTCTGAAGGTCAAGGAAGCAAAGAATTTGAAATAGAGCAATGAAGTGGCTTTGCTGATGCTTTTTAGGATGTTTTGTGTGCAGAAGAGCACCAGCTGTGCAATCCTCCTGCAAGCACAGCAATGGGCAGCAGACATGAAGGACCGCCAGATAATGAAAGATGTCAACAGAAAAGAATTGATTATGAGCCACTGAAGAAAATGAGGCGAAGCAGAAGACTATACGGGTTTTTGGCCTATATTTGGATTACTTCAAAACCTTTCAACTTTTCTTCTCTTAAAGAATTTTGTTGTAGAACATCAGGGTTAAAGCATTCATCCTACATACAGTATATTATAGTTTATCGGAAGAGTTACATGTTCATCTGACAAAGTAATTTCTGTTATCTTTCAGTTCCAGTAACTACAGAATCCAAATGATTTAAAGATTGAAGTCTTCTGAGAATACATCTGATTCTTTCCTTTTGTGTGTCAGGTTGTTGAAAATTTCACTCTGAATGGCTGCTGCCATGCTTAATTAGCAAGCAGATCATAAGTGAAACTGCTTCTTCACCAACTGTGACCAGCAGGTATTGACAAGAAAGCCATGTAAACTCTACAAATGACTGCTGGTGTGCTTAAACCAGCAGAAAAATATGTTCACTTCAATGTCCCTGGGGTGTTTAGCTTTGTATTAGCTTTGTATTATTACTGGAAATGTGAGCACAGGGCTGGTGAACTTGCAAAAATCTATAATGTTCCAGCTGTTTGAAAAGGTCCCCACACACTTATTGGCACGATGTTGTCAATATTTAACTCAGTAAGTTCAAAACTTTTCTTCTAGGGGATATAAAATCAAAAAAGAGCTTGTCCATTTTTCCACTTTTCAAAATTGTTTTTGATCTATTTTTGTTACTCTTTTTCTTCCAGATATTGGGACTAAAGCCTTAAAGCTGTCCTTTTCCCTTAACTGCAAGATCTTTTCCTCTCTACCACCATGAAAATTTGAATTTGTCTAGTAAAATTATTCTCATAAAGGAGAAAAAAATACAACTGTGTAGGAAAAAAGTAAGAAGCCTTAGTTAATGTGTATTAAATTCTGGAAAGAGTTGTTGCCTTTGCAACTAAAATCCTGCTGGGTTTTATGATGTTAAGAGAGAATTAATTCTTCATCCTTATTGTGACCAACAGGGATTCCCAGCTCCTGCTTGTGAATAAACTGTAATATTGACCCTTCAGTGCAAGTCAGGATGCAGACAGGTGTCAAGAGCCATCTGGCTTGGCCTGACCATAGAGTCCTCATTTGTGAAGGTGCTAATTTCTTTATTATTAGAACCTTTGGCTTCCACAGACCTAGGAATACTTCCAACACCTGGGAATAGTTTGCATTAGAAATTTGTATTAATCCACAGTCTACCCACAAGGAATGTGTGTGTATATTTATGTATATATACGTGCAAATGTGTGTCCTTCTCTTTCAAAATAATATGAAAGCAGGATAAATTTATTTAAAATATACTATTGGAGAATTGGAGAATTCGATCCATTTGTAGCTTGATTAGTTGTGAAATTTTGTGTAATTTACTAATTTAAGAGCACTTGTGATCAGTTATGCAGAATTTCTCTTTTTTGTGTAATTGGAATCCAAGGTACATTTTGTATGCCTAGTCATGGAGATATAGGTGCATAGTCATTGTCTGCATGAATTCAAGAGTGCCATATTGTCAATTAAAACTGGAAAGAATCAATCTTGCAGACCAGTGTCAGTAAGGACTTTTGCTATCTTGAATAATAGCTGCAATTTTTAACAATATTTTTGTAGATTGCCTAAGGAAGTGATGTGGTTTCCATCACTGGAAATTTTACAAGATCAGGTTATGCAAACATCTGTCAAGAATCATTTCAGTATACTGATCGAGCCTTGGGGCTGAGTGGCAAACTAAGTGACCTCTTGAGGTCCCTTGCACCTCAGTGCTCTGTGACTGGTGCTGTGATGCCACATATTGCAGATACGTATATAGAAGTTACCCACTTATAAAAGTTTATTTCTACTATTTTATCCCACCCCCAAGTAGAAAAGGAAGGAGAACGGTTCCTAATTAGTTATGGAAATTTTTGCCATTTAATCAAATTATTCATTGTGAGATCTACCATGAGACTAAATGGAAGGAAAACAAAAGCAAAGCAGCACAGATGAAGACTTGGAATTTGCTAAAGCAACCCTTCTTATTTAAATGATGGTATGTTTAGCAGTATTGTTGGTCTTTACTAACAGGTGATACAAATCTCAAGCTAATTCAGACTGTTCTGTGCAGTTCAAAATGTGCATTTGTAGCCTCTCACTGTCTGCTGTCAACAGGACTGA